>NC_084666.1:60503754-60809587 GCF_028389875.1 Rhea pennata
GGACTCAGACACACTGTAAATGTCTCTTTTTAACCCTTCAGCTCTGAGCTTGCATTAATCACTGCTACTCTACAGAAAATAAATCAAGTATCTAGAGTAGCAGACAGGAACAATGAAAAATCCAATCAAAACATAAGCTCTCTTTAAACACTGTAAGAACTGGAGAATGCGTAAATATAATTTTATTCAAGATATACAAGTGATGATTATTAGAAAATAGTGACACACTCAGTGAGCAGACTCATGCCTAAGGTACACTTCCAAAAGGATTGATGACACAATCCACAAGACAGATCTATAGGTACACAGAACTACATACACATTGCCAAAATAGCATAGAAAAATCATAGAGACTGCTTGAATATTTTTAGTTTTAGTTCATTGATTATAGTTATTTTAAACAGAGCTATTAATTTCTAATATAACATATGCCTAGATGAGGAAGATGAATATTGATTCTGGCATGAACAAGTCAGAACTCATTGCTAAGCTGTCCCAAGGATTATGTTGCATAATGATGGCAATTTTTTTCCATCTGAATGAAGCAGGTCTCTGTTAAGCATCTTGACTCTGACTGACCAGCATACCAGGATACTTTTCTGTGTGCCATTGCTCTGCTTAGAACGGCAAAACTTGTGTAAACCACCTATATCTGAAAAATCATCTCCAATTTAATACCTACAGTTTTTCATATTGAAACAAGCAGATCACATTGCAACAGATGAATTATACTACAAATAGAGGGAAGGAAGAGTATCAAGTCCATAATATCTCCCAGAGAACAAGAGTCCTCCAAAAACCTCCCCAGAACTGAACAAAAACCTGAAACATCTAAATACCTGAAAGCCTCATCCATATTAGACCACTCTATTTTGTGTATTTTATATAAGGAATGAGTCTTTTTGTTGCATACATTTTGGGGACAAAAAGAAGTTACTTATTTATTAAAATCCCATTCATTGGAATACTGAATTTGACAACAGTTTAATGAATTGCAGGGTATAGGCAGTACATACTAATTTTGAAGCTACATATAACAAGTATTACATAATTTAAAAGACAGCTTGCTTGCATTTTCACTAATTTTCTTTTCTAGATTTTATGTTTACCTAAATGATCTGGTATTTCATCACAAATTTACTTCATTTAGTTCTGATGGAATAAAACATCATAAAAATGCAGTTCAGGGAGATGTTCAGACGCAGTCTGAAGACCCAAGCCCTGAAGTTACTTATTACTTCTAGCTTTGTTAAGAAGCATTGATTAAGGCAGGGTTGAAGCCAGATTCACAGCAAGCAGAGAAAAGAAATGACATTTTAAAAAGGACATGTCTGGAACTGATGCTTCCAGGCTCTCAACTGGGAGGACCATCATTTATTTAGAAATCCTTTCTTCCAGTACAGGACTGTTGAAAAGGAAGACGAGCACAGAAATGGTATGACAGTGTAAGAAATATACTGATATGACTTTATAGAAGTGTTAATGAGTGATCAAAAGACTAATGCAGAACCAAACTTCACAACCAGAAGTATTTTATAATATTTTTACATCATACAACTCTCTGCAATGAATGAAGAAATATGCTTGTTGTAATTTTATCTCCAGTTTTCTCTTCTAGAGGATGGCTAAATATTTGCAAGAACTGTCCGTTTCTACCTAATTAATCAGTCAAGTAGTTCTGTACATACAGAACCAAACTATCTCTGTGTGAATGATGGTCTGATTGCTCTACCTGCAGTAAAAGCTTTTTATTCATGAACGACTTATATAGTTTTAACAGCCCTTCGTGGGTAACAGACTTTCATATTTAAAAATGATGTGGTATTTCTCAAAACGTCTGAGTTCTGTTTCCTTTTCTTCCTTTTGACTCTTTCTTACACTTTCAATTTACGTATTCTGCTCTTTTTATTATATTCATGAGGAGAGGTGAGGAAACAATGTTTTTTCAGTCCCAACACTTCTTTTCTATTCTATTCTACCAGAATAACTACTCAGACAGTAAAAAGCTAGGAACAGAAGTCTCCTGAGTCCTAGTATAGTTGTTAGCCTGGAAAGACTAAACTAATGAAGCTGCACAGTGTTTTACAGTGAAGAAACAAATGTATCTATTCAGTGAAAAATCATGTTCTATAATTAACTATCATGTAAATCCCAAAGTGAATTAGGTGGTTTGCGGGTTTTTTTTTTTTTCTTTTGTACTTTAAGTCAATTATTCCCACCAGTTTAATCTAACGTTCTTTTCTTTTCACTTTTAGGAGGCCTGTTTTTTAAATGTTACGTAAAATGTAAAAATCGACTTTCTTATATTTTCAGGCTTTGTTCATGAGATATGTACCGGTTTCATGATGCCAAATTCATTCTCAAAGAACTTTTTGCTGGCTTCAAACATCTTGGCTAGTCATGAAGGCTGATTTCTCATTCCAGTTCCCATTGATTGATTACACTGCATTGATACAAAGCCTGAACACACTGCATCCTATCCTATCTTGTCCAAACCTAATTTTCTGAGCCATGTACACAGTCTACAAAGAGGTACATACTAAGCTGAATATGTAAGTCTAGCTGCATGACTGATAAAGAGGAGGACCTACAGAGGATCCCTCTACTAGGATTTTGTCTCTGGTGAGATGAAAAGCTTGGACCTATGTCACAGCAATGAACTAAATAAGCCAGAAAGTCAAAACAATAAATTGAAATAGATACTTTGAGCTCATGTCAGTGAATTATAAATAGCTCAATATCATTACATTTTCCACATTACACTAACTTTATCTGAAAGTTGTCTACTCTTGGCCTCAATCTGAGAGAACATCTGGCTGAAAAACAATTTTCTTACAGGTGGACTGGCCCCTAAATTTGAAGATACAATGTGTTGTTACTACTGCTCTTGTAAATTTGTAGTCCATTATAGCAGGTAATGAAAAATCCATCTGTCTATGGTAGTAATCTCCTGTGAAAGCAGTCTTGCATAAAATTTCACACTCTCCCACTAGATGCCTTGATAAAAAAAAAAAGCAACAGTAACATAATTCCTAAATATTTTTCAATTGTCTGAACCAAAGAAAATTAGAAAGACCACTATATACTAGAAAAACAGATCACTCATTTAAATGAGGCATTCTGTTACAGGACAATTGTTCACTTCAGAGGAATTGGCAGAAGCTAAACTATAAAGTCCAAGCTAACACTTATGAACCACCTGACAATGCCAGTTTTTTAAATATCTATTGAAAGTGTGTAGTTTTTGGTACCAAGTCAGTTCCTGTCAAGTAAGTCATTTAAAGGAGTTAGCCTGACTGTAAAGAAAGAGAGTAAAATCTATATTCAAAAAGGTAAATAAAATTTTATTTTTATGTGAACTGAAGAAAATCTCATCTTTCAATAGGATGTGTTTTGTAGGAAAAAACATAAAAACAAAAAGTGTCTCAATGTAGCTACAATCAATGTAATATATCTGAAATTTAAGTTTGTTAACTTGTACTCACTGCTCATGGTATTCTGTACTACAAGTGTCATGAGATTCTCCCCTTGTAATTAGATGAAAATCATACGCTTGACTACTTAACTTCTTCCCTGGGAATTGTTCAAAACCAGTAAGAAGCTTTTAGTTACCTTTCTCAGTAACTGAAAATACACTGAAGTTATTTAGAATGTCATGATAGCAGCATGCAAACAAGAAATCTCATTTTCTTCCCACACATACACTGCAGTAAACTTCTTTAACAGTGAAGAATCACCATTTTTTTTAAATAGGCTTGTTGCTTTAAATTAGGAGCCTCACCATCTGTTCTATACTAATTAAGAATGCAAAAAGAACACATTTCAGTTACATCAGCACATAGTAACATTAAATTGTTTAAATGACTAGATAAAAGCTTCTCATACTCGTACAATGATATTTCCAGCTGTGTTTCCCATGTTAGTGACATAAATAAGGAAAAATGATACCTTAGCTACCATGAAAGTTTTACACTTATTAAACAGTTACATGTATCTGCTATTAGATACATTGATCTGTCACTTTAGGGCCACTCTGAGAAGGCATTTTCAATTCAAATCTGAATTCTAAATATGCCTTTAAATTTATCAGTTGTTTAGACATCCTGCCTTTTATGGATGCATTCTCAGGCATTTTGATTTTAAGAAGTATTACAAACACTGGGGCAACGTTATCAAAGAAAAAACAAGAAAGTACAATTGCCATATCTAAACCATTTCTTGGAGTTTAACAGTAACTTCACTTCTGCCTCAGAAAGGTCATTTTCAATTCTAAAGGACATTGAAATCTATAACTATTTATAAAAGGTTTCTAGTTTTGTGTTCAGCATTGACTAGATGGAATATTTTCCAGTGTTTTAAAATTCTCTGACTTAAATGTGGTTATGTCATTTTGTTTCTTCTTTTGAACTCTGACCAAAAACTCACTGTGGTTGTGAAAAGACAGTATAAAGAACAATTTAAATTTATTTAGACATAAAGAAAATTCTTGAGTGAAAAGAATCTACAAAATAATATAAGCTCCATCTTAGCTAACATGAAAACTGATTATTGGGAACAAACATTTATCAGATTTACTGAGATACTATTTTTATTACTCTGGGAATATAACAGGTGCTGAGAAATGCTTAGGTCAGACAAAGACATCTGGTTGGCAATAATCATAAAATGAAGTATTTCTGTGAAGAGTGAAAATGAGTGTGGCTGAATCTGGAAAAATCACAACTGCAGAATACAGTGGGTAAAATATAAACATGAAAAAATTTAGGAAGCAATCAGATATAAGAACAGACATATTTAAATACATGAAAAGCTGCCAGACTGAAACAAAATGAACGGGTTTGCTAAACTGTAGGAAAATAAGTGGACAAACAAAAGAATATTAAAAAGAAGGCACACTGTCAGCTCATTCCTTGCATTTTGTTAAAGGTAAGATACCATGAGATTCTGCAACAAAGCATCACTGGATCCTTTAGGCCAATGCAGACTGCTAAGAGGTTCAGACTGAAATGAGAACAATTATAGTTTCCTTAGGTAAGAACATTTGTAAGTCACTTCTAAGAAAGTTTATATGATCATCCAGACTTCTAAGTATAAATGAATCTTTAAATGTGCAGGAGACTCAACAAATGATGTACTAAAAGAAGCATTCCTTAAGTTACTTCTAAAGTAAACACTGCATAAACTAGCATTCAGTGTTAGAGATAGGATACCAGATTTGAAGTGAATACATTCCAATTTTGGCCATTTCTTCATATTTTTTTGAACATATTTTGCATTTTTAAATATAACTTGCTTTATATCAAAAAAAAAATCTCAGAATAAGCAATCACATGCATTATATAAATGAATCCTTTAACTTCATTCCAAAGCTGTTGTGATGTTTCCTCACTGAGCCTCAAAAATTATCTATAGTCAAAACTCCAATGCAGTCATAGCGTATTTTTTTGCCTCTATGCACAACCTTGCTCAGCTGAATGTTTTGGGGTCTCTATACGCTTTCTTCAAAATTGGATACAATCCAAAACAATCAAATCATACAGGCTTAATAAATGACTGATCATCAAAACTGAACTATACCATAATTATTCATTTACTACGAGCTTGTTTCAGTTATGAAGCATGACTTAGCCTAGACATCTTTGAGATTGAAGTATTGGATTTTACACTGAGGGTGAACTAAAACAAGTTATGTTGCTAAAAGCGTACCTGGATGACCAAAAACTGTTGGACTTGGACAGCCTGGTGTACTGATGGCCCTCTTCTGCCCAGTACTTGGCCGCACAGCTTGGCCAACAGTGAAGCATGGGGCGTGAAAAGAGTTTTTCTCATTGACCTATCCACTACTGAAGGCACATCAGAAACATCTCTCTAAAATTACATGTGAAAACATTTAGAGAAGTCCACTTTGGCATTTGTATTAAGTGGAGACGTTCGGAGGGCACCTTGTCTACCTCGCGCCCCACAGCAGCGGCAGCCATGTCAGAGGGTGGCGCAGGGCACCATGCAGCAACATGGCTCCCGGGCAGGGGAAATCCGCCTGGACCTTTTCTCTGTCATAAGCATCCTAGAAAGGTTTTAAATCTAGGAGAAAAAAAAAAGGGGGGGGGGAGAAACAGAAGCGAGCAGACAACAGACCCCAAAGGGCTCTAAGCACTACCACCACCCTCAGGGCTTTCACCATAGCGCTTTACCTCGGCCGAGGTGGGGGGGGCAGTGCCCCGCCCCCTTCTGGAAGCTTCTCTGCGCCGCTGGCGGCTCCTCACAGGTCCCGCCCGCACACCCCTCCTCGGGCGCCATGTCGTGGGCGTGCAGTGGTGCTGCTGGTGCTGCTGGTGCTGCTGGGACTGACATGACAAGGGCGACAGCATGTGAGGGGATTTGGAGGCCATGTCAGAGCTCTCCTGAGTCTCCATTTCTCCCCTTTTTGTGGTACAGTTACACTGAGAGGAATAACCTCCTCCTGTCTCCCTGTCATAGTACATATATATATACACACATATATACATGTAAATATATATATATATAAATATATAGCATATAGTTCTGTGAAGACCTGTCAAATTACACTGGTCACTGTGGCTCCTGCTGTCTATATCGCTTAATTTTCCATTGTGTCTCTGTACAATGTGAGTGATAACTGATTTCTTTCTTTTCATAATAATATATAACGCTTGTGAATACCAGTGGTACTTAAGTTCCCCCAGAAAACGCAGCTGGTTTTACTTCTGTGCAATCCACTGCCTGCCCCTGCTATGCACCAGGCCCTTTCCTATATTAGGACCTCACTGCAGCGGTACCTGCCCTGGCCTCTGCATAGGAAAAAAAAAAATTTATTGAGTGTCTTCAAAATGGGCTAGCTCCCCATACTCACCTGTCCTTCGCTGACAAGGAGATGGTTAATTTTTCTCTTCGTCATGATGTGTCAAAGGCTAATTGTTTTCCTTATCTGTTGGCAGAGCTCTTTTTTTTTTTCTTTTTTTTTCTTCCTTAATAAACTGAGCAGCGGGATGCTAATAAAAGGAATTGCTATTACTAAAGCATGTTTCTGTTGTATAGGAAAACAAATTCATGGTTCTGTTTTTATCAGAGTCCAACATCCCTTAAGGGAGTGGAATTGGTTTAAAGTAGCTATTAAAATTATTGCTTGGAAATGAAATTTGATTAAAAAAAAACAGAAGCCCCACTGCTTCACAAGCGCATTCAAGTAAAATAGTGCAGTTTCAGGACATTATTTGAATTCCTCTGTTGTTTTTTTTTATTGACCATAGCTAGTGAAGCTTACTACCGATATGAAATGGAAAGCTGTCTAACATTTTATTATTTAATATCTGAACAACAAATACAGGCCACTGCCATGTAACAGGCTTGCTTGCTTCTTTAATGAATGCTCATTGTTTCTTTAGCACAAATGGGAATGACCTTCCCACTACAGCACTACATTATTTTTATGATTTTTGTTTTTTAAAGAAGTTGAACACTATTTTTTTTTTTTTTTTGAAATTTATGCCTCAATCAGGTTCTTGGTGATGCATGAGCATAGATATCACTATGCACAAACATGGAAAATATTGATGTCTCATGCCTGGTTTTAAGATTTGCTTCTGCATAAATGTGTAAAGCAACAAAGCAAAGAGTAATAATAACTGCATATTTGCTGTACAGGTCATTTGTGTGACTAGAAAGGCAGTCTTTGCTAACCAATAACACAGAGAAGGTAAAACAACTCAGAAGTGTAGAACAACTTAATGGCTTTTAATGTTCCACCATTACTACTGATGCTGAAATGGTTGTTTTTGGGCTTAACTGCCTGAATCTTTGTCTCAGTTACTGTCAGCCATAAAGTTCTTTTTTTCACCTGTTTTCTTTAGTCCCTGCTGTGCGGGTACAGTTATTGTCATGCTCATACATATATCCTGAATTAGACAATCGGTATTGCAGGTTTTTGCTCCATAGTTCTTGTCAGGTAAGAAGAACTGTCATTCTGAAATGCTGCAAAAATTGGAGCTTTGTGAGCTTTTTGTGCATTCTTAACAAATATGATGGTGTAGAATGGAAATAGCTGGAACAATACTACTCCTTCCAGTGAATAGAAGTAGGCAAAAAAGAGTCCTAAGTAGAGAGAACGGGGAAAAAAAAAAAAAAAAAAAAAAAAAAAGTGAGCCCAGAAATGTCATGTGACACTTGCTCCCTTAAACTGTGTCCTGAAGCCCATGTTGTATAGTGTGGTGAATTTGCTAAAGATGCATGCTCCATGACCATATAATTCCAGAACTGCAGTAGGACAGCATTTTTATGACTGGTGCTAAATCCAAAGTTAGCAGAGGTGGTAATAGTGCCTGTAAGGGAACTGAAATATCAAGGCAATCATTACCTATAAATTAAAACCTCTGCTTACTGGCAGACTGCCAGAGGTAAAGGACTGTGGCAGCCCTTGACCCACTTGAAGGTGACAGTAATGTACTAGCAAGTAGTACTATTAGCTAAGCAATGGTTGGAAGTTCATCCCCTATATGACTCCTATACCACCAAAACAGGTTCTACATAGTGTGATCTAAACATTTTACTTATTTATTTTGCTTATTAAAGGAAGCTCTTGTCAGAGAGTAAAGACAGGATACTTATTTGGAGGTAGAAATTATGGGTTCAGATCCCTGCTGTGCCTACCTTAGACCAGGAAATTCAGTGTGAGTTACAGAAATCCTAGCTCACCCTTTATTTTTTTTTTTAAATTTAAGCTTCAACTTTCTTCTGAAATGAAATGAGAAAAATTCTACAACCCCTGCCCTACATTTAGCAGGGGAACTCCTACGTCCCATCATCACATGTTTCGATTATTAAAGCTTTAGAGTTCTGGGTATTGCCAGGATGTTTTTCTCCTGAGTGCGTGCTCTTCATATCAGCACAGGCTCCCGGGAAGAATTGTTTCTCCCTTTTGCAGCCATCTTCTTCCAGTCAAGCTCAGCTGTTCTAGCTGAGCAAGGGAAATAGGAAAAGGAAACACAGCCTGTTTTGTGCTTTTTTGATACAACTACAGCGGAATATCCTTGCCACCTAGCTCAGCTCTTTGCCCAGAGGAGACAGTGAGGAGAGAGCCTGTGACTCTGCGTGTGCATAAATGTCTATGGCTGAGTAGTTTGGCCTCATCCTTCTATCTTTGTGTTTGTTTCCATCAGGTATTGAAAATGCTGTCTTTCACAGAAATTCCCCCTTTTCATTACTTATTTTTTTGATAAGCCTACTTACAAAGGGTTAGGTAGTGTTAAATACTCAGGCAGTGCCGCTGCTTTGAAGCAGATTCCAGTCCTTGATACAGCAATTACGTAAGTCTTGCCTTGAAGGTCTTGCCTTGACTGTCAGTGAGCATTTCAGTTCCAGTATTTTGTACGAGTAGCGGAAGAATGCTATGAGAAAGGAACTCAAGGTCAAACAATAGAAAAGGTGCATTCATGGTTCACTGATAACTTTCCGTGCAAATAAATCTTGTGATCTGTAAACCTAATTGTGCTGAATTATCAGTTTTTAAAGTTTTTATGACTCAAATTTTCATTTTTGCAAAAACTTTCAGTTCATTTCCCATTGAACTACTGTAACATTCACAGACTGTTGTGAAATTCAAGACGTGAATTCTCTTTGTAGATAGAAAGTACTTGCCATCTAAAATCATATAAATATGATAGTCTGTGTATTATCTTATATTTACTCGGGAATATGGAAGAGTTGCGTGAACAGTAAAAAAAATTAATTGGTTCATCTATCCTTGTCTATATTGTGAGGATAGCCCGTAGCACTGTAATTATCTCATGCATAAAAATCTTGCATTCAGATAATTACACACTTATTCAACCTTAGTATAATGCGTAAGACTATCACGATTAAATTATAGGAATAGATTAAATGTGAAATGCAAAATTTTACAGGAATTGGCTAGCTCTGTACTGGAGCACTATTTTAGATGTCTGAACGCATAATAAACCTTTAACTTCTACAGTACAAATGCATGTGCATAATTGCTTGCTGCTGTTGGGTGTTTTTCTTGCATAAGGCTAATCATTCTAGAATGCCTGTACAATAAAGCTCTTTTACAGCTTAAAGAAAGGTCTGAATAAAACTTCGCATGGTCTTACTTCTATTTTGAACTCACTAGACAGGATCAAAAATGGACAGCTCTTTTTTAGTATTAATAGGAAAATTAGAAATATACCTCAGCGATTGTTATTTACATAGTCTTTGCTTGAGCCTCATTTTGCCACAAAAAATGCCACAAATTGTTTTTTTCCATTTTGTGCTGTTAAATTGTCCTCTCTCTGAGGACTGCCACTCATGATTAAGCCTAGAATATATCTTTACATTAGGCTTGGTGATGTATTAGAGTTTAGTAAGACAAATATGTATGAGTTTTTTTGCTAATTAACTTGCTTGTTAGTGGTATTGGGGGTACTTAGGAGCCAATTATAAGTGTATTATCAAGTGAGATTTTCTGGAATTTCTTATTAAGAAAGAATAATGTATTAATGGAAGGACAGCAAACAGTTGTAGCATAGGCCCAGTAACAGTACTTCTTTTTATGTTGATAACACTCTTTTCTGCTGTTCTTTCACGTTATTTAGTAGAGATAGTTACTCATATTGCTCAGTTTAGAATATACTGTTTGAATGAGTATGAAAAACCACAGAATTTCATTTAACAGTTTATTAAGAAGCAGATTTTGTATTATATGCAAGCTGTATGTAAATATACTGCTACTAAAGACAACAGAAAAAATAGGAGAGGAAATATGCTGTAGGAATAATGGACACAGGGAATTTGACGTGACAAAGAATGGGAATAGAGACTAACTGCAAAAATCATTACAAGATATTTTGTTAGTCTTGGTGTTTTGTAATGTGGAATGTACAAGGGTTCCTTCTTGTTACTGCTTTTGTCCTTGCAATATTGGACTAATTAATATACTAAAGAGAAGCCAAAGAATGGAGGAGAAAAAGCTTCCTAGTGTGAGGATGTGAGATGTCCAGTGTGAGGTGAGCAATATCTACCCCGTGAGGTGGTGAAGAAAGACAAATGCTTTGATGCAGAGGGAAAAAATCCTTCATTGCTACTTCATAGATGTTCCAGATGTTTAAGACTGAGTACATGTAAATGAATGTGAACTTCTCCATTCATTTGGGAAGCTGCAGGCAGCACTTTACCTTGTAATTATATATGTGATTTAGATTTGCTAAGTATCTTTATCATCTGATACGTTTTAGGGCATCTTTTGCACAGGTTGGAGGAAGAGCAGAGGCAACACCTGTTTGTTTTCTGGTTTCTCATCAGCATTCTGAGATTTTCTGTCTAGTGTTGTAGTCTCATTTGTATGATCTTCAAACCGCTGCAGAATAAAACCAATTTCTTCTTTATTTAATTGCTTTGTCATAAGCTTGAATGCTAGTGCTATGTCCTTTTTCCTTATACATTTCATTCTTATTTTGTACTCAGTTGACAGCAACTTCTACAGTTTCTTTCTTTTTTGTTTCTTTTTCTTTTTTTCTTTTCTTTTTTTCTTTCTTCTTATTTTCTTTCCTTTTTTTTTTTTTTTTTTTTTTTTTTAATAAAGGACAGCTTATCATAGTTAGTTGTCTTTGGTTTCTTAGAAATCTCTCTTTGGTTTTCACTTCCTTTATTTTTTTTTTTCCTTTACAACCTCAGCATCGTTACAGATTACATCTGTTCTTCCCATTTACAGAGAACAAATAAAGTGTAATTTTGTCCAAATGACTCTATTGTCAAGTTAAGGAAAAAGAAGTCTTTTATTGTATGACTAAATGCACTGTAGGTGTGCATGTGCCACTGGGGAGAGAAAAAATAGCTAACATTAGACTGAGTTGTGTGTAGTAAGCTTGGTAAGTTAAGAATAACTTCACTGCACTTGTTCTTTTTCCTAGAACAATGTGAAACAAACATGGAACTGTTTAATCAAAAGATCTGTGTAGGCACAGTGCAGAAAACATCCATTATTAATCTGTATAATGAAACAAGCCAGGTTCTGTTGAACAACCTTGTATTGCTGCTAAAATTTAATTTTTCTACAACTGTTACTAGTTAGTCCCTGCAGCTGAGATGCTAACATGCCTGTGAAAACTGAGTGGTCTGAGGTGGAAAGACTTATTACAATATGATACCTGCTCCATTTCCCTGTTTATGCAGGGCTGTTTGCTCCAGTATATTCCCCTGTGTGCTATTCAGCACAGTCCTAAATGGCTCAGCATGTTGAGCTTGTTTCTTGACATGTCAGCCAAACCTTTAGAGCAGAGGCTGTAATAGGGGATGCATCTGCTGAGGGATCTCTAACTTTTGTTGAAGAGCCTCAGAAGGCTTAATTTCTACTAAATAGAAGCATGTATTTCATTTTAATGTCTGATCTAAAGAACATCACTTTTAACTACACGTAAAATTACGTGACTGCCACATCGTTTTTCCTTTCACTAAGTCCAGCATATACTCTATTTTGAGGATTTAAGTGAGCCAAAGTAATGCATAGGACCTTTCTCTGACCCCTTAATTGGAATGTGTTTCACTTTCAAAGCATACAATATGTTTATCATCATAAAAAAGCTGAATCTTGTTGAAAAGGTTTGAAATCAGAAGCATAAGGCAGAACTCCATAAATTAGCTCGAGCCTTTCCTTTCAATTAATTGTGCTTTGGATCAGGTTATTTGTTTCCATGTGTATTACAACATGTGACATACTGGAAACAAATTTTAACTTGCTCACAATATACTGTATATGTTTGTCCCTTGAAACTTCCAACTGTTTAGAAACAAACTCCCATTTTATTTTGACTGTATCCAGAACACATTTTAATTAAAAACAGTACTAGAAAGATGATTTGCAATTAAATATGAAATGGGCTTCAAATACAGCTTCCCTAATGATTGCTGGGTCAATTGATGGTCGTACTATATTGAATTAGACAATTTTGAGGGGAAAAAGTGGAAAATAGCCATACTATCTGTTATTTGTTAACTATATATGTATGTCTGCTTGTATTTATTTGGTGGATTGCTGAATGCCCATTGTAAAATACTATTAAAAAACTAAAATGTGTATCTTTATATTATTTATAAAGTATGGTGATGATCTTTTATAATGAAAATGGACATGCCCCTTTACGACATCTGCACTTACACTTGGGTATCAATTTTCCAAAATTCAGGAATGGTTTCCTCGCTGCTTCTTTTACCTGTCAGCCAAAATAGCTGATGGTATACGCGTTGAACTAAATTGTCTGTCAAATCACCAAGAAGTGGCAGAAATTTTCAGCTTCTGATTATAAAGGATGTTACCTGAATACTAATTTTAATTAAAGGGTATCTACAGAAGCAGAATTTTTCATTAGTCTTAATGGTAAATGTTATTCGTAGGTTATTAGTGTATTTTTTTGATTTCTGATGCTCTTTAGTTTTTACATGATAATACATTATCATGTAAATTTGAATTTTCAGTAATATAAGCGACATAACTGAAGTTGGAAAGATAAGGGAGAGAAGCAGTGGTGGTCATAATTTTGTTTGGTTTAGAATTCTCAGAAGGTAAAACTGCAGTAGTACAAAGACTCAACCTTGTGTTTTGGTAATTTGTAAAAATGGAGAACATTGTGGAACATAATCAAATGGGAGATTCACAGGAGATTTGGGATAAGGCAGTATGCAAAGCAAGAATTCAAATGCAAAAATTAGAGGTCTTGTCCCCCTGTGAATAAAAAAAAAAATAATAATGAATGATGATCTGAGGAAAGGAAAAGGTAGTGACTATAGTGTAGTGGGTCAGACGTGCGCTGACAGATGTCCTGACATCTGTGAGTAATCACCTGAGTAACCATTTGTTCCTGTCTTTGTTTCTATGTTCTTTGGGAGAAGTGCTAGTGTTCAGGTCTTTAAAAGCAAGAACACATGTTTCTCATCAAGAGGAGGTTCCAGGCTGTACAGCTGGAGTTGCAGAAGGTGAAATCCTAAGGGGTTTTCTTAACATTTACTAGTGTTAGATGTTAGTTAGGCTTATAGTAGATAGCTGTATACAGACTGTAAAAACACTAGGCAGCTCCTTCTTCTGTGAATTGATTTTACATGTCCTGTTCTGAAGTATTGAACTTTTCCACTTCACACAGAACAGAGACATTTTAGTTCAAGAATTTGGCTTCTAGGCTTCTATATGAGCCAATAGCAGAATGAAGAGCTTCACTGGTACTTTCTATTAATAACATTTTTCTTAATTTGTACTGAGTAAACAATTGCAGCTGCGGCTCACAGCCTTTTGTGGTTCTTTGCCACATACTAATTTTCTTCAAATACTTTTTTCCCCTTAGAAAAATAAATCCTTTCCAATATTTATATGATAGGCATCTGCGATTCCTGCAATAGCAGGTCTGGTGCTCTTGCTTCAAAAATTGTATGGCCTTGTCTCTAATAAAACTTTATTGTAGCTTTAAAGAGAGTCAGGGCACATACTGTAACAGACTTTTAGTTATGTGTTGCTTCATCCTAGAAACTTCAAAATCAAAGTCTGCAGCTATACGTGAGTCTTGGAGTCTTCTCCCAAAGATGACAGCCAATGGAGCTGAGCTAGGATAGCTGGGAAAATAATCTGTTCCTAAATCAATCCATTTAAGATAGTATCTTTAAAAAACTTACAGGCATAAAGTTTTGTTTACATCGGACAACATAATAAACAGGATTGTGCACTTGCATGTATTAACCAGTGATTTGGATCTTGCTGGATGCAATGAGCTATTACATCCTGAAAGTATCTTGTTAATGTCCATGCAAGAAGTTATGCAGGGTATGTAGTTGACTGTAAATTCACCTCTGGCAGCCATTTCCTGAGCAGATGAGCCATAAGGCTAGAATGCAGTTCTTGAAGTTTATCCATGATTCTTCTTTTGGCTTGCTGTGGCCTTAGAAAAAATCACAGTATACTTCTGCAGTCCATTTTTTATTTTATAAAAGCAGTGTTTACCCCACAGGGTTTACTGTTTACCCTGCAGGGATGTTTTCTGAACGAATAAAACATTTTAAGATGTTTTCAGGTGCTCAGATAAACAACTTGTATCTGAGAGTTAGGTTTTTTTTTATCTTTTTGCAAACGGGCATTAGTGTAGCTCGCTGATTGCATTTTTCAGTGAATAGTCTTTTACATGGCTGGGCCACTGAAAGAAGCTGGGTCCCTAGCTACTTTAGATCAAGTGCACTGGCTTCTACATCATCTTCCAGTCCCTTTCAATAGCTAGCTTCTGTAGGAAGAATGTGACCTGATTAAAGTGCTGTATTCTAGTGATCTTTAGCTTTTGGGACTATAGCAACATCTTAGAGTGGTTATAATGCTGTACTCTTAGACTTCACCCTAAATCCAAGATGGATGTCTGAATATTGGCAGTGGTAATTGTGAGATGTCTTTGTTGCTTTTGTGAAATACCAAAACTGATCTGGTACTCTTTGAATGCGGTTTCTGAAAGATTTTTTAAAATAAATTACTTCTCTATGATCAATTTTTAATCAAGACTAACCTCTGAATGCAAGAAGACATGATAAAGTCCTACCTGTCAGAACCCAGGTAGGTTTTACAAGGCGTATTTTATATTTAAGAATACAAAGTCTGCAGTAAAAGTAACTTGTCCTGCAGCAATCTCCACTACTATTAATTGTCATTAATAATGCAATGTTAAAAAAAGTTTGCTGAAGAAATCTATAGTGCTAGTATTATATAGTTGCTAATATGTGTTGATTTCAGTTCACATTTTCCTTAAACGAGGCAGGGAAAAGTAGTTCCAAACAGTGTTTTTCCGTATGAGTAGAGAAATATTCATCATTTTCTCAGGAGACCTCCATGGTAAGTTGCATCACAGCAAAGCTAATTTTCAGGCTTCTCTCTCATTCAGGTTGTTCTGATTAACATTACACTAACCTTTTACTTTTAAATCCAAGTCAGAAATCTTGGCCTACCAAGGCCCTGGGCAAAAATTCCCTGGTTATATTTGGAATTAAATCCTCTCCCTATTAATAAGGAAAGGTTTGATGAACGCAGAAGAGCTGAATGAGATCAGAGCACAGAAGCTTCTTCCAAATAACCATGTTCTGACAGCTAATCATCGGGGGGAGGGGGGATTATGCTATCCTGAAGGTTACGCAGTT
Organism: Rhea pennata; assembly: GCF_028389875.1. NCBI lineage: Eukaryota > Metazoa > Chordata > Aves > Rheiformes > Rheidae > Rhea > Rhea pennata. The sequence continues at coordinate 60,519,919 of NC_084666.1, forward strand.
TAAGAATCATGTTTAGTTGTTTTAACTGTATTTCAAAAGTAGTCTTACTGATGACTGAAAATGGTTGATACAATTTAACACAGTAAAGAGGATTGCAGTCTCTTGAATAAAAATGAAAAGGGGGAGTATTACTTTTCCTATATTTCAGAGGAGAGCAGAGGCAAAGAGAGATTAAAACACACAGCCTGCTACTGAATGCATGTAAAAAACCCCACTGTCTATGAAGAGCACCACCAGAAGACAGTCTTTGTGCAATTGCAGAAATTCAGTTGCACAATATGATTGTAAAAACTTCCTTAAAACCAGAGAAAATGCCTATCTGAAGTCTGTAGGTATGCATTAGTGGCAGAAGTAGAGAATATTGGTTTTAATATGGTTAGCTTAGTCCTTGCAGATATTTTAAACGTTTCTTTTCTTGCTGTGATTTCTTCATTGATTTAGATGACTTTGAAATAGAATTAACTCCATACTAATTACCTATTTTGATTGCTAATAACAGAATTACTCTTAATGTCATGTCATAATTTTGATTAAGTGATGATTTCCTAGCTATTTCACTGTGAAAAGAGCTAGAAAAGCTCTGTTCATGGAATTTTGCTGCATCCATAAAGAAGACTGTTGTTTTCTTTAGGTGACAGAAATCTGATTATGTAGCCACTAAAACTAGAAGTCCTTCTGACTACTCTTGTGGTAACTACAGTAAGGTGGCAGTGCAACAAATAATATTTAGAATATATAAATATTTTAATAATTTCACAGAAGTTAATATTACCTCTTCTGGCAGGGAGCCTCCTATTTTATTGGACATAACATGAAGGCAGCATTTTTTGGAAATACTTCTCTCCATTCTGCTTCATTTTTTTTTCTTCAACACTATTCTTGTTAGATTTTGAAAAATCCTATTGTCTTATTTTATGCTTATATGATTTGGGGGCATTCTGAAAGCTTCTATTTCTCCAGTTACTGTCTTATGACAGCATTCCTTCATATGCATGCTCCAGAGAGCTCTGCATCTGTGATGTTCTCATATGTTTGAAGGAAAAAAAATTGGACCATATTTTTAGTGGAATTTGGGGATTCTAGGCACTTAACAGTTTGCATAAGCGAAATTTGGCTATGGAACTAGTGGTTACTAATGGTAAAAGAATGGAGCATGATTGTATTTCATGACTAAGTCCTGAAATAATCCCCCGCTACTTCCCCTCATTCTTTTTGTTTCTTTTCTTTTTTTTAAAGCTGACATGTTGAATTAAGTAACATTCAGTGACTGATTATTTTCCTGATGTTTAACAGTAATGTAAGAGCTATTTGCTTTAGCTAATATAGTAATGACTTGTTAGCATTTTGCCATTAACAGTATAAACTAGTTGGCCTTTATGTAAATTTTTTAAGTATGTTTCCTTAATTCAAAAGATCTCAATATATTTACAGTATTAAAAATGCCATTTTAGTACAAATATGCCATGCTTATTGTCTTAAAATGACATTACAGAGGCTAATCACTTTAAAGATTTATTTACACAGGCATGTTTTAGATTACCTCATTCATTAATTCCCAACTTATTAATGGCCTTGTCAGTGTTTAAGACCACCATGACTAATCAGATGTCAACAAAATGCAATTACTACAGACTAAAATGGAATTTTCATCCTTATACTTAAGCTTTTAATGAGCCCAACACAAAGCAAAATTTACTGTAATTGCAATGTTTCACAATTTTTCAGCATAAAGTTTCAGTTTAATCTTCCCATTCCAATGAATTCTTTGAAGAAAGGACTTAGTGGTACAGAATTTCTTCTTTATTTTTTTCAGAAACAATTTTACAGGTAGGATAAATTAGTTCCCTAAAGGATTTTTTGGGGGGGTTTCAATGATAGTTACTGATTAGTTACCTGCAAATGTGCAAGAGAAATGTTAGGTTCTAGTAAACTATTCCTGGATATTTTTATTTTTTTGTGGAATAATGCTCCTAATGCTGCATTAATGACAGCTTTTTATGTTTGTATAACTTAATTAGTTTTGAAATTAAAAAGGGATCTCTACTAAGGCAATTCCTGTCTTGCATCTGTTTCAACTTTTAGTGGAAAGGAAAATCTGTTTCTCTTCTTGAAACTATCTTTAGAACTTTTAGAATTCCAGGGATTAAATGAAGTATTCAGATCTTAATCTGAATTAGAAGTATTTGAAAAATTATGATGTATCCACATTTAGATGAAAAGTTATTACAATTAAGAACAGAGAATGAATTAATATAGTGAAATTGGAACTTCTTGAAATATATTGTATCTTCAGCAGTGCTGTTTCTTTTTACTGACTTTTAAATGTTTTGAGTGTGAGTAGTTCACTGGAGGGAATGTTTTATGCTAATTGCACTTCAAAAACATAACTTCTCTTAGGTTAGGATGAAAGCCATGAATTATTAGTCTATGTGTAGGGGAGACGCTATGCTGTAGTGTTTACATGTCTGTACATTTCCTGTACATGTTCATCTGTGCAGTGTGAACACCTGTCTCTGCGACTGCAGCACAAACCAGCTTCAAAATGATTGTAATGTCTTCCTTAGAGGGTCAGCCCCTGCTTTTTACTTTTGTAGTGGACAGGTAGCTTTCTGTACTGATTCTTTATCTTCCTTAGATTATCTGCAGTTTAATTTTTGAGCGCTTGTCAGACCAGCGCTGGAAAGAAGCGTGGCTAGGATATTACGATCTCTCCTTGACTGCTGTCAGTTTGTGTTCCCTGCAGCACTCATGGCACAAATAAGAACAGCTCACAGAAAGTGTATCAGAGCATGTCAAAAAGAGGTGGATAAGCTCTTCCCTTTTGTTTAGTGGTTGTGGCTTGCTGTAACCTTCTAGCAAGTGTTGGGCTTAGACCAGAACCGTGGTTCATTTTTTTGAAAGACTGTGGATCCCTACTCTTCTATGATGGTTTTGGTTAGAAACTGCTACAGTGTTATTTCCTTTGTTATCTTCCTGAGGTTTTATCACAGGAAGATTCATCTGACCTAGAATAAAGTAGATGTGGTTACTGACACTTAAGGGAAAAAAGCTGGAGCCTCCTTCTTGGTTTATTTGAAACATTAATAGTAGCAGAACATAATAAAACAATCAGTTCATCTCAGTGTTACATTATGAATACATTTCTGATGGTATCTCCCTACTGATGTTCTAACCTGAATTAAGTATCTTAGGAGTTAGCTTAGTAATGGAAATCTGTCAGAAGGTGCTTATAACACCATTATTTGCTTGTTTTCTTAACTACGTACAAAGAATATGGTTTCTTATTTTACAGTCTGCATTTTCTGTAAGTGATAAGCAATTCTTTGAGTAAAATTGATCAAAAAGGAATTTTTTTGAAAGATTGTCTTAAAATAAGAGGGCATTTAAGTAGGTGAATGCTTGAAAAAGTTGAACTATTGTTTTTTCATAGTAATAAAGAAAAATTATGTATGGTTGTACACTAACAGTTGACTCTGTATGAGATTTTCCTGACTAGGATGTGGAAATCATGATTGTTCACTCATAACTGCTTCTAAAAAGAGTAACTTATCTGCTGTAGTTTAATAGAAGGTCTGTTACTGAGTCTCAAGTTGTCTAGTTAGTTACAATGGAATAAGGTAAACCTTGAGATAAAGGAGGATAACAACAATCAAAAGAAAGGTTAGAAATTCTTACTGAACTAATTAAAATAAATAAAAATAGGATATAATGGATCCCACAAAGCAGCCTACTGTTTTGTAATGCATGCTAATCTCATTGCGTTTTGCTGCCAGAAGGGTTATCTTATGTATAATAATGTCTTTGAGAGGTTCCCAAGGAAGAGTTCTTTTGAAATATTTATAGAGGAATTAAAGCTAGTCTGGGTGTGAAGAGAACAGTGAGATCAGACTTCAGTCAGTAAGAAAGTTCAGAAACAAATCTTGTCTTTTTATGTGTGGATAGAGCTCAATAATCTGATTATTTGCATTCAGTGAGCCTTACCAGATTTTTTTTCCATGCCTTTTTTGTCACTTGTCTAGCTTCAGTGCAGTGCTACAGAAGCCAAATAACTCATGTTAATAATGAGGAAGAGATCTCATATAGCAAAATAAGAAGGATAATACTTAATGCAGTGTATTTTTCTCATGAATTGAGGCTTGCAGTTGAGCTTTGAAGTGTATTACTTCATACTTTTTATAAAACACAGTGGCTCATTATTTTATTAGAAACAATACTTCAGTCCTAGTAATACTAACTCATCTACCACATTTAGGACAACTGAGTCATAGCCATGCTTTTGGAATCAAGTTGGATTTGTATCAAAAGAACCACTTCTATATATGCTAAAATCACTGCTAGCATTCAGCCATGAGTACACAGAATGGTTTGTGTTTCCTCCATGCTGCAGCTACTTAGAAATCCATGGTCATACTACAAAATGCCACTATTAAAGGGAACTGTGTAGAAGGGAATGCTGTTCATCTGTGCGTTATGGAGCATGACGTTTGCGGATACATCAAGCCATCGCTACTTTTAAATTTCTGAGAATCCTCCTTCAAAACTCCACTCAACAGTTCTGTTTTTTCCTGGTAACACAGCAGCATATATGCATTTGGTCTGCTTTTACAGGTTTTTCAGATGCTGACCAGTATTTTCTCTTTGTTTTGTTTCTCTGTGTTCTTCCAGTTGTCTTGTACTTGTATTGAACACATTGCAGGAAATCTGCACGTTTAGATACTTGTTCTTTCTCATAGAGACATCGTATCCCTCTATTACTTTCTTAGGACATTTGAAGTACAAAAGCTTTGTTCAAGTGCTGAGTATACACCTAACTCAGAAGCTATTTATTGTTGTCTAATGGCCAAAGAGCAGTAAAGCTTAGTCATTCTTGGACTTGAAGACCTTAAATCAAGTCCCACATGACTACACTTTGCAATTTCTTTGTAGTGTGGTTATGGGCTCTTCTAATAAGTTTTCCTGTGTCCCCTGTATTCCTGCAGCTATGTGATACTAACTGTATTGCAGGGGCTGTCCTATTTGGCATTAAAGCCCTTTCATTCTCTTACAGGTGCCCACACAGGCTGTGTCCCCCACCATTCTGCCTGTTCATCCTAATTCTGCCAAGCTGAAGATGTTCTTCCAGAATGAGATGAGTGCCTGGCATAAACACATCCATTTCGATGACTAGCTGAAAAGAATATTGTAAGAATCAAGATTTTGATCAAAGGTGCAAGAGTAGTAATTATTACAGTACATTTTCATGCTAGGTTGTTCAGCTGGGCATTCAAGGTATTGTCATGCAGTGACTGCTGTACAAAAAGGCACGGGTCAGAGCCAGAGGGTTTGTAAGATGTCTTTTTTGTGACTTGGCCACAAAATATCACTGAGGCAAGTGACTCCATCTCTGGGTTGTGTACCCAGCATTTTCCCTCGCTCCAGTCTTCTTGCAGAGAGCTGGATTAACAGAGGGAGAAGTTAAGATTTACCAGCAGGGCTCTCTGATTTTACATGGCAGCACTTCATGCTAAGTGGCCTTTGCCCAATCAGCTTATGCATAAAAAATCAAGAGCATCTGATTATCACTGAATCGTTGTGAATGCTCAAGAAGGTGCATCAGACCAGCATTGCCTATCATGCTTGTACTTTTTTTGTGAGCAGTTTTTGGTGTAAAGGGAGAAGATTTTTTTATAGTAGATGGACAAGGAATTAATAGTGCAGGAGATACTTCATTACCCTGAGTGTTACCAGTTTCAAATAAGGACTGAAGCAATAAAAAGGGCTTATGGAGCACATTGTTGCCCACCCTGTTCCCATGATTTTAGTCTTAACTTCATGTTTATCCAAGTAGCACTGGCAGAATGTATGCAGCAAGGAATGCAAAATGTGTCATGTGTTTTTTTTTTAGTGCAGGGAAGAGAATAAGGACATTTTTATTCATAGTCATCCAGTTAAGCCTTTATAACATTTGCAGAGATACATTTGACAGTCAGATGTAGCAAATAAAAGGTTTGATTAAGTCATTTAAATATCTGCTGTTACTCAGAAATATCCATGCGCGAAGCCTAACAACCAAGGACCATGCGGTACCTGCCTCTGATCAGAGCGTGCTGTAATCAGCTCTAATAGGAATCTTAAATAGGAACAGCCAATAGGGCTTTGAGTGGGTGCTGAAGAAATTTATATTATATTAAAGGAAAAAACGTAACAAAAGTCATCATCACTGCCTACTGTTCTGGAGAGAGTGCCCAGGGAAGGATACTTGTCTGGGACTGCATTGCTGCTCTTCCAGACTGACTATAGGGGAGGGTTCTTCCACTTTCCCTCATTTCTCTTTTTCTCCCCTTCGCCTTTTCCCTGAAGTGACCTCAAAAAACAAGGAATGTCGTGGACTGCACTCAAGCAGTGTTGGCTGTGCAGCCTTTCTCTGGTACAATAATGTCGTCTTAAGGAGCACAAAGGAAAAGCAGGGTTCCAAAAGTGTTAATATATTTTATTTCATTCCAAACATGTTATTACACCTGCTCCCTACCCTCCAGAGAATTATGTTTCTCTTCCTAGGTTTCCATTTGGGAAGGAGACTGAGCTCTTCTGGTTAGGCTTGGAAACTTGAGCCTGTATTTGTCAGGGCTGATTCCACTTTTGTTGTACTTCTCGGGTCCTTTTTCACCTGCTTTTGTCTGTGTTGAGGGCAGTAGCGGACAGCAGCATAAAAAATGTGTGTTTGTGTATATGTATAAAGAAATTTAAACAGATTCGTGAGTTAAAAGGAAGCATTGTATAGAACAGGCATTGCAGGCTGTTAGATTTAGATTTATAAATTACATCAGTTTTATCCTAAGGGAATTAAATGAACTGGATGCCTCAGCAAACATGTTAGAAAGATATTTAGTGGGCTTCTCATTGACATGTCAAAAATTCTCTCTCTCTCTTTTTTGTCCATTTGTGAACAAAATCATTTAGTACCATATATCTGGAGTCATCCAAAAAAAGCACCTCAACCCTAAGCTTACATATAACGCCCTGCTTATGCAAATGGTGCATCTGGTGCTTTTTGAGGTAGTGCCAGTGACTATTTCAAAGCAGGCTTAGACACCCACAATCAACTGATTGCAAGTCAATCAAAGCTATATCTTACGTTTTATTTTTTAATAGAAGTATGTACTGTAGAGTATACCCCACCTCTACAAAGATACTAAGATATTATCTGAGGACACTTAATTATTAAGTATACTTCCTGACTTACAAATAGCAGGATGTCTTCATCATCAAAGCTTGCTATTATTGAACATTCAGATCAATACAATTACATTCCTATTCTGATTCCCCCTCCCCTCTGCCATGATGTACTTATAACAAGTATTTAAAAAACCCAAAATATTACTGGGGCTTTCAGCTCATGCTTTAGAGCCTGTACTGATTATTTTTTGAGCACAAAACTGCGTTCTGTATGAGATGCATTGTTAAAAAGCTCTATATAGCAATTTGGGTGCTGCTTTGTGTGCATCCTTGTTTTATGTCAGGCGTCAGAGTCAACAGAAGAGGAAGATAAAACAGAAGAGGCTGTTCATGGAGGACCTAAGAGCCAGCTCGTGCTGGAATATGATATGGAAGACACACTTGATTTCTTTTTTCTTATGATTTACAGCCACTTGCTGCTCTTCGTGCTCAGGTATATAGCCCTTTTGAGTATACTGAATTATAGTTGTTAACTCTAGGGTTGCTGAGTCTCTGAGCAGCAATAACAACTAAACAACTATTCTTTTCACAATGTAATTTGTAATCTCTCCCAGGCATACCATTGAATCTGTAACCAGAGATAGCAGATCTAGAAGTTCCTTCTTCATATTCAAAGGAAACTAACTCTTTGAATGGAGAGAATCAATTTGTTATTTAGTAGCACAAACTGTATCTAGATCGGTACTCTATTAGTGTGAGTGCTATTCCTGTGTCAGTGCCATTGCGAGTGTGAGTAAGGCTGTTGTCACTCTTCCTTTCCTCCCCTACCTCAGTGTTTCATTGCTGCAGCTGTGCCAGAGGTGAATTCTGATGTGGCTGTGCCACTGCGGTGCTCGTGTTGTGTCATCCCTGGTCTGTCTCGGACAAAATCAACCAGACTAGCTCAAGCCATTCAGAGTTTTCAAGCTAAAACAAGTTACCTCAGTTAGAGACTTGTCATATGAAGTATCCTTTCACCCCAACTCTCTCCACAACTACTTGAGACCAGTAAATGCTGGGTAGAAGGGCTGGGATAGTGCTGCTACATAGGACTGCAGCTGCCAGGAAAATGCATGTCTGCCCTCAGCTTCAATGTGAGGAACAAGTAATTAGGGTCAGGAATACTGTATTATCAGAGTATTGTATTATCAGATTAAGCTTTTGATAAGTCATTTTTACAGCTTTTGGCTACATCCAATGCTATTCAGTCCAAACTAACTTTTGCCTGTTCTACTTATAATTCATTTTACTGATTATTACCATCCTTTTTTAGGTAACTTTGCAGTAATTGAGAGAAAACTGCAACTTGTGATATGGCTATATTGCAAATTATGTATTTTCCAATGATTTTTGAAGTTATTTTCTTTTTAAAAAGCAGCACCTGTATCTTCAGACTGCAAAGCCATCTAAGTTGCAAAATTAGAACCTTCCAGTATTGTGACAGGACCTCTTCAGTCAGGTAGCCAGACTGCAGTCGGTGGAACAAAATGCATTTAGACAGTTTAGACTTTGAAAGTAGTCTGACATCCCTTAGCTTGCAAAGGAATTGCATCAGATGAAGCAATTTGATTTTTTGGTGATCTTATGGTGTTTAAAGTCTTTCCAACAACTCTCTAAATTTTGCATAGTCTAGCAGGTAAGGTTCCTCAGTTTATACTTGAGTTGTTGACAATCTAATTCTGTAGAAAAGCTGTTTAATGGAGAAGACTTCTTTACAAAAAGAACAAAAACTCTGATAGTATAAGTAAAAATGAGAACTGTCTTATTCTGTACTAGTGGTTCTAGTCTCTGTTTCTTTAAATCTTCCAAATCATACTAACCTAAGGCAAAAAAAAAAAAAAAAAAAAAAAAAGTCTGTTGGTCTTTTATCATTGGTTTCTGCAAATTTGATTAATTTTCTCAGTAAAAAATGCAGAAATCAGAAATTCACAGCATATCTTGAGTTGCTTTGGAGAATGTGTAGGAGAAAACTATTTTATGCTTAGTTTTAGAAGCTAAGCAGATCTTTCTTGCTCTTGTAAAATGTTATTTTTGGGGGGCATTGCACAGCTAGTATATTACAAAATCCTTGCTACATTAGATTAAATGAGTCTAGACTGGTAAACAGTGGGGGAAAGAAAGAATCATTATAATTTTTCAGATCAGAAACCAAAGTGGCTAGTTGTCTTTCTACAAAATTAGATAATTACCTGGGTCATAGAGAGAGTTTGTGTACACAGAACTAAATCTCATATCCTGAGTCTTAATCCATTTGGTAATTATAAGCTTTTCATTCTTCTGTGGAGAATTAAGATAATGAAAATAATTGAGAACATCAGATCCAAGATGTCATGTTGAGCTACTCAAACATGTCTTTATATACTATGTTACCAGTAAAGCTCAGTCCTAAAACATGCGTTATACTTTCTCATGTAACTAGGTCCTTTTATAATGCCTGAAGATCTGTTTCTATTTTTTTTTTTCCCCAAGTGTTAGCTGTGCGGTTAGTAATCAGATAATTAAAAAGTGTATTTTTTTCTCAAAAAATTTATCTTAGAATACATGGCTTTCCTCAACATTGTTTTTTTTTTTCCTGATTTAACGTTGCTGCTGATTTTTGTTAAGTAATCTGAATAGTTTTATGATAATTCTTGGTTGAAAGAGGAGAGCTAACTTGCTTCTGATGTTTTTCCAGCTTGGTTTTAAGTTTATAACAAGTAATATTCACTACTTAACGTCTTGGTTGCTCATAGCTGCCTATAGGGAGGCATAATATTTTTCAAAACCAGATGGTAGTACATCTTGCATCTGTAGTAGAGACAAAATTGACTCCCAGTGGAAATATTTCTTGCAGTTTCTTCTGATAAGTTTCTGTATCACTAGTTCTAATAACTTCGAATGTTTGGGGTTTTCTCAGGGAGAAGGTTTGGCTTGCTTTTTTTCATAAATACAGTCTTTTTGGCTTGGTTTCCTGAATTTGGCTTGTGAGATCATACTCAGTAATCAGTTTATTAGTTTATGTCTGAATAAGTTTGAATCTAGCAGCTAATTTCAATCAGATTTGAAACTGTACCAAAGTCTCAGAAATAATCTAATTTGTAGCAGTTTTATGAAGACCAGTGCCTGGTAAGGCACAGGTATGCAGAATTCAGGTGCTGGTTGTTCTGTCTGACAGCTACCAACTTGCCAATCAGTGGGACAAAAGTCCAGAGTAACCGTGTTTTTAAACGTGTTCATTTGTTAAATGTGACTTAAGTACATGCAGAGAAAACAGAATTAAAATGTATGCCTATAAAATGATAAATTGGAGATCTTGCTATTACTTTATAGGCTTTACTCACATGATATTATTTGAAGTTTTGGTCATTTAGTTGAGGAAATTTTTCGAGAATTGTTCAGTTGTCATGAAAGTCTTCTTTCTTACCTACTTCATTTATCAAATTTCCAATGCATGCAAGCAAAAAGTGGCTATTTTACACAGCTTTTTAGAATTCCACAGTTGCTGATTTGCAAGTAGATTTATGTGATTTGTTCTTGAGAATTTTATTCTTACCAAGGAAATTCAGACTATTTTACAATCTCTTTCAAGTTCTAATTCAAAAAACAATAGGACTATCAAGGAAGGAATTTTCTGTCAGACAGCTAGGTATTTTTCTGCAGTACCAAATTGCAGTACTTATTCATTCTCCCCTGTATCATAAAATATTAACATCATTTAGCTCATTTGATGAGCATTCTTAAAAGTGTTTCCAGCAATTTCAGCACTTGCTCACAGTGCCCAGTGGTGGGCTGAGATTATGTGAGAGTATAAGAATGCTTGAAAGTTTCAGTAATTTATAGCTGTCACATGTATTCTTGTATCTTATCTGAGATTTATCAGTAATTTAAACTGTAAATGATCCTAATTTCATTATCTTGTTAACTTAGTAGTAGAAAAATACCATTAAAGGTGCTAAATAATTAGTACAGTGGATGGAGAATGGAAGAAAATATCAGTTGTTACAGCCTAAGATCTGCTATTGTAGCATGTCTTTCTTTTCAAAAGAAAACTTTTAAGGATTTTCTGTTTTAGTATCTTCAAATTTTTTCAGATAGTTATGGGAGATAATGGTTACTTAACAAATCTGTGCATGTCTGCCCTCAGCTTCCTTTTTTAACTCAGTTTTTTGTTTTAATTCAAATGTGACTAATAAATGTTTGTCCTGGGATAGTGTTAGTATTGGGATAGTATGCAGCTGAACCCTAAAGTGGCTACAAGGAGCAGTGCATCTTAGTTATTCTGCGTTTTTTGGTAAAAATGAAGTATTATTAGCAGTAATTTGGAGAATTACTGACTGTGATTGAACAGTTACTTTGAGCAGCTACAAGTTTTAACAGAAATGAAGGTGAAGAAAAGACAATCTGGAGCACAGGGATCTTCATTAACCAAATTCCTGATAAATGTTAATGTGGAAAACAGATGTTGGTTGGACTTTGAGACATATAAATGAAGATCATTAGAACAATCTAGGATGCACCATATTTTCATTTAATAAATGCTTTAGTCTGTTTCCCTGACAGTTATATTAATTATTTTCTTATATCTAACTCTCCTTGTAATTTATTCATCATTTCCTTGTGTGAAGTGTGTATATATCATGACAGTGAGGAAGAGTCTCCTTTAAAATTGGGTAGATACCACTGAAAATTAAATCTTAAGAGGTCGTGGAAAGCTTCTGATAACAGTCATCTAGATGGAAGCCTAATAAAGTGAGATTCCTTAAATATATATATATATATATTTCATTTTCATTCTTCTGTACATTTTGTATGAGTTTTGCTTCTTTTGAGAACTTGAACCATTTTATACTGGTAACTTCAGAAATCTTTAACAAAAGAGGTTCATGGAGATCTGTAATCCCTCATGAAAAAAGTAACAGTTCTTTTCTGTTTTTGTATTCTTTTAATCTCAATTTATTTGATACAAAAATAAATACTTTTTCTTCCAGTGGTATCTCTTCACACACAAATTCAATATTGTTATTACATTTGGGTGCAAAAGTCATTGGCCTTTAATTGAGTGTTTACAGCTAGAATCCTTTCCTTAACCACTTTTTAAATTGCAAAGTTATGCTCTTGTATATATGGGTATGTGTGGAGGATGGAGCTATTTCAGTGACAGGACTATATGCTTTTCCTCACATATATATCTACTTGCTTGTAATCCTAGACAATCTTAAAATAACTGCATAGCTTCATAATTAAATGCATTTTTAACTGTTTTGCATTTCAAGATCTAAATAGAATGAAGAAAATAAAAATGTAGTACAAAGCTGGAGTAATTGTAGGTTTGGCCTTGAATCTGAGTAACTGAATATGAGCATTTCTAAAATATGACATGACCTACATCCTCTGAAATTCAAAAAATAAAAAATTATGAAATAATTTCTAATATTTTAGTCACTTGTAGTGAAAGTTTATACAAGGGAGAAGGATGGGCCCTGCATAATAAAATGAAATGAAAAAACTGATTCATACACTGCCTTATAACTAACCAAATGGGCAGGTTAAATTGTGTCCTGTTCAGCCTTTCCCAAAGACTGATCATTGAGCAGTGACTGCTGAGGTTAATGAAAGAAGTCTTCTTGATCTCAGTCATCTTTCATTCATCTGCTGTGTTTGGTAAATCCTGTAGAAGCTCACTAAGCTCACAAGGGAGAGATTTCACATATTTTGCTGCTAATAAAGTTGCAAATAGTTGCAAAAATTCTGGTCAGAGCTTGATTTTTTGTAAGAAGCTTGAGACAGAATCTACTGACAAACGGAGGCTTACTGAGACAAATCATCTGAGCCGCCTGAGAGAGTCGTTTTTCCCCTTTGCTGTATAGACACTATAATGTTACTAATGTGTGTTCTTCATAATTTGTAGATAAATACTACATAAATGTTGGTCTCTTGTGTGTTTTGTCTATTGCATCCCCTATTCATTTATTTTGATGTGGTTTCTAATTTTGTGGCATATATTTGCAGTGAAAGGCGTATATCTGATAATAATGAATGTAAAATAATGGGTTTTTTAAATGGAAAGGCTAGATTATCTCTCTGCTATGTTTACTTTGAATAATGTAAATCTTTCTTACATTTCTGGTTTCTCTATAATAGATATACAGGTAAGCAAAGCTGCTAGTAGCATATTGAACAATAAATTTTAATATAACCTGGTCCTAATTGTAGAGGAGGAAAGAACAGCTTTCTTCATGCATAGTCACTATTTTTTTTCCTCAAATATAGAAAGTTCAGATATAGAAAAAAAGAGAATGATACTGGTTTTACTTTAGTGTCAGGCTATGTGTATTTGAATGATAAGACTGGAAATGGAAGCCTATACTGTTGTGCAAACTAAAGTAAATTTCTTACATTGCTGCACAAGGCCTTTGAGTGTTAACATAAGGCTTAGGTGCTGATGTGTTGATTTTTATGTCTGTATTCTTCCAACTGATTTATTCCTATTTCAGTGACAGCAACAATTAATGAAAGGTATAACAGATACAGTGTTTGAAAATAATATGACTTATCACCAAAACAGATGGTTCACAACAGTAACTATGGTTAATAATGTATTCTTCCAGAAATAACCATTTTAGCAGATGTTTCTAAAGAAGTGAAGAAGTACAAGCAAACATGTTCTGTCACGAAGAGGGGCTGAAGTGGTGTCCAGAACGTGGGGTCATGTCCTTATATATTGCTGAATCTTGCTAGTGATGGATTCTGTTTGATACAAATACTGTGTATAGGGGCTTTGAGTAAATCATATGGAAAATCTAGCTGTAGCCTGCAGAATTGTACAAAAAATGCCATTTTCATATGATGCAAAATGTGGATTCAGTATAAACTCACATTGCTACATCCAAACAGTTGCCATTTTTCTGATGGACTAAATTTCTGCATTCAGGGTTTGTTCATTAGGGTAGCATCTGCCCAACCCCTCCTGACTCTGTTCTGGATCATGTGTCACTTGTCCTCCCACAGCTGTTATAAAACTGGCAGAAAATTGGCAGAAACTCCATGTCATCTGTTCTGGCCGTTTCCAAAGATATCTAATCCTCTTTTCACATCTGATCCTGATTGTGTTTGTACTGCTGTGTGATCTAATACTACGTGGATCACAGAACCCCAACCCGATTGTCCTGAGCCCCTTCTTTCAGTCTCTGTAGAGCTTGTTGTAGATGGTTTTTTTTCCTCCTGTATTGATGATATAAAGCCCAGGGAATGTAATAGGGAAAAGTGTTTGAACACGAACTGGAGTCAGTAACAAACCATTGTTAATCTTTGAAGATTGCCCATAAAAATGGAGTATATATTTGGGCACAGATTACCTCTATTTGTTTAGCAAAACGGATAAGCTTCCTTCTTGTCCCTTACACATGCTAGTGAGCTTTGTCTGCTTTCTCTGCAAGGAGAGGTTGATATTTTGAGGACTGGGATTTAGATGAAAGGGAAACATCTAGATCCATTATGAATTTTGGGTTCAGGAATCACAAAAAAAAAAAAAAAAAAATGTTAAATAAATAGACACAAACAAAGCTTGGGCAATTTAAGCAACAAAAAAAAAAAAAGAAACCTGCTGTCATGGCAATGTGGTCACTTATTTGGGGGTACCCTGATAAGACTGGCATGGTATTGATCATGGATATCAATGAGGGACACCAAATTCTTGATTCAGGCACCTGAAAAGCCCAGAAGTTTGTATTGAAAACTTGGAGGATAGTTAGGACTGGAACTGAAAGTGAGGCATAGAAGAATGTATTGGGATGTGTGCGCATGTGAGCACATGCGTGTGTGTGTGTGTATGCTTCTAAGGTTTTTTGTTCTTTTTTTCACGGGTCTGTATATTCCCTGTACTAGCTAAAATGTAAGTGACTGCTTTTCAAACTCTGCAAGGCCTTTGTGCAATGCAGTTCTGTCATTACTTTTTCATTTTTTCACATTTCATTAGATCTGTTTGTTATCTTGTGCCCTAGATGCAATCGTAATCTCCGTTTCTACTTTGTTGTATGGATGTGTTCAAACTCGTGTCAAGTTCTGTCAAGTCTGTGGTGAACTCCTGAACTATGATTTTCTGGTGTTACAAAAATGAGTTCCTGTGAGTACTGACTGTTAATAATTTTCATTTTATTTATACTGTCAGCTTTGATACAATTTATCACTCTCTCTTGCAGTCATCATTTGAATTTTGACTTTATCAATAATTATAATTAATACTAAATACAATTTTTCAGTGCATCTCTTGTGCATTAATTGTAGTCTCTTGGTGCTGAAAATTTAATAATATTCATATTTTACCAGTACTGTATTAAAAGGGATTTGAAGCTTTTTAAATTGTATTTTAGAATTAATGAAGAGTCTGCTAACTAAGCTGAACAGACTCAGCTGAAACTCAGTTTCAGTTAATTGTAAAGAATAAGTGATGATATTCCATTCTCATGGCTATAATTTAAAATCTCAGGACAAATCTAATGAATGAATGGGTCAGGTGTATTTTGACATTTTTATCTATTTGACTGAGCTAGTCTCATTTTTGCATTGGCAACTCTAGTAGGATAAGTCCTAAAATAATGATAATAATAACTGTGCTTATTGTTTACCTTATTAAAATACTGTACAATAACTTATATAAACTGTTAAGGAAGATGATTATTCTTTTACTACGATTTGTGCAAATTCTGTTTAAAATAACAAAAAGAATTTATCTTAGGAGAGATTTTGGCATGTTGTTTTGTTTACATTGCTCAGCAGTTCTTTTCCTAAAAGTACTCATTTTCTTTAATTTTAGTTTTTGAGAATTGGTCCATATGTGTTAGAGGCAATAGTCCCTGGTTACCCATCAATGGAAAAATGATACAGATGATGAGGAGTCTTTATCCCGTGAAATTCACTGCAGGTGTAGGTAAGATTGCATGAAATTGTGAAATGAAAATGAGAAAAGTGCCTGTTTCTCCAGAGCGCTCCAGGTGTCCAGCTGATAATAGTAGGGGAGAACCGGGCGTGATTCATGCAGGTGGAACAGAGAGTGACTTGGCAGTATAGAGGAGACGCACCTGGAGGAGTGCTCGGATACTGCGACCAAGGTCTCGTTGAGGCTGACCTCTCTGATAATGCAGCATGTAGGAAAAAGCCTCACAGAGAAATCAGAAGAGGAACCAACAGGAAACACTTGTTTCCAGGTGCCTGCTTGTATTCGGATGGGAGAGATTGCTGTCTCGAGCAATCGAGAGCAGTTGCTCCCCCTCCCTTCCGCTGATGCTGGAAGGAGCCCAGATGACTAGTGTACGCTAACTGCGAAAAGCCTAGATGGTTAGAACTGGGTGAGATGAATCTGTCCTGTGTTGTTACGGTACGTAAATATTTGACAAGCACCTGGGGTGACTTTGTGTGTGTGCATGTGTTTGTGTGCACGTTTGTGTGCTATCATGCCTACTTTAGTTGTGGTATTGCAGTTCATTACATTAAGTACACTGTGTGGTTCTTTTCTTTTGCATCTTGGTTGTCCTCTGAATGCTCAAAACTGTCTGTAAAAATGAGTTAACATGAAAAAGCTGGGATTCTGATATTCCTTGCCACCTGCCCAGCCCTTAAAGAACTGAAGTTTTTTTAAAAAAATATTTCAAATACTCTGAGACTTGTGATAAAACCACATGAGAAGACGCCATTGTTTGTCTCCTCACAATAAACTGGAAAATGAAACTACTTTGAACTGATAGAATACGCTAAATGTTAGTAGTCTTAAGAATTACTGATTCACTAATTTCTAGACAGAGAAGACTAAACCTGTTATTGAAACACAAGTATAAATTAGTTACATGCTCAGTGATTAAAAACCTTGTGTCTTTTTAACTGATTAAAAAGACATTATTTTAAAATTGCTTTCACTTAGAAAGTAAAACAATTTCTAGATTAAATATTTCATTTTTTCTGTTTGCAATTGGTGTTCTCTTGAGACAGAAACTAGATGAGGATGGTTTGTCTGGAGTCATATTACCTGTATGGTTTCCTCTGCAGGTGTTCCTGCAATTCTTTCTGCAAACATAAAAGTGAAGTTAAATGATGTTTCTAGGTTGTTCTTACCAATAGGTGGCCTCAGTGTTCGTCTGTCAGATGTGTCACTTTTGTAAATGTGTTGGACATGTAAAGCACAAAATGTGAAGGCATCATGCTGGTTCTCTTGAATTTTTTTGGGTGGTCCATTGACTTCTCTGGTCTCGATAGCAGGTTTGAACCAATCTGAATACAGTTCGTGCTTCAAACAAAGACTTTAAATTGTCTAATCAGCATACAAAGTTTCCTTCAAGCTTCATTATTTCATAAGCTGAAAAGTCTCCATTATTGCTTATGTATGTAACTACACACTACCACTGAGAGTTTTGTTCTTATAATCTAAGTTCTATAAATATTCGCGTTTAAAATATCTTGGGACATCTCAGTTGTGCTTTAGAGATTTCAACTGCTTAAGCTACCAGTCAACATCTGCTCTGTGCCTTTTTTCCTTTGGTTTCATGTTTTGCTGTCTTAGGCTCTTTGATCTACAGAGTTTCTACAGGGCCTTTCTTTTTATTACTGGGGAACTTCATTGGCTCAGATAGCACAAATCTGTGTTCTCACTGATTGAAAACACAATGTCTGTTCTTTGCAAAGCCCCCTCTAGATTTTCCATGTCTTTGTAAAAATCTTTTCCTGTCCTTTGATGCTTTCATGGTCTCTTTTTAATTAGACTGACAAACAGTGGTGCTAATGACTAGTTAGAATAATTTGTTTTCCAGTGGAGTTGGCATAGTTTGGCATGGGCAGAAGTGAACAGCTGTGTGAAATCTTTATCTTTTACATCTTATATGTGTTTCACTTTATTTCCTAATTTATGTAATGAAACTATGTTTTTCTCCCTAATAAAGCAGTTAACCCATCTGTGAGGCTATTTGCTCTTACTGTGGCATTTTTCTCTACCTTTTGAGCTTATGTTAATGATTTCTAGTATCTGCTATCTTTTAGCCTATCAGCCCAAGTCAGAGTTCCATAATTTGTGGGCACAGCAGTACACCGAAGAATGCTTTTTCTTCCTGCGGAATTTTTGCACTGTCTTTGAATTACGTTCCTGCTCTGAGTTTGTCTGTTCAGAAATCTGTGGACCTTTCTGGTTGTGTGGGTTTGTAGGGTAAGGAGTCTCATTAGGTAGGTAGGTAGGTATCCAACTGGATGCAATACGAGTCACCTCTTTTGGGGTTTCTCAGTGACAGAACATACTCTTAGATTACTTCTGTCATTCCAAGGGAACTGTATGTGTGTTGTTTAAAATAATTTTAACTGTATTTTAACTCATTTTCTCAATATAAGTGTTCTAGCTGTTTTCTTAAAAAAAAAAAAATCTAGAACTTGGTATTCTAGAATATTGTAAAACTGACAAGGTGGATATTTGCTGACCACATATGATTTCTATGTATAACCATTATCTATTTTTTCATATACAAATCTACACGTCATGAGTAATTTTATCTTGCACTATAGAGTTGGAACTGCTGCTAACTAACAAAAAATTTTCTGTCCTAAATCACATCCAATAGCTTTGCAAAACTGTTTTGTTTTGTATGGAGCAATAGTATATTTACTATACTATACTACTACACATATATGTAGTATATACAGCAAGCAGATACTGTTTTCCAGTCTTTTCTCTTTCCATACTGCTCCCTGATAATGGACTTCAGAACTATCTCAGATTCTCTGAATGCCTGAGATCAGATTCCATAGTGCATTCAAGTTTAAGATATGAAAAGCAAATAACTGTTCAGTTCAGAGTTTAAATACAGATTAAATTCTGTGAAGACAGTGGTGTGTATGGCACCTACAAATTCAAGTTTGGCACTTGTCATATTCTTAGATATGTTTTGTAACCCAAACACATTACTGTATTAACAGAGATAACAAAAAAGAAAGGAGAAGAGAGCTCTGTGTTGTAACTTGCTGGAACATAGATGTGCATTTGGATTTATTCAGTACCTTTGTTTTGTACCCTGAGGGGCACACTGCTTTCTTTCCAACTTTTTAAATCAGTAAGAGTGACTGTGGTGGTTATTAGAGACGAAATGTAAAATAGATATTCTCTTTTTTTAATTTTGAGCAACACCTTTTTATTTAATTCTCCTTTATGCTTGCTGTTACTTAGCGTAAAATAATTTGTTCTCGCATGTTTAGTGCATTGATGTCAAGCTATAAGTATTTTTAAAAATGCTTCTTTTCTTACCCTGTGTGGCATGTTTCTAATTATATATCCAGTATAGGACTGCAGTCATTAGTATTCAGATGTTAACTCTACACTATATCATTCCAGCTGAAGCATATTAGTGTCAAACTGTTAAATATTATTCAGAGGAGCTGTCTGACAGGTTTGACAGTACTTACTTACTCATCAGTGGTTTACTAGCACTGCTCTTACCTGTTTGATAAAAATTAGCATAAAATATGTTGCTAATGTCTTTTTTCAGTGTGAATAAAATGGATATTATTACAAAGTGGGTATCTGTCACTTGATTAGAGTGCTATACATCTGTTGTCAAATTCCAAGACAATTAGCAGAAATAGTATTAAAACTTGATACTGGCAAGGATGTGAGATGACAGACTGCCGGTTCCTGTCTTCACCAGCATTTCAAATCTCCATTTGCTTTTGAGTGGAACTGAATGTTTTAGTTTGCTAACAAGATCCCTTTTTCATTTGACAAATGAGAGGTCCAACACAACTCGACACAACTCCAACAAAAGTCAAGGAACCAGTCACCTGTTTATAGAATAACTAAAATACCTCAGCCCAGGAAGCGGAGTCAAGTTCTGGATCACAGCCTCTCCGAGATTCCTAAACTCACCAGCACTGCAGCTGTTCAGTTGTTCCTTGCTTTCTGGCTTTTTCTGATGGCTGGCTGAGACATGCCACTTTTCCATGCTAGCGTGTCACTAATGCCCTCCTTTGGCACCTCATTCTTCTGTGTATGTAAGATGCAGAATTTGTATACTCATAATGCCTTCATGAATTAAGCTTCAGCAGTTGAGCATCCAGACTTAATTCTCTGTCAAAACATGTCAAAAACTGTGTCTGTGTGAGCATGAACCTTAGTAAAATGACAAGAGCTGCATTGGAATGAGGAAGAGTCAGATCTGTGCAACAAATCTTCTCTATGCAAATGATTAAAATTGTCTTTTAATTCCATTTTTGGAACCTTTACTTAGAATTACCCTCTTTTGTTGTACAGAAAGCTACCTCCTATCCTAAGATAAAATACTTCCTCTTATGACCTAAGTTACTATCTAGATATGTGGTCTACCTCCTGGAGTGGTGGTTTTGAGACAGTCAGACTGACAATCAACCTTCACAATTTTTGCTTTTTTCCAACTATCAATACAAGAAAATACTCCTACACTTGAGGGGAACAAGATTACATGAACCTCATCTGCTCACAGAAGAGCTAGTGAGAGAAGGGAAAGAAATAAGATGTACTGTATTTGTGGCCCATTTCAGTGGGAAACTGCAATGCAATCTGCCGGAATTGCTGCTGGATGAGTGTATAAAACAGAACTACAGCTAAAAAGCATACGTGATTGCAAAATGGTGCATCTCAGCCTTGAGCCGTGCTGACTTTCCCAGTGATAAGTCAAAACTAGATACGGAAATTCCTGAAAAAAAATCCGGGCTGCTAGCCAGCTCCCTTGTGCATATTGTTTTAGTGAACTTGTTTATCAATTTTGCAATTTCTTTGTCACGTTGTATTAGTTAAATAGGAGATCCTACCCTTTATGATGCTTATGTGTATGTATGTTATATATGTGTGCTTATGTGCAGTTTACACATAAGTAAAAATAATTTGCTACTTTTTAGTTTAAACAATCTTGCATCAGGAAAGTTTGCTTCAAAGGTATCAAGCTTTTTGACTTCATTTTTTTGTGTGTGTCCGTGTAATGTCTAGCAGAGTTGAGATCTTGCTTGTAGTATTTAGTTGCTATTACAGGGACAATCTCTGTAAATGCTAGCAAGGTCAGAACAGTATCTATTTGAAACAGATGTATGTTGCAAAATTGCTACTGTAATTAGTACTAGTAAGCCTCTCTGACAGACTTGTAAAAAGGCCAAGAAATAAAATCTTTTTTTTTCCCTTTTTTTCTCCTAGTGGTGTCCCTCGATGTGATTAAAACCATGTTCGTCCATTTGCACTTTCACAGATACTCTTAATTTTACTCTTCAGGATTGTCAGCTAGGAATCTTTCAGCAATACTAAAAGCTTTTCTAAAAGAAAACTAGCAAACAAAATAAATAAAGTGCTATTTTAGACAATAATCCTGCAGCGAGCTCTGTGGGACCGGATACTTTCCCAATAAGAATGAATGTGTTCGCTTCATGAGAAATCCATATGTGTATTCCCTTTGCTACCAGGAGCTTATTCATAGAAAGCAAGAGTGGTTGAACTTGGTATGCTCACTATTAAACTGCATTTGCTTCATTAGCCTATCAAAAATAGTAAATAAGACATCTGGAAACTTTTATGTTATATTAATGACTTGGAATTACAGCTAGAATGTGTAATTTAGCTTCCACCATAATACAACTACAGCTGTTCACTCTCACACACGAGAATCTTAATGGCATGAACTGTCTTTTAGTTTTTGATAATATTTGCATCCTTGAATCCTAAAGAATTTCAGTACCTGAAGGAGTAAAATACAGTTTAAACTAATTTCATTTGACTTGATTTTTAAAATTGCTGGGTAGGAAAAGCCCAACAGATGAAACCTGTTGTTTAGAGTTAGTAGCTCTTAAACTGTACAGGACTACCCTGTTTTCAGATGGTAGACCACAGAATTTTCCTAAATGTATGTCAGATCAATATTGAAATTCAGTTACAAAAAAAAATCTCTAGAACTTACTGTTAGCTGCGTATATACATTTTTCATTTATACAAAAGTTCAAGTGTTGTTGCTTAGTATTGTCATTCATATATGTTCTTCGCTTATCTGCTTGTTGTACTACACAGAAGACTACCACTTTTTGCTGTAATGTTTATAGTGCAGTGTTTGAGGAGAGTGGGAATAATTATAGAAATACGTAAGTGGTTTTAGTTTGAGAATATTTTAAGACTGTTTTTCACCAAATCAGTAGTACAATGGCTTAAATGCCTGCATATGTCCTAATAATTAATTAGTTGACTCTTATGAAGGTAATTCATTTGAGAACTTGGAGTTCTCCGTGCAGATGCCTAGTATGAATGAAATAAAGCAAATAATAGTAACACATCAAAACTTAATTTGCTCTCTTGATTGCAATTAAATTGTCATGCTTCTGCTTTTAATCAAAATACTTATTATTGAAACTTTTTTTCCCTCTCTGCAAGGCCAAACCACATTGCATAATCTCTTTTGTGGGATTCTAATTTACTAACATGGTATTTGTGGCTGTCCTGACCTTTTTTTAATAAGTGAAAGAAGCAAAATGAATCTGTACTGTTTCAAAATCTTTGTGTTTTATGAACTTTGCTATTCATTGTCACACTGAGGAAATGTACACTTTATAAATATTCTAGCCACTTATGTTTCTTATCAAACTATGTAAAAAAAACAAGGAATTTTCATGATACTGATATATCATGGGTCTTAGATTTCGACTGCTATATCATGGACATAGATTTCCACCATGTCAGATGGAGACGATGAGCTGTTGAAACCAGTCTGGAACTGGAAAGCTTAGGTTTAATCAATCCTGATTTATCTGGAAATGGTGGGAAGAAGTTTGCAAAGTCTATATAAAAAGTCCAAGAATATTAGACAGATCTTAACATTTCTGAAATTTAAACCCAATTTGGACCATCAATTTTTGTGTTTTGCTAATTTAGAGTTAAACAATAGCTACAGGTTCTGACATTTACTGGAAAATCAGTGTGGTTTGGGTTATTCATAAAACATTAAATAGAACATATGTGTATAGTTTTCTATTTCAAGGCGTGACACCTGTTTATAATGCTTTGCATCCATGTGGCTGAAGAAATGTCAGAAAGTCTCTTGTTTAATATTGCTATAATATGTGTCTCCTAATGTATGTGATGTTGATACATGGCTAAAATCAGTGCTATTATTTTAAATAGTTTAAATATGTATTTTTACTTTTTGCTAAGAGAGTTTCTGCTTCTGGTTTTTGTTTTCAAGTCAGCAGATGAACAGAAAGAAAACTTTCACTTCTTTTTTTAAGTGTACTCCAAAAACCTTAAAAGAGTGAACAATTTTTTTAAAATTCAGCTATTTGTAATTTGTTCAATCTGTCAAAACTACCAGACATAGCACTGCCTCCTTGATTGTATGACATACTGTTCTGCAGCTTTTAGAGTTTCTGCATTTTTAAACTCACAACTATTTGTAATAGATGAAAGAATGAAAGAAAGCTGAATTTGTCTTCTAATCCAGTGTCTCTGACATAAATAGAACCAATAGAACCTACTTTCATGAATTATAGGCCCAGAGCATAGATATCATGACTGTTTTGCATTCAGGAAATGACTGTTTTTCAAGTAATTTAGCATTGCGCATCATTATTTCCTGGTAGTCTCCACAATACATAGTTTCAAATTCCTCTACATTTTTGATGGTCTCATGAAGATGTCTGCATTGAACACTTTTCACATTCAGAAGAATGAACTGAACACTTTGCACCAATAAAACAAAAAGCTGGTTTCCCAGCAAACTTGTTGAAAACTTGTCAGTGAAAACTGTTGAACTATAGTCAGTGAATATTTTATTTACAAGCTGTACAAAAATTACTACCTCTGTCACCTTATGTGCTCCATAAAAGGTAATGTCTTTAAGTTTACTTCATTTTCAGGGGAACTTCTTGCAGCTGTGGTGGTGGTTTTGCTTGTGATGGGGATGCCCTCCCCGCTGCCTTGTGAATAACACTTGGTTGTTGAGAATGGAGCGTATTAAAGCTCTGCATCAGTTTTGCTTTGATTTTTGTCATCTGTGGGCAGATATTTAAAAGCTGCATTTTCAGATGTGTCTGTCTGTTGCTCTAAAGTGATGAAATTCCCCCTGTTGTTGTGCATCTGCTGTACTGACTGTAGCCAGGAAAACCACTGCATTGGGAATTAGTCTCTGGACTGTTCCAGAGACTTTTACAGCAACACCACTCTCATACATAGATGTTGAGTTAAAGACATTTTTTGTCTTGTAGTGGATTTGAATATAGCTGTGAAATGAACAGTAATTTTTTTCAGGTTGGCATAATCTCCAGTCTTTTGTGTGAGATCAATTGCTACAAAAGTGAGATAAGAAATACCATTGAATGTGCAGTAGTAGGAATGCATTTGAATTAAATCTCTAGGAAGCAAACAGCGTAGCATACATGGTGCCAAATTGCTGTTGATGCACACAGCTTTCTAAGTGCAGCTTGGATTCCTCTAGGACATTGTTTTGCACAGGGCCTCATATTGAGTTTTCTAGCTCAGCACTTCTCACTTTAAGCAGTGTAATTCCTGCTCTTAATCATAAATTATTTATGCATTAATTATTTTTAGTTTCTGAAAGTCATCTCTACTCAAGGAGAGTTAAGAAATTGTCAGCCTTTTAACTTGTTCACTGTTTGTTTTTCGAGAACACTCGAAAGCTTCAGGAAAATCTTTACCAATTGCTATCTTTCAAGGCAGACAAGTGATGTAAATGTATAATCATTTTAAAAACCACCTAGCTAAACTGAGCTGCATCTAAAATGTAAATGTGATCTCCTCAAAACCTGAACCATGCAGGAACTGGAGAGGGAAGTGTGCCTCAAGATTTTCTTCTTAAGACATATCGCCTATGTTTTCATGGTAGTTTGCTTTTTTTATTTTTCTTATTACGCTTAGTCTGATTTGACTTCAGTGGTATACCTGCCACCATGTCTTAAAATCTTGACATCTGTGTCACTAGCAATTTTTAAATACTCATAATACAAAAAAATGTGCCGAGCAGTTCTACTGTAATGACTTAGTAGCTTGTGTTTGTGAAGTGTTTTTCCCTGAAGAATACTATGTGGTAGAGAGGAAAGGTGGGAATCCCACAGAAAAAAGTTTGGATTTTTCTTAGCAACATATTTAAAGCTGATGTAATCACAGTGTCAAACTGAACTAAGTTTTGCTGCTCAACATTATTGCCTATTACAATAAGCACATCTGAAATACTGATATTTTCTCCAAAGTTGTTTTGCTTTCTGTTTCTATTTCTAAAATTGTTATTTATATACATGAATATAATTGAAAGAAAAAGGAAATTGGATGGCTTTCTAAAATATCTGACTTGTTCTAGTTAGCTGTTTGCATATATTTTCCAATAATTCTTTTCTTCTGGAATTTCTGCTTTTCTAAATCCATCTTTTCTGCTAGAGCTTTGACTAATTTATAGCAAATGCAGTCTGTCTCTATGATAAAGATCTTTGCTAGTTATCACTGAAGACATTTTCTCCTCTTGTGACTTCCATAAGTCGGATTGGTCCCAGCTGCGTCTATGAGAACACATCTTTATACTTTACAATATCCTCAAGAATGGTCTGGAGGGCAGTGGCATTTGATCAGTCTCATTCATAAATTTTCTGTATGCTGCCTTAAGAAATGCCTTGTTGTTAGCTGGTTAGTTTAACTTACTTGCAGCTTAAATGAGTTAAAGATAAATGAGAAGTAATTGTTAAAACATCTAGAATAGCTGAGATGGGTATAAAAGTTCATAGGAAGGACATGAGTAAAGTAATGAAAGAATAAAGTGTATTTTTAACCTACTTTTGTCAAGACTAGAATGGAAAGGTCTCTTTCTCTCACATATATGCAATCTCCTGCTAGCTTACTCTAGTTAAGTTTACTGTCATTCACCTCATGAGCAATTCCATCTTCCTGTGTGCTGTGTTACGTTCATGAGACAGGGCTCTCTCCTTGTATAGCATGTTAGCTTCTGCAGATAAATTTCTTTTCAGAGCCCTTCTTTCTGCTAAAATTTATTCATTTCCTTTCCCCCTCCTAAAATGTCTTCACTTCTAAGCATCATCTGAGCCATTTAGTAATGTGACAGTAACATTTACAAATCAAAAAATCATCTTCTGTACAGGACTGGTGAATTAATAACTCCTGTTGTCTCAGTTAGGCATATATTCCCCCATCGTAATGACTTGCTGCTCACCTTTTAGTATGGAGAGTCCCCCATCAGTGGCATTTTGTTTATTATTTCAATCAATACATTACCAACCACAGCTGAAAAAACATCCACATGGGATTCATATGTGTATTTCATTATTGACATCAGTTAACCACTTTGGGATGACTCTGTGTTTTGAGTGAACAGCTCCTCTTCCATTAATCCATATTTGAGGATTGTTTGAGTATTCAGAGTGGCAAGACATTTATGCTTTTCTCTTCTGAATAGAAGCTACACAGTGAAGACACTTGCATAAGTAAATGAAAATTTCCCCTAGGAGGGGATTAATGCTTCATTTATACATTGAAGTTATGACATTCATTTTCAAAATTAACTCACTAAGAAAGTGATGATGTAGGTTTGAATGGGATGTAGGAAGAGAAGTTATAGTCAATAATCACAAAGGAAATTGGGAGCTGTAGCATTACATTTAAGCATCACTATGAAGTATCGTGTCTTTTTCAGAGCAGAAGCCTCTGGCACTATGTCAAGAATTTTTATTTTCTGTTTTGGTTAAATTTAAAGTTATAATTTGTATTTACTGTAAAATCTGAAGAAATACTGATGAAATTCTGAAAGGATCAACTTTCTGATTCTGTATTCCTACTTAATTCTTTTACCCTGAGCCTCCTAGACTATTTTTCTCCATTAATTTTCAGTCTATTGAGTATGATCACTTGGTATATTAATAAGCTTCTTTTTCTTCCTTTTAATGCAATGAGCTCTCAGGCTATTTTATAAGAAAAATTTATATTCTAGTTAATCCCATTTTAATCTGTGTATTGTGCATGTATTCCTTTGTTCTTCTTTATGATTCACTAACAAAGTTGTTTGCTGCAATCAATAATTTTCATCCTATCTTTTAACCACATCTTACTTAGAGTCAAATTATGGATTCTGTATTCTTACTGGTGGCTCTTCAGGAACATCTTCTCCGCTGTAGTAACGCTTACTAAAGAAAATGAGAGTTGTGAGAAATAGTGATGACTCTAAGACTGTAAGACAAGAAATGAACATTTTAGGAATATGCAAAGATGATGAGGACGCTCATAGCTGTTACATGGCACTTATGATGGTGGTGATTTTATTTATTTTTTTTTTAATGGAAATATATGGAATCTCATTCCTTCTGTACTCATGTGATTGTACTGGTGACAGTGCTTAGTGCAGTGTGAGTGAATCCAAATCATAGATGTAATTGAAAAAAAATGATATTTAGCAGCATGTTTTTTTTCCACACAAATCATTATGAAAGTGCTGCTCTCCCATTCTGATAATTCTGGTGTTGAAATAAGTCTTTGATAAAAAGAGTGAGCAAGGGAGGGAGAAATAAGTATAAATGGATTATTTTGCAGAGCTTGCTGAGAGAAAAATAAGATAAACTGCTAGTATATTTAACACACGGTAATAAGGAAAATCTATACTCATTGTTCAAATCTCAGAAATTTGCGTAAGGCGTGATTTTAGTGATGTCCTGAATTCTGTAGTCATTTGTTTTCTCCATGTTTTAAGTCAATGTTCTGTGCTGCTGAAGTCTTTACAAACTGGAAAAAAAATTGTTACATGTATGACTGAGAAACAACAGACATTTTGCTGTTTCTTCCAGTTTGTAAAAGCTGAAAACCTTGTCCTGCATTTTTAAAGAGTATGCCTGTTTAAAATATTGCACAATACTGCAGTCAGTATTCTATTAAACAAAAGCAAAACCAGATGGATTTTATCCGTTTAGTTTTGGAAGTTGTTTGAAGACCGTCAGAATTGGACAGTAGCTTGTTATCCCTCTTTTAACGCACTCCTTTAGCAAGGTTTTGTGCCCTTGAGGAAGAAAACAGAAAAACAGAGTGAACAGAGAAATGGGTGGGGACAAAGAGGAAATGGGAAAGGGGTAACACTGGGAAAGGGATGATGGGGAAGGAAAGGTAGGAAGAACTAAGTAGGGTAAGTACATAAAGAATGTACCAAAAAGGGAGGGAAGAGGATATGACTGTGATGCTTTTGTCGTGAAACACAGAGAAGCGTTCAGTTTCCCTCGTCCTGATTTTTGTTGTGCTGGCCTCTGAGTTTATCTTGGTCTTCTGCTCCGGGCATTAGCGGTTTGAGAGGAGAGCAGTGCAGCTTTGATGCCCGTGTTAAGGACAAGATCAATGTCGGAAGTTGGGGGTTTAGTTATTACCCAGGAAAATGAAAAAGGCAGCTTAATACAGATGGTATTCTTTCACAATGTGGTGTTATAACAAATTCCCTGTTTTAAAAGCAGAAGTCTGGTTTCCAACTCTAAAAAAAGGCCCAATGATGTTCTCTTGAACTGATTCAAAACTTCTAATCAACTTTTTGATTAATAGCAATGTGAAATTATTTATTGAATATAAACTTACAGTGAAACTTGATTTCAAAATGATTCTAATAATATTTTATAAACTTTAAAAAAAACCTGATCTATCCATTGAAAAATGCAAGATATGCAGTAATCCTAGAATTTTATCTGTTTTTTTCAAAAAAACAAACCAAAAAACAAGCAAAGCAAAACATTTTTAAACACTAGATTTTGCAGCACAGAGTTAGAGCTTTCTCAAGCTTTTGCGTGTTTGTAGAGTTTTATCAGATTAAACTTTTTCAGTTGTGTGAGAGGTCTGGACAAACTGGAGAAGAACTCATGTTTTTATGGTCCAAATACTCAGCATGTCTGAGTGAAATTAAAAGAGATTTTAGGAAAAGCAGAACTGGAAAATGTTGTTATTCAGAACCAGCATGGATTATTCCTATCCTTCCTTTCTTCAGGTGTGCTTACTTCCAAGTAAGCTTTAAAAATCTTGTTCAGTCCATAAATCCTGAATTATCTCATGTGAATAGAGCTGTAATATTTTAGTTTATAAAGGAGAACAGATGTGATAATAAAATGATAGATTTATTTTTCTCCATGTTAAGGAAATTTTAGTTTCATTAATCTATCCTTCTTTATCCAATCTTCATCTCCAAAAAAGATTTTTTTAAAATTATATTTAGTTTACTTAACAAGAAATGACTATATGTAACTTACAACAAAACATTTTTCTTTTCGTCAGTACATAGGTCTAATCTGGTCTCTAGAAAATGTTTGTACTGATATTTTCATGATATTTATGCTCTTGTTTTAGAATATTAAATTTTCTTGCTTTACAAGTGAGCTTTACCCACTTTGCACTCCAGAAAGTGTTGATTAGATATAGTCTCTATTTATTGTCCCAGAAAGAAATGTGTGCACATAACATCAGTCATATTGATGATATAGTTATTAGATACTTACTACAATCAGCAGTGATTTGGGACCATTTCAGTGTGGAAATAAGCACTTTCTGTTTATTGATTTGTAGTTTATAATTTGAGGATTAAATTGCTGATTTTTTTCACCTGAAATGAGTTAGATGCTATGTGTTCCTTAATTCCTCCTGTTTTTTGTATTTTTATTAAAATGTATTAAAATTTATTTCACATTATTTCTTGTGTTGGATAAATTAAAATCTTAAATGAGGAACAAGGTTTGCTGTACAGAAAGTGTCTGTAGGCAAAATGCTCTGATGCTTGATACTTGAAAATCAAAGCTTTCTAGTAGGGTCTAAGTGTTCCTCTTTGATTGGTGATTGAATTAGAGCTCTTTGTCATCTCTAAAATTAAAAAAATGGACAGAGGGAATAGTTTTGTTTGATTGTTTGCATGATGAATAGAATATAGCCTGGGATGTTCTGTGTATTTCAAATACTGTAACAATAATAATAAAAAACAGTGGAGATGATATTTGAGTGGTATTCTTAATATTGATTATTTAATATTTCTTCATAATTTCTTTTATGATGCATTTAAAAAATGACATGTGGGCTTACTCAAGTTCTGTCAGTGTTTCTTCTTAAACAGTGCCATTCCTTTGGTTTGTCCTCTGTACAGAATTTTGTCTTAGAGATCTGATATTGGTTCTTAAACCGTTGTGATATCATTATTAGCAGTGTGGAGACAATTGTTTCGAGCTACTTATAGCTGGAAATTACTTAAAGCTTCTTGTGTCATTTGTTCTGGTGAAAGATAATGTCATACTGGCTGGATATATTTGATAAAGCAGTACTTCTGTGTGTTTGGCATGTGGTTTACAGAAAAACCAATGCAATCTGGGAATAATAGTATATTCTCTCTCTCTCCCCCCCTCTCTCTTTCTTTCTCTAGTGTGTGTGTGTGTGTATTTTAAACTGCTATACATAAGAATGAGTCTGCTAGTGAAATGAATGTCATTATGTGCCAACTATAGTAAGACATGCTGTCTAAAACTACACCTTTGGAGTAAGTTCATAAAACAGGAAAAAGAGAAAGGTATATAAAGGAAATTGTAATTAAATGGACTTGATAGTTTCCTGTTGCAGTGATTGTCAAGAAAATGTCTCCTTCTCTTACTTCAGACTTTATATTTTCTTTTTATTTGAAATGCCATTCATCCTGAACAGTTGGCTGATTTTATTATAAAAGTCCAGAGCTTCAAGCCTTTACAGAATCTATTATTGACTTGCTGAATAAAAATTCCTGAGACAATAACCTTCCGTATCAAAAGCACACTCAGAATTCTTGACCTATTGCTGACCACTTACAGAAATATTTACAGATTATTTTTGGATACTTGAAAGATTTGTCTTTGAGAATTGGTGTCATTCATGTAGCAAAATGATCCAGCTTAAAATGAAATTTTGAGTTCAGCTAACATTGCTATATTATGGATGTGTGGTAAATAAATACTGGTTATTGATGAAGGTTTTGAGGCATTAGAAGAAGCCTCTGTATATCTATATAGGAATCTTATGGGGAATTTCTTTTCCCCTTTAAGAATTTTTGGACTGAAAACAATTCTGAGGATAAAATGTGCAAATGATACTGGTTTTATATTCTCAGAAAGACAATAGGACCTGAATGCATATCATGCCTTGCGAATTACATGTGATTCATGTTGTAGTGTGTTGTGCATATTTTAAATCCAGAAGATCAGCAAAAGCATGAAGCCTGGGTGAAACAGATTGAAAGACTTTCTTGAAATTAATTTTTGATTGATTTAAAATATTGTTATCAAATTATTCAATTCCAATTTAAATAACTGAAAACAAACAAAAAAAATCTGCAGTTCTGTCAACTGTATCAATACCTTCTTTTTTAAAAAAATATTCATCTTACTGCACATTGCTCTGTCTTTAAGACATTTTACTGCTATGTATGTGACTCATGTAAATGGTTATAGATAAACCAAGTCTCTCATCTGGAGAATGCACAATAGCTTTGTTTAACCTTCTTATAGACTTTTCCAAATTTTATAGCTGGAAACATCTCATTCATTTTTTGGAATTTCCATCATGGAGCTAGAAATTGAAAATATGAAGAAGAGGGCCAATAATTGCCACTTTCAGTCCTGAGCAGGACACTAAAAGAGAGGCTGGCAAAAAGCTAATGCAGCCTGCTTCATCTGGGTGGGGGAGAGAGACCCTCATCTGTTCAAGGTAGGCAGAAGTAACATTTTTGAAGAAGTTTCTGGTGAGGCTTTTTTGCTGAGATTTCATTGCACCTGTGTGTCAAGAGTCTGAAGAGAAGTGAACCAAAGGAGATAGGCAAAGGCACTCCACGTAGGTGTTACCCATACACAGTTTCCTTTACACAAGAATACGGTGAAACCTTCCTGAGGACTGAAAATTTTGCCCTTGAAGACAGTAAGTTGAATATGCAATATGATATAGTGTATATGGAGAAAAGACGTGTGTGTGTGTGTGTGTATGAATATTCATACACACACACACACACATATAAAGGGAGAGAGAGAGAGTGTTTCATATATACATGCATATATATATATATATATATATATATATATATATACACATATATATATGAGTTGTGTTGAGAACTCTAG
The DNA here is from genome assembly GCF_028389875.1 of Rhea pennata. Classification (NCBI taxonomy): domain Eukaryota; kingdom Metazoa; phylum Chordata; class Aves; order Rheiformes; family Rheidae; genus Rhea; species Rhea pennata. The sequence goes on from NC_084666.1 coordinate 60,552,214, forward strand.
AGGTAAGAATGCCCTTCAAAAGCATAGATGAAACTGCTCATAATACTTCTGGGTACAGTTTGTCCCACTGTGTCCCAAGTGTTCACTTCTCAAGCCCTTATCTTCAGATACTGCTAACAAAAAGAATGTAGTATTTCACCAAAATGCACAATGATGACATTGGTATTTGCAGCCATTTCACATAGACTGAAGGAATGTCAACTCTGGTTGGTTCTGTTCTGAGATGTAAGGTTGCTTATTCCTACTCTGTACAATGAATCTGTTTTATGTTCGACAGAGGGAAGAGGATTGAAATGCCATAGGTCCTCAAAGAATATAACAGCAGAAAATTCTCTGAACTCCTGATTCTTGCACAAGATGATGGACTAGAATATTATGCATTCTATTTAGGAACTGTCAACTTCATAATGCCTGGGGTTTTTTTGTTTTTTTTTTTTCCCTCTCTTTTGCCCTGGATTGGTAAATGGAATGAGAAGCAACACGCTCCCTTTAAGCAGATTGATATAGGTGATAATTAAAATATCTTTAAATGAAACTTGAAAAACTGCACTGGCAAGACATCTGCCAGTGATGTCACAGCAATGAGAGGACAAAAAAAAAAAAAAAAAAGATGTGTATAATAGAACGGTAGAATGCTGAAACGTTTCTGTGCAGAAGAAGCCTGGAGCTAAACTGAAGGCTAGCATTGATTTGTACATCTCATGGCGCAAGAGCTATCCTTTATTGAAAATATATATTGTGTAATTCTTCACAAAGTCTTTTTCCTTTGTATGATGGTTGCCATGGAAAATTCAGAGCTTTAAACATGCTTGTCACATTCATGACTGAGTTTATATCAATCCAGATTATTTCTTACAAAACTCAGTAACATGTAATACCTTCTAAATGTCTGCGAGGCTCCATTATTAATCAGTAAATTACCCATGTAAATTAATTCTTATCTAATTAACAGTATATTGTGAATATTCTGCCTTGGTAGGTATGTGAGTTGGGTGTCTCTGCTGGCAGGCAAAAATGATGGGAAGATTTTTTTTTTTTAATGTCTTTGTTTATTTTATACGTTTACATTGCAAATTCTCATCCCTTTCTCTGGTGGTCTTTCCATGGTGCCTGTTGGCTTTTCGGTTAACTAGCATTAAAGGACTTCTACTGGAATCTAACTCAGGTTTTCTTAGTACACAAATGCATTGTAAAAGACAACCATTTACAAAACCTTGAAGGCAGAGAGGAGGAGTAGAAGTTAACTTTTGTTGCAATTTGTGATTACACAGGTAGGTATGATGCAGTATGTTGTGTATCGTAGCCTACAATTCATAATCTGCAACTTTTATAGTAATTGTAAATTTAACTTTTTTCATGTGCGTCCTCTGATAATTCAAAGGGAGGTAGGAGAAATACTGACTTCTGTTATAGAACAGAGATTTGAGACTTATCAGTGGTTTTCTTTCATCATGCTTACATTGTGCACACATATGGATTTTGAATCTCTGCTAAAATTTTAGCACGGGTTTCATACTATATTTTGATGGAAAATGCTTTAGGTGATACAAGTTTTTGTCAATACCTTTAAGAAAAGCAAGTAAGTAACTTTAAAATGAGCTTTATATCTTATTTTTGTTTTACTATTCAGGATTTGTATTTTGGGGTAATATTAGTAATTTCCAAGCAAAATCATTGTTTATTTAGTAGTATGTTTAAAGACTAGCAAATACGCAAAACAATACAAAACTGTGTACTACAGAAGGCTTTCCATAACTTTCAACTGTAAAGCCAGAAAGGTAGAACCTGTATCTTGGACTCTGTCACTTTATACAAGAAACAGAAAAATGAAACACTGTTGGTGATTTCAGGGAGATTCTGATTGCAATTCCTGTCATTTTTAATACAAACTAACATGAAGACTGCATAAAGCTGAAGGCTTAATGAAGCTGAGGGATAAATATATTTTCTTCAACTTGGACAATTCAGCCTTATTTTGCTAAGTTAGTACTTTATATGTAGGAAATACAAATATATTTTGTTTTGTTTTTATATTTAGGAAGAAAAGACAGGATGCCCAGTAATCAGAGACTAATGCAAACCTGTTATGAAAGGAAAGTACAAATTCTCATACAGAGCAAGTTTTCAATGGTGAAGCCATTGTATGCAATTACTATGCCTGTTTTTCTAAAGTGAGAATGCAGCCAGTATAAACTGCTGATAAATTTGGGCAAGACATTTAATACAGAATTCTATTATCGAAATCTCCTGAACCATTATGAAATAGCAGGTGAGAAATCATTCACAGATTGTAGATACTGTTACCATTTTTCTGTTATCTTTGTGAGCAGTAGATCTGTTGCAATTTAGTTTTGCTTGTCTCTGAGAAAACACTAGGATGCAAAGTTAGGAATGGGAAGAGGCAGAGCCATTGAAAGTAAGTCATTGAAAGCACTTCAGATGTTAGTATTTCTGTATCAGTTACTGAGCATTTTGTGTCAGTTTTATTATGTAGTATCTAGAATGAAAAAGCTATTGTTGCTGAATTTGACTTTCATTACTTTACCAGAGAGAGCAGATGTTATCCTTCCTAAAATGCTAGAATTTCTAGTGTATATATTGTTAGGGTGTGGATTTTTATTCCCTATTAATAAATAAATAAATAAATAAATAAAAATAGTGAGAGAGAATGGGCCAACAAGTAGTAAACCATAATACATTTCACACACACAAAGTTGCATTACCTCCAAAATGGCATTTACATGGACATGAATGATTAGTTAGAAGTGGGAAAAATGTGATGAACAAGTGAAAATCCCAACTTTTTTTCCATACTACTTTGTTTTAGATTGTTTTCAAAGTTTAATTCTTCTCTATTCCCCTTCTTATTGGAATCAGAAATACAAATCATTATTATAGCAAAAGACAATAAAAAGTTGCTGTAATATAATCTAGTTATATCCAAAAATCCCTGCAGAGTTTTCTTGTTTTATTCTTTAATATAGCTTGGTCTAAAATCGTCACATCCTGGATATAAACAGAAGGGCATAGATTGAAGATTTTTTAACTCTTCTTTCCATCCAAATACAAAGCTTTTTTTCCTCTAAACTGTAGTTGTTGCCACAGTTTTTGAGATAAAACTGTGTTTGTGCGTGAGAGAAAGATTTACAATTTAGAATTCTTGCAGGGAGCTCATTGCTAGCAACAAATCCGTTGTTAGCATAAAAGAGATCTTAGCAGAATTATGACCATTAATTACAGACATTAAATGGAAGGGATTTCCTGGTTCATCAGGTCCAACTTCCTACTTTCACAGGCAACTACATCGGATAATCATTTGTGTAACTTTATTAAGCATCTTCTGAAAAGTCCCCCTCCCCCCATTACTACTTCGCAGAAGACTAGCCAAAACAATTCAGCTCTTCCTTTACCCTGATTATTTCTCAACCTATTTCAGTACACCCTGACTGTCTCAGTGTAATTTTGATAAGCCAAGGAAGACAGACAAGTTCCTCTGATTTCCTCTACGTACAATAGGCTTTTCATTCTCTGAAATTCTCTCTTTTTTCATAAATTCCAAAAATGTCATCTTTTTTGAGCATGGTTAAAATGTTCAGTATTTCTTCCTTAATTGTTTTGGGGCTTTTCTTTCTTTCTTTCTTTCTTTTTTTTTCTTCTCTTCCAGCTGCTGAACCTTTAGTTAGTTTTATGATTTCCTAAGTATGTTTCTACAAACTTTATGATGTAAAACTTCCTGACATTCTGCTACTTATTCTAAAACCTGAAGATCATCCAGTTTTCCTGTCATTTCAAATTCCCTTTATATTCACTGAGTTTCTCAACTGTTTGTCTTTTGCTACCAGACCCTAGTCTTTGTGCCAAAGTCAGTAATGAAGATATTAAATAAAATCAAAAACATAGATCCAGTACCGCTCTGAACGTAAAGAGCGACCATGGAATTGAAGAAAAGTGAGAATGTTGGTAAGAGCCCCAATACCACCCAGATAAGCTCGGCAGGGTAATACTTCATCGCTGGGTTCTACTTTCTTAGTTTCTGCAAGAGTTAGGCTGACGGCTCCGTCTCTTTCACAGGTGAAGCAGCCACACACCCCTCGGGGCTGCAGCTTAGGAGCAAGACAGAGGATACACTTAGTGATATGCACAGCTTCGGAGATAGTCCCTGTATTTTTTTTTTTTTTCTCCCATTTTTTGATGGATCTGCATTACACCAAAAACTAACTTATGGTGTAAACAATATTAACTGTGGCTTATTAAAATGGTACCATAGCTATTTATTTGCTCAAGTGGCCCTATTCAGGTGAGAAAGAAGCACTTCTAGAAGAGGTGGATGTTTAAACTGGTATGGTGCATAAGTTTCAGACAGTTCTAGAAAATATGAACTAACTTCACATTTTATTTTACTTTACATATACGCTAAGCCTGCATTATTATGACATACAACGTGCTAGCAACAAAATTCCAGTTACCTTTAGTGAGGCTCATGTGATTATATCAAGCAGCCAACTGAGATGAGCCCAGACTCAGACTGCTGCTATTTATTTGTTTAAGTGGAAGGAAACAGTTTTTGTTGTTTTCTGAAAGATTGTAACAGAGCTGCTGTCATTGCCAGCACTAGCAAGGGTATGTCATCATTCAATTTTGGCTTTTTCAGCCCTGAGCTCTTTGAGGAGTGACTGATACCCTAAAACCGAGTAGTTGAGACTTTAAAATCACTGGTAGTTTAATTACACAGACAAGTATGAGGTTGCTGGGGAAAAATTTAGATAGACAGAAATGGAGCAACAGCGTTTTTGTCATGTCGCATTTTTTTTCTCTAATTCATCCAGAGTTCTTATCATAAATCTTGCCTTGAAATAGACTACTTAAGGTAATCGACAGAAATTTTGGGGACAGATCTCGAGATTGTTAGCTACTTTGCATAAGCGTCTTCTAGGAAGTATGTGACAAAATAGTTAGTGCATTTTCTCTACTGCCACTTCAACGTATTCTTGGTCTTGTAGATTTGAAGAACTAAAATTGTGCTTAGTTAGCCTAGAGACACGTTCAAGGATGTTGTGAGTGAACGATATGGGTCAAAGTAACAGGCCACAACTTTCAGCACATACGTGAAACCCTCTCCATAAACAGACATGATCATCTGAGGACAGGACTCTTCCACATGTCCTGTGGCCAAGATACAGCAGATTCCTTTGATCCATTTAATAGTTAGTCTGGGCAGTTAGGAGATCAGTTCTGAATATTTCCTCTTTCACAGACAGCAAGGTAAGTCTGCCTCCGTTTTGTTAACGTCTGGTGCTTGATCGTGGCTAAAACTAAGCAACCTTCTGACTACTTTTGACATATGATCACTGATGCTGGGCCACGTGAGTACGCTTAGTTGTACCAACTGCTGTTCTCCATAGTTCCTTGTATCCCTAGCAGATAGCTTCCATTTCACTGATACTCTATAAAAGGTGAAAAGCTGCTGTCCTCACCTTATCTGGCCTTCCAGAGAAATACTTTTTCTTCTACAATTAATGTTTTGAGGTAGCTCAAAAACACTTACAGTTCCCCCGCCTTCCCAAATCCCAGCTATATACATCTCTAGGGTGGGTGGGTGGAGACAGAAATCCACTGCAGTTGTCCTTGAATTCCAAAAGGGAGTTACATAAAAACGAGGAAATATTTTTAAAACTTATAACAGAAGTGCAAAGGAGAGCCCAGAGAATTCTGCCCTTTCTGGTGGCTCACAGGCTATGTAAAGACATCATATTGGAATCTGAGAACATGTGCATACCACTTACTTAAGAAAAGCTTGCTTTTCTTTAGCCTTCATGGCCAAAACGTATAGAGGAAGAGAGGTGGCTGGCATACTTCAGAGTTTTAGATGTGTTCAGATGAAGACTGTAGAATGAATCATAACTCTGGCAGGGCAAATACAGAAGTAAAAAAGTTTGAGGAACAAACTAGCACAAAAAATCAAAATAATAAGTTTTTATTTTAATGCACCAGGAAACTTGCCAGAGAGTATGCAGCTCTAGTTAATGATCCAGGAGCACTCAGATGTATTGCAGAGAAGCAAAATTAATACTTTGCACTGGCGTAGAGCATGCAGGAAACTGGGAAAATTCCTATGCTAGTATCCACTTTGTGGTGCTTCATGTCAGAGAAGCTGTCTGAAATGTAGACAAGAAGTATGGAAGAATCTACAGAACAAACTGACAAAGTGAACAAGACCAAACCAGAACAAGACCTGGTACCAGATGGTATGTAGCCCAAAGTAATTGTAGTGCCTCCAACTATGTGGAGGTCGGTGACTTCCTGGCACAGATGTAGTTTGTATTTTGTATGACATCCTTTGGCCAGGAAGTGCTCTCTGAGCTCTGTTGTATGAAGAACATGTGTTTGTTGTGTTTGTCCTTCTGTTTGTATTTATCTAGTTTCTGGGTGCTTTTTTCTTTCTTTCTTTTTTTTCTTTAATGCCCCCTATTCCCTGTATTAGGAGAGACTGTTGCTTCTTTTCTACCTCGTTGTTGCTTCTGATGATTTTGGAATGGTCAAAATACAAAGGGGAATAGAGTGAGATCTTAAAAGATGCAATTTTCTATGTATAAAGTTATAAAGACTAAGGCTGGGTTAAGGGCTCTTCTGAAATTATAGGAAAAATCCTTGATATGCAAATAAACATGTTAGTCTAACACAAACCCTAACCCCAGTTGTGTTATATGCATATTTTATAAGTTAGAGTTCTACTTTATTTTAAAGTATAGTAAACCATTGCAACATAGCTCTTAGGCATAGGATAAATTTTTTTCTGTAAAGAGAGCAAGGAGTTTTCTTATTTTCCAAACCAAAAGCCACTGTTACTGAATAAGTAATTATAAACAGAGGCAAAATTTAGTGCAATCTGATTTAATTGTAAGTCTCTCTGTGCAGTCGTGATTTTGTTTATTTGATTTGCCTTATTAATTTTGGCTCAACCTTCATTTGCTTGGAAATATGTGTTTAAAGACCTTTAACCTGAGGACATAGTTGGAAATTGTTAGTTACTGGCAATGCTAAAAATAGATTAGTTTATGCATGTAACTCTTGGCTTTTGACATGTCTCAATAGTGTTTTGAATGCAAAAGGAACATGATAGAACTCTCTCTTATTCAATAACATTGGATAATCTGACAATGCTTAGTCTTATGCAAAGGGAAAATACAAGGCTAATGCATAGCTCAACATATCTAGCAGCCTTTTTAGTGATTCTTTGGAATCGTAAAGGAATTGTACTGAACTACAAGCCTGAATTTCATCTGAGGTTTCTTGAATTACTGTTAGAATTATTTTTAAAAAACCCCACAAATATAAGGGACCTAAAAAACACAAATATAAGGGACCTTTCATTATAGGGTCATCCCTACACTGCTTGCACTGAATGGTTATTCAAGCTTTGTGCATGTGACGCTTGCATCTGAGATTGTCTGAATACAAGTGTCTGAATACAGAATACCTCCTGTGTAAGCTACATATTGCAAAATTTAAAGAATTGGAAACTTCCTCTGAAATCATATCAGCTGTTTCATCCATCCTTAAAAAAAATGACTTGTTTTCTGTGTATTAGACCTTACATTGAGTTTACTCTTGTTTGCTAGGCTCATTATCACAGTCACAGACCTAATTTTCTTTTTTATTGTTGCTCCCAAAGGAGTAGTCTTCAAGGAAAAGGAAAAATCCCACCATCCCTGAGCAGGCGCATGTAATTACAAACACAGCTGGTATTTACTGTTCTGTACAGCAAAGAAACTTCAGCTCCCAACAGATTCAGAGCCCCATGGCAATCAGTATATTTATCTGAAATTATGATTGTCAGATTATGATTGTCCTTCAGTTACCATACTGCAGGAACTTTTAGATAGAAGAGGCACGGACAGTGAAGCTCGCACCAAAGCAATTTTTTGGTTTTATAAGGTTTCAGTGCAGTGAGAAACAGTGTTTTAAGATTCCTGGTGTTCATAGCCAGCTAATTATCCATTGTTTTGCTGAAGGGTAATCACACTTATTCCTAAATTGCATTTATTTTGGACTAGTGCACCTTTTGCAAATTACTCACCACATACTGTGAGAGCTCCACAGGAAACGAGACATTAGAAACTGAAGAAACTGAGCAGAAGAGACAGGGCCATTTTTGCAATGGTGGTACCCGTATCGTGAGATTACCTTTGGTCAGGGAGCAGCGGCTTGGAAGATTCTGAAGTGCAACAGAGTGGTGCAGTTAATCAGCCATTAGCTGTTTGCTGACATGACAGTATGAAAAAGATAGGTCGTTTTTCTACAGTTCAGGATAATGTTGGATAAGGTTTTCTGAGCAATTATATGATTCAAACATCTGTATAGGCTGTTAATTGTTTCTGAATGGTATTTGCTTCAAGAAACTGCATAGTAATCTAATCAAATGGTAAAAGAATCATTTGTACATGCTATGTAATGTACATTATCTTGCAGCATCATCATTCGATTTTCAACAAAATAAAGTATGTTTCCTATTTAAAATTCACTCTTGTATTAAAACATGCAGCCATTGAGCATTTTTTCTTACTGATGGTAGATTTTAATAAGGAACTCAAAAACTGAGGCTAATATTTTTCAAGTGCTATACAGAACAAATCGTATTAACAGCTCCAGTGCACATTTCATTATAAAAATGCACCATAAGCAGTTTATGCTTCTAAGATGTAAAATTGAAAGTGGCTCATATTGTAAAGTTCTTCACAGCTGTAGACAAAGTAAAAGGATTAATATTTATGCAAAAGTTTAATCCGATGAAAAGTTATAACTTGATTGCTATCACCTTTACCACTTCAATTAGAAAAATACCCATAGTGTATATTAATACCTATAATACAGACAGTTTTAAATCATTTACTTCAAAGAGAAGGTATAACTGTTAGCAAAACTTTTGCAGTGTAGTTGCACAGAAGAGTGCTTCAGCTTAACATATGGTGGCATGTAAACAACTATTTGTATATTTTCATCAACAACACTAACAAAATTCTTAAACTATTGTTGAAGAAATAGTTACATAGGATTAATAAATTAGGACCTTTTTCCTGTCCATTTTATGCATTGTGGGTTTATCTGAAAATGTAGACAGACTACTGTATCAAACTTTTCCTGGCATGTTCTCCTAAATGAAGACTCCTACTCCATGAGCTTATCTGTGTTCCAGTAAGCCAGATGGCCATCTTGTATATTTTATTATATTTTAGCTGATGGTGGTGAATAATTAATGGCGCTTAAGTCTAAAACTGGAGGAAAAAAAAAAAAAGGAAGATAATTTCTAGATTTCCAAGTGAAGCTGTGAGATTTCACATGTAAAGCAGGTACTCCCCCAGAAAGAACAAATGACAAATATTAAAGACAATTATTTTTTTTCCTGTAGTTTTTCTTATTTTTTCCTTTTAGATTGAAATCCAGCCTTTTTCCTCAAAAGGAAAAGTGGTTAACTTGGCCAATATCAAATCACATCTTCTCCATGATGGTTTAGTGCTTATAGAAGGAGGTTTTCTAGGTTCAACACATCTGTTGAGTGTGTTCTCACAATTAATTAGTGGATTAGTGGATGATAATTTTCAGAGAAACAAATGAATAAAACCTGTTTGGAGGTCCCTAGCTCTAATGTTACTGCCTTGAGGTACCAAATTCCCTTGCAATTCAGAGAGCATCTGGGCCCCCTTGAAAAATCCAGTTAGTAGGCATCTCCCCTGGGCTATGGCAGAGAGCCTGTTGATATACTAAACTGCTTATAGAAAAGTGTGTTGGAGCTGGATGTAGGTACGTGAGTCATCAGGGAGCAGAAGGTCGTCGCGGTCACGGGAGTGAATCCGCCGATTCAGTGGAAGGCGCTGGAGGGAGATGAAGGGAATACGAACGGCATCGCAAAGCAGGGCCGCGCAGGGGCGGCCAAGCTATTGCTGAGCTGAACAGGGCGCGGAAAGTGGGGCGGCTGATTGCAGGCAGAATAGTGAGTGAGCTGGGGGGTACGCCTTGTGTCAGGCTAGGTAGCTGTGATAGCCCTGCACACCGCCGCGTGTTGTCAGGCGCGGTTTTGGACAACGCAGTGGGTCAGAAATACCTAGTCTGTTGTCTTAGTAGTTATGTGTCTTTTGTTGAAATGACAGGCGTTCTGCTACTTACCTCTGTTTTTCTCTGCTTTTGGCAAGAAGCCCAAGCAGCAAATCCTGAGAGAGAAAAAATTATTTTGGTACGTTCAGCCATAGCTGTCTGATTCGGGGGCATGAATCTAGCATATGGATGGATAGATAAATGCACAAATAAAACTGTGAAAGGACTCTCCATGTGTTTTGTTTGTAAGTTGTATGCTGAAATAATTGTGGAAGATAAAACAAAGTGATTATTTTTAAGCAAATGATATGATAAAATTGATGAAGCTTGGCTAATCAGTAATTTACTAATAATTTATTTCTGATTTTGGTATGGAGAAAGAGCAGGATGAGAGTCTGTTTAATATGGTCTTCATACTTACTTGATCAGTCTTTCTCAATGTGTCTGTATGCGTTACTATACCAGCCTTACCTTAAAAACAGTCCACACATTTCTCTGATAGCTTATAATATATCACTTTATAGGATTACACAACCTTACATGCACTTCCCTCAACTAAATCAGGGAATTGGAAGAGTTAAAAAAATACTGTCCCTTGATGGTGAGAAGTGATGTTTTTGGAGGCTTAAAACTTTAAGAGAGGTATCTTCTGTTTTATTATTAGCTGGTCTTAATGACGCATCTAACCTTACGTGAAAATTTAGGCTTATTTTTTTTAGCCTTGAACATGCAAACAGCATCAGTTTCCAGACATTCCAGTAGTAGTTTTGTTTCCAGCTTTAATCTCTTATGTTGAAAAGACTTTCAAATTGTTTTTCTCCTACCTTTGTAGTTTAACTTCTATTATACTTAGAGCTTTGTTCGTCACTGCTGTAACTCCAAGTTTGGAAGCAATTGCTTTAAACAAGCCAAAAGATATTTAAACTAATGGTTCTAAAAACATTTTACAGTTTTTAACAGGGCAATTAAGATAAACATCAAAGCTATCACTTTGCATGTTTTATTTTTACACTAGTCTTCCTTTGATATGATCTGCTAAAGAGGCAACTTTTTAATTTATATTAAAGAGTATTTATATTAAAGAGTATTTAAATATGAAATTCGAGGGCATTAGCGCTCTATCAGACAGTTTTGGTAAATAATCTGAAATTACTCTCAGGGAAACAACAAAGCTATACGTAGGGATCTGAAAGGTAGCAATAATATTTATGTTTCAAGAAAATTAAATAATTGCTTCTCACTTTGATTGGGCTGCCTTTTTATTATGGGTTAAGAAGTCAAGCTTCTCAGTTGCCTTAGGAAGAAAAGAATGTATCTTTAAAAAAATTGTTTTGATTTTGTTTGTTTTTCTCATTCTTGACCTAAGCTGCTTTGTAGTTTCACCTCTTCTGAACTTTTTAAACAACTTCCCTGACATTCAAAACTTCAGATGAGGAAAAAAAAAAAAAATGCCCCCACTAACCCTATAATGAATCTGTGGGAATCTAAGCAAGTGGTTTTTATTTAATGGCATTTACTTGAAGAAATTGGTTCATTTTTTTTTTTGTATTGACAAATGGAAGCCAATTTATTTTTAATACTAATGGATAATTTATACAACAAAGACAAAAAGAATCAACTCCTTCCTATGTAGGGATTGCACTTTTATTCTCTCCTTAGAGAAGCAGTACACTGGATGTTGTAGAAATATGAGAGCGATTATACCATGAAGAGGTGAATTCTGTAGCAAAGGACCGGCAGTATTTGCTTTCCTGGAGTATTTCTGTGATCCAGATCCCAGACCTGAAAAGCTTACTGTGATATATATATATATATATATATATATAAACTAGTATCTTTATTTTACACAGTTCAGCATTTTCTGTGGGGAGATCATTTCTCTGTTACAGATTTTGAGATATCAGCTGTGCTGTGCTCTTCCTCTCCTTTCAAAAGTATTCGTCCCTATAGGCTGTGGCAAGCTGAAATGAGCTGTTCTGAGTATTGCATGGGAAAAGATAAAGAAGTAAATCCCAGGAAATTTGAGTTATATAGTTTTGAAATGTGACTGCTTGCTTTAAAGTGATTGAAAGGTATTTTCAAAGAAGGTAGTTCTTTCTGCATAAAGTATAATTTCAGATGTAGTTAGTATATATATATAGCCATACTATACATATATATATATATATATATATATGTCATCAAATAAACATATATGCATATAATATAAAAGGTATGTTAGATATATTTTATAATTAGATTCTTTTAGAAATTTTGATGTGGCTCACAATAAACCGGTTAGGATAGTATGAAAACAATAGCACATAATCATATTTTCGGCTGCATTTTGTCACACTTACTGTGTAGAACTACATATGATATTCTTAATTTGGATTCAGGACCAGTTGCAGATATTGTAAAGAAAAGATTGTACCATCCCATAACAACTTACTAAAGGTATTTTTACTACATGTAGTGTGCTACTGTGTGATATGTTTAAACTGTGCTGTGCATAAGCAGCCCAATTGTCATTTATAATTTGTAAGACCAGTTCTCAGTACAGAGGAAGGGATGGATACAGCAAACAGATATGGGTCAGTACAGGTGAATAATTAATAAAAGAGAATGAACTGAGCATAGTAAGCAGCAGTTACACTATGTTGTGAGTGTCTTGGCTTTTAAGATGGGGGCGTTGGATGCTAGAGAAGAGATGTGAATGGTAGAAGTACTTGAACTTGCTTTTAGAGCAACATTAAACAGTATGTATTAAAACTGTACACACTGGTAAACTTTTTCAAAGTTTCATTTTTATTCAACAAAAGGAGTTAGCTTTTTGCTACTTCCTCATGTAGGAGCTTTTTGACTCTAGAGAGCTGGGAAAGAGGAATATGAAGATTATTGCATTATGGCTGTGCTCAAAATGCTTCAAAAACTCCTCCCTCACAGAGGACACTGTTTATCTTGAAAGTTCAGTGTACGTGGAAGGCTGTCATTCCATATTTTATAGCTGAGTAGATACATAGAGATATATAGTTCATTTTAATTGAAGTTTTACTAGATATTTGTTCTTCAAAGTTATCTAGGGATTTGGTATCACAAGCCATGATAATATACTTAGCAGTATTTAGGATACCCTGCTGTAGATTAACTATTTCAATATTCCCTTTTAAACTCTTTACGAAGATTAGGATTTTTAACCAGTTTAGTTATCCTCTTGCAACTCTGCAATGTTCTGTACTAACTGTATCATAGCCAGCTTGTTTATTCTCTTGATTTAGCTCTTCGTGAAGAAACACAGTGCTGGCTGAACTACAGTTGTAACTGTTATTTCCAGTAAAATATAGCGTATCATTGCATGCTAAGCCAAACAGGAGGTCTAACATCTATTAATAGTAGGAGTGAACCAAAGACCCCTAGGATAAGAAAAGCAGAGGAGTAAAATTTCATGTGACAAGATAAAGATGTCATAACAAGATTATGCTTATAGGCAATTAAACTTCTTCAGAAATGATCTCAAAATTGATGAGACCTGACATCATGGAGAGAGTCCTAAAGATTGCTGTAAATAATTGTTTAATGAGCCACTGTGTTTTGGGAACACTAAAGAACAGTAAATTCTGTTTCTTCTGTGCCGAGGTCACTTTCCCCTTGTCTGGAGTCCATCATGTGGCCAGATTCTCTTCAGCTCTACCTCAGAACAATAATCTCTGTGTAAATAGAGAAAAAATCCAGTTTCCTGTGTCAGAGGGAATAGTTTGCTCTAGTTTTGTAGTTCTTTTTAAGTCTATCTTGTGCATTCCCCTCATGTACTCTTTTATATGAACTCATTGCACAGAATCACACAGAATTATGTCTGAAATCCTTTTTTGAGAAAAATCACTTGTGTTTAAAGATATATATTTTTCTTTTAGATGATGATTCTGCTTTAAACGTGCAGGAGTAAATTACTCAAAGGTGCTGTCACTTTCATACATGGGTTAGTAGGATGAGTACATCTGTCCTTTCTGGTGGTGTTAGTAGGGCAAAACGTTTGTAAGGAGGTCCAACCTTGAATAGACAGTTTTTGGTAATTTCATTATCAAAGACCTTTCAGGAGATTAGTAGGGTTTGAATATTATTTTACATCTCGGTCACCATTGTACTATTTTCTGATTGAATAGTTTTTTGCCCTACTTAGCAGCTTTAATTACATTTAAATTCTAAACAACCATTATTGATGAGTAATTGTATCTGTATTTATATTTACGTAGGATAAATATATATTGTTTACATGTGTAGTTATGACTTTGCCACAGGGTATAGCCTACTCGGGGTCATCACCCGGACAAAGGAGACCTGGCTGCATCTGCCTAGCTCAGGCCAGATTAATCTGATACGGGCTGGACAGTGAGGGGGAGGTTGATGCACTTTGTTACAACGTTAGGCATCGTAACATTAACATACTTGGTGGGTGTCAGAGGCTGATGGAAGAGGCTGGGAGACTTGCAAAGCCCTTGGTAGCCTATGCTACACTATGTTAGTATAGAAGGCAATAAATACTTAAAACAGTAGCCCTTGGGAGGCATGTCCAACGCCATGTAGACGCTGGAGCCTGAGGGGAGGAACTGGCAGGTGTATCATCCGTGACCCCATTCAGTGGTTTGGAGCGAGTGCCCTGTTCCTCAGGGTCATTGGTGCTGGAATCAGACTAGCCTGCGCTGCACTGGTGAGACTGATGCTCGGACATGCGTGTGTGCTTGTGTAGAATGCTGTCCGCCTGCTTTGCCTGTCCTGCCCGGTAAATAAATTTTAGATTATATGTCACTTGGAAAGGGCTAATCTTCTTCAATTCTTGTCTTAATTGGAAGTGCTCTCAACAGATTGCAGTAGCAGACCCAGAATATCTTCCTTATAAACCAACATTTTAATTTCAATGCCCTCTAAGGACTCTAAGGATTACCAGAATTGTTCTAGTGACCCCCTCACCCGATCTCCCTGACATACTACTGGCGCATATCAAAAACTTTTCAGATTTTGATATTTACATGCAAGAGCTTTACTTCTGGCTTAGAATTGTTTGCCATGTGGTATTGGCACCTGCTGTGTCTTCCAGATTAGGCCTAGGGCAAACAGCAGGCTAAGGAAACCTCAGGTCTGCAGAAAGCTGAGGGTTGCCAGCTGCTGGGAAGCCTTTGAAGCTGACTAAAGGCTAGCTTCAGTAGGGACATCTATCTCTGCTTCTTCTGCGGTACAGAGATTGGTGAACCAAAAAGCAGCACAGGACAATAGTAGGAAGGGGTGAGAAGTCTTCTGCTTTTTGAGAGTTATGACTTGAACTCAGTGCATTAATAATCTGATTTCCTGAACGCAGATCAGAAGCGCTATCCAAGCTGCATTTGAAGGGCATCATATAATGCTTTTTTGTTAGCTAGTGTTTCTTATTATAGTGCAGAATACGTGTTAAGAACAAACAGTAAGGTAAGATGAATTGATCTTGAACACACTTGATGGTTTTAATTTTCTATGGTATTTATTCATCTGAAGTTCAGGAATTGTACATGAAAGGCTCATTGTATTTATAGTTTTGCTACATATTTTATGTGTCTAAATAAAAGCAGCCATTCTAGGGCTTATGTCAGCACAAATATTTATAGCAAGAATTTGAAAATTCATGTCTTCCTGGTGTAAGTAAAATCCTCATCTATAAAAGGATGATTTAAAGGGGTACTTTCTAGTACAGTTTCAGTCTTTACAGCTACTTACAGGGGTAAAAATCCTTGTCTGCTCTCTAAGTTAGACAGAATGGGCGTTGTTATCGCACTATGAAACGCAGTAGCCTTTCATGAGTGCTTTGAATGGCTTTGAAGTTTAGTTTTGGGAAGTATGTGGAATTCAACACTTTTCCAACTACAAACTATTTTGGTTAATAAATCATTTTGACAGCTTTATTGGCCTGTGGCCTCATCAAGATGTCTTGTTCATTCAGCATTGAAAGACATTCTCTTATGTTGTGCGTTTCTATAAATATCAATGTAGTATATGGTAATGTATACCTAGTAGATGCCAAAAGAATATTTTATGATCTAACCTGGGATCAGAAGAGCTTTTAATTTAGTAGTAAGCAAGGCTCAGGGTAGTATATACTGAAAAATACCCAAACCCTGGAAGTTCATTTTTAAAATTCACTGATTTAAAAAGTATGTATTTAAATTGGCAGAGTTCAGAGTGTTGTGATCAGTGACGCAGGGTTTAGTTACAGACCTGTAGCTAGCGATGTCCCCCCAGGGGTCAATACTGGATCCAGTATTGACTGGGGGGTTGGACTAGATGATCTCCATAAGTCCCTTCCAACCTCAACCATTCTGTGATTTTGTGAAACTATAGTGATACTAAAAGGTCCTGCTTAGGGGCCTCTTGAGTTATACTTTTAATAAAAGTATAAAAAGTATAAACTTATACTTTTAATAGACATTGAGGAAAATATTGGTCCCTACTGTAAGCAGAAAGAACATGTTTAGAGCTGTCTCTGTAAATGCAAAAATTTAAGTCAGTTGGACAAGCATTTTTACAGCAGGTTTGCTGGAAGGAACAATATTAGTAGGAAGCTAATAAGTTTCTCAGAACTGAAGTAGGAGCATCAGAATTTAAGCTTATATGGGAATTTCATTTAATAGTTTTCAAACTGATACATTGATATTTTGAGGTAACATGGTTTGGGAATTTTCCATCCAGGTAAAAAGTTGATACATTTCTGTTTTCTTTCAATCTTACTATTTTAGTTGAGATTTATCTTCCCTAGATTTTTTTTTCTGACCAAAAAGAAAAATCCTTGAAGTGCTTAGCTACAGATTCTTCAGTGCTTAGAATATGAAAATCAGCTGATATGTAATGATCCCATTCTCTTTGCTGGAGATGAGCAAACAGGTTCAGTTAGCACAACTCACATGTTGTCTTTCCATGGATATTCAGTCCTTTCTACAAGTCTCACCCTTCCTTTTAAAGGGAACTGGCTTAGCAGCATCATTAGAGCAGATGAAGAATAAAAGGTAAATGGTGGTTATTCCTGTGCAGAAAATAAGGGACATGACAGTCAGCAAATAAGGGAACAGAAGGATGGTGGGAGAGGAGAAGAAAGACCAGAAAAGAGTGATGGAAAATACAGAAGTATGAACATTGGAGAAGACAGAGTGGAAATGTTTGGGGGGGTGGATTTAAGGAAGGATGATATTAAAGGAAAATAAATAGCATTAATATATGCTTTATATTCTTTTAAAGAATTACATAAAAAGGAGAGAGAATAACACTTTGTAAAACTGTTCTATTAATAAATTCAGTTCAGATGAATTTTTGGCACAATCAATGAAATGTGGTATCCCTAACTCTTACTGAATAAAGTTGACAAGGAGCAGCTCATGTAAAGAAACTCAATTGAGTTATACGCTGCCTGGTTAATGCACTGAAAGGCAGACAGGCTGCAGGTATAGTAGGGTAATAAACAGTTGGGAGCAGTTCGGACATTTGATGGCAAGTGGCACTGTCCTTCAGACGAACTCCACCAGAATCTATTGGCAATGCTAGTTTAGGTAAGTGTGTGAGATTAAATCACGCCTTTGTAAAATAAAACCTTTAACAAGATAGAAAATAAAACTGCTCTGCTGTGCACTTTGATTCAAGCCAGGAAGATTTTCTTCACTATGGTTGTCAGTACACTGCTCAGACTTTATTTCATAAGCTGATAGTGTCCTAATTTAAACTTTGACTTCCTATTACAGCGTCTAAATCAGAAGATTAAAAATCTCCTGCTATAGATTTTTTAATAGAAAGTGACAGTTTAATTTGGCAGAGTAGAGCTGAAAGGATACTTAAAGCCAGTAGAGAGTGCCAGCATCAGCAGCTCCAGAGTAGCTGAAAATGAAAACAGAAACGCAAATAATTAACAGATAAGCTCCAGCTATGCAGATATTTTAACGTTATTTACTTTTGTAAAGTTTTTCTTCTCCAGTAAATCTCAGAGATATGTTTTTTTTCAGTCAACCTGTTTTTTCTTACTGAAAAAGATAGTAAGTAAATGTAATTTTTGTATTTTATGAAGGAAAAGGGTTTTTTGCTTTTTTTAATGAAAAGGAATAATTTTGCTGATCTAATTGCAGGTATGCTCATAGCATTTGATTCATTTTTTTTTTTTCCATCATTTCATGTAGCCATGTTGGTATTTTTTTTTCTAACGTACAACAATATTTTAAAATGAGTGCCAAATGATCTTCAATTTTTAGATATAATAAGAAATACACGAACAATTATAGCCTTGTCAACAGGACATTCTATAACAGTGTGCAGCTTTATGTAATATTGAGTTGGGTTATTCCATATGCTTATAGTAAACAGCATTCAGAAAACTGATATCATGTTAATGATGCACAAAATACTACTTTTTTTTTTTTTTTTTTTTTTTTTCCCCCCCACTTGTACCGGCTCTGTTAGTGGTGCAATAACTTCATAAGATGGAAGTTTGTTGCAGGTTGAACTTTATAGTTTAACTGCATGCTGGAATCAGAGCTGCCAGTTTCCACCTCAAAGATGTATTAATATACAAAATCTCTGTTTTCAAAAGTTCAGTTGTGTATTTCAGCTCACAAGAGACTTTGCAAACTCAGCTGCTGCTTTCATTTGAGAAATGAAATTTCTCAATTTTTCAATTTGTTTAGAGCAAAGTGAGCATTTTGTAGTAAAAGTTAGACAATCTTTTCTTGACAAAAAACATTGCTACAGCTGCAAAAATGTGATTTTGCCCCCTGTTCCTGCTCAATAATTAGGATGGAAGTGTTTTTGCAAAATGTTTCTTATATCAGAAAAGTATACACTCTTCATAGGGAACAACAGCAAAATTAATTTTTTTCCCAGTGCTCTGACTTCTGATTTAAGTGAATTTCTAACAGCAAGTTCTAAACACAATAGAAATAATATTATTATTTCTTCTCTTTCTGATGATGATTGTACAGTATTTTGGTATGAAATAACTTTTGACTAATCTATGTTTTACTGTAGCCTCAAATTTAAGAATTAATTGTTTAGTAAATCAGCAGGAAGATATCAATATCACAGTATACTTGGAGATTGGCCAACATCCTGAGCGGAGCCTCTGCCAGCAATTAATTTTAATTATGTTATCTGGAATCAGAATAATTTAGGTTGGAGGACAGCTGGAGATCAGCTAGTCCAACCTCCCACCCTGGGTGACTCTAAATTAGGTTGCTTGGGGCTGGTTGAGTTTTGAGTATCTCCAAGGATGGAGATAATATATGTCTGAACTGCTAGACCCCTTTCTTACAGTGTGTGTTCTTAGTTAAGAAATGTTATTCATTACAAAAAGAATATATGAGTTCCTTGGTGAAATGTAACCATGAGTAACATGGGAGGGAACGTCCTTACCTTTCCCCTCACCAGCTGATGTATTTTAGGGAGGCACCCTCACAACGGGACTTGACTTGCACGGATGCTTTGGCTTGTGGGGCAGCTCGCTAAAACAGTTGCTCTGAAGTGGGAGCAGTCCCAGGCATTTCAGAGCTAACTCAGATGGTAAAAGTGATATGCAGGTGTTTATTTCACTGCTTACAAAAGTGTGGAAAGTGTAATGCTGAAAAAAAAAAATCACCTAACTTTTTCAAATACATTAGGAACACATTTTATCATCTTTTCCCAAAGCTTGCTGAATATTGACACGCTTATGGTATGTAAACTAATTTCCTAGTGTTTTAAAAAACCGGTTTTCTGTCACATATTCCTCTCTTTCTGTGTTACTGGTTTTGTGTAGTACCCAAGTCACCAGACTAAAATTCCTTCATAATCCTGAATAAGGTAGGGAAGCTTGCTGAAGCAAATTCTTAGCATGATTTTCCTCCCTAGGTAAAAAATGGAAGTCTCAGCCTTGTGATAGTGATGCCTTTCCCTTTGGCATGACTGTTGTAGTTAAGGAAGGCCCAACAAGGCTTTCCAGTGAGTTGTTATGGAAATCCGTAGCAACAGCAGGTACCATCAGTCTGTAATTACCCGAGGCATAGAGTCAGGGAATAAAAAATAAACCCTAAACATTTATTAGCGTGTCAAAGCAGTGGAGTTATAAAGTGTGATAGTACCTACTTTGCTCCTGTTACTTCCTTTCTCTTCTCTTGGCGGGCGGTGCTGAATTACTGAAGTGAAAGACCTGGGAGTTCTGCTCTTCAGACGAGGCTTACATAATGCTGTAAGGAAAGGAAAAGTACAGAGCTGAAGTACTTCTAGGCTTAGGATAATTCAGCAGGCAGTTGTTCTTGTTCTTTTCCTTAAATGTGAGTTTGAGTTCTCATTATTTAAGACCTGTAGTTAAAATGTAGTTGGTCAGACATTACTCCCATCATGGCATTTTGGTGCACATGCCCTAGCTTCTCAGATGCTATTCCCAGAAATATTTTACTATTATTATTATTATTAATGAAAGAAGAAATATGTTGACACTTTTATTTTTGATGTCAGCAAAAAGGTTCCTGACAAAGGACGGCCCTTGATTTTTGCATTTTCTGAGTATTTTCAGTTTTAACTTTAGGAAGTATCGACAAGGTTGCTTAGAGCTAAAGGAAAATACTTTCTTATTTGAAGAAATTGTCAAATACAACTAGTTAACATTTTCCCCCCTTCATTTGATTTTCACAATATTTTTTTTTCATTTACATTACTTAAAATTATTTCTGAAAGAGCCTGACAACCTCTCTGTAGTATTTCCTCTGATTGTATCTGCATGCATGAGAAATATGACGTTACATATGGTACTCTTGCTGTGTCTTGATCTAAGGAATACAAATACATGCATCACTGACCTTAGTTTGTGGTAATCACAATTTTAGTATGTGTGTATGTATACAAGAAAACGTTTGTATGAATATATATACAACTACATTTTTTGGTATACATATACAAATTCCTCTGAAGGTTTTTTTAATTTATTATTCAAACCTAATAACAAGGACTAAATAAAGCACATCTTCACTATTGCACTAGAAGTCAGCTAGGCTAAATCCTGAGAAATTTACCCCTGTACTTTTTATTGTATTGCTATATATGCTACAACAAAAATCTGATAGATCTAAATATATTTTCTTAAATCAATCCTACTGTAAGCTGTATTGAAGACAAGCAAGTGAGATATTGCTTGTCCTTATTTTGAAGTGATGTGAAGACATATATGGTGCAATTCTGGTTGGGGAAGACATAGAACTCTAAAAAGTTACAAGATGTAAAAATCAGTAACTGCTTTTACCTGCTGCTAACTATTTAAGGCCCCATTCTGCGCAGTTTTGTAGATGAGGGGATGGAAGGAAAGTGAAAGGTAATACAACCCGACGTTTGGAGATGAAGCGGATTCAAAGCGTTTCCTGGCTCAGCTGCAGATCTGTTTTTGGGGAGGCTGCATGTTGCATTCGTGAAGCAATAGGAAATAAGGAGGTGGTGCGATCAGGACAAAACCACGCTTTGGCCTCCTTGAGGCCACGTGCGTTTGTGCGTGTTAGTGTTAGCGGCTTTCGGATTTTATTCTGTAAGGGGGCAGTCTGCACTTCCGTGCACTGTAGTCTTCGTAACAAAACTTCTGCGTGATCCAGTCCACAGTCATCACCGTACTGTGAAACAGGATCAGTTCCGCCGCGAGCGCTGTTTGGTTAGAGCTGGCCGCGGTAGGTGGCTGTCGGGTGCCGTGCCTTGGGTGCTTAGCGAGCAGCGGCCGTGGTTACTCTTGGTCGTCGGTTCAGTCACTTGTTTGTGCAAGGGGAGAGGCATAAAATCATATTCTAATCCAGAAGGTTTTTCTTACCAGTGGGCTAGAATGCTTTAAAATCTGTAGGCCCATGGAAAACATCATTTTCCTGTCAATAACACGTTTTGGAGTGAAACAAAACAAGTATCTCTGCTTCACAGAGGTGTGTAGAGAAAGAGGTGAAAGGGACTGTTGTTGCTAGAAGACAATTTGGAGGAAAACATAGAGGTAAAACGGAAGACTATCAACAGAACTCTACCTAGAGTGCTAACCCTGATGTTCCTCTACACAAAGCAGTTCTGTTTATTTCACAGTATTTTTTAATAGTCTCTAGAGAGAACATTTCCCCTCCAAACTCTCCTTCAAAATACAGGAATGAAGTCCTCTCCAAGATAAAATTAATGTAGTTCTATGCCTGTAGGAACCTTTTTATTATTCTGAACTTCGGAGTTTTACATTTTTCTTTTTATATTTGAAGGTGACCGTTGTAAAAGGCAAAGAATTGAAAGTTAAATGCAGTAATTGTACTTCCTTAAAGAGGAATTCCAAGGGCAAAGTTAGAAATGCTTTAGGAATTTTTGTGTATGTATCAATAAATTACTTCAGAGCATCTAAAATGGAGTTGTCTTCCAAATTTTGTTTTTTGAGTTCCCTAAGGATATTGGAGGTATAATCCCTATTACCTGTGTAAAGCTATCTGGTCAAAACTTGAGTGGGTTTAGAAGAACCATCTAAACCACTCACCACTTCAGATAATGCATTGCTCAGTAGGAAACGATAAACTATTGCAACTTCAGCTAAAAAAATAGCACATTAGTATTGCCTAGGAATGAACATTCTCATGAATGTCCCTTCTTCTGAGTGATTAATGAATGAAGGACAGTATTTTCTTTTATACGAATTCAGTCATTGCTATCAAAGTAATGTTTTCACATTCAGAACTGGAGAATTTGATGAATTTCATGACTGTTATTGGAGCATAATAGGAATTTTGAAGACCTATAGCTTTGGATTATATATTTTAAAAATTCTTTGTCCTCTTTGGACAATCTGAAAATAATATATTTAATTATTTTAATAAATTATTTGAAGAATGCTTAAGTTAGAGAAGAGGATCTTGAAAGGAGGCTACACAAATCCAAAACCTGGTAGGAAGCACTGCCAAGCTGTCCTTTAGCATGGTATGGCCAATCTAAAATTAGCAGTGCTTGCTGCTTCTATCCTGAAATTTGTAAGAAAAGCATGCTTTCAAAGACACAACAAGTAACTTGAAAAGACTGTTAGATACCAAGAAGTAACCCTGATATTGCCAATCTGTTTTGTGTGGAAAATAATTGGATATTAAGCAACCAGCAATATTTAGAAAAAAAGTGGCATCATCGGTCACGGCAATTTTGATGGAATACTCTGTTTCTAATTAAAGATTTTTGATGAAAAGCTTTTGCTTTCCACAGGAACCTCTAATTATACTTGAAAAACAAACTATCCAAAATATGAGAAGATAAAACAGTTTGATAAAATTAAGAGAAATGCCATGGCACAGGTAGTTCAAAGAATCTTCAGCATGTTCTTCTGCGAAGTGATGGATGTTTTGCATCTCCTGTGGACAATATATTCTGCTGTATAACACCTGGAGTCGAGTAGAGGAGTCCATGCCCGAAAGATGGATAACAACATGAATAAAAAACTTATAATTGCTGAGATATGTATGAGAAATGGACAAAGTTTTCATTTTCATTTATTCCCTGAAAACACAAATTTTCATAGTAATGTTTTTGATCAGAGCCTAATAGTCTTCAGCTATCAATGGTTGATTAAGAGACATTTACCCCAAAATGGAGAACATTTTTTTTTCCTTAGCCTCGCCACTGAGTATGAATTGTGTCCAAAATCATTGCCCAAAGAGCATGGCATGTTAGATTATTTCCTGAACGACAGAGTTCAAAAATAATCAGTAGATGCTGCTTTTTTGTTACTACCTGCTAAGCACCTCAAGTTTTGACTTGAGAGAAGAATATACTTTCGCTTGCTTTATGTATACATGTCCCTCAAGGGTAATGCAGACTACAAACGGTCTGCAGAAATGTGATGTAATTTTGTGAGTCTAATTAATTCCCTATCCGACAAGAATGCCTTTGTCAAGCTTGTCAGTGTGGAAGCAGGACACGAGCTGGAAAACATTGATAAAACGTGACAAAGAGCTTTTAGTGTGTTTGATGTGTCATTCAAGTGTAAACAAATGCTGCAGCATAAAGCAAAAATACATGGCAAGAAGACAGAAAGCAGTGGGGGGAGAAAAAGCTCGAAACAACAAAATAAGCTAAAAAGTCTCCGTTAAACTCGTTCTCCCTTTGCACTGTACCTGAAAATGCTATGTGCAACATAACATCTGCTTTTATTTCTCAACTAAAACTTTAAATATACTATGTGCAAAACAAACAATGAACAAACACTGGAAACTTGCAGCAACAACTTGTGGTTTTCACATAATAAGGGTAAAGTCAACAATTATCTCATTAGTTTTCAGAGAAATACTGGTGTACTCTGATGGTCTATAATAATGAGCTCCCACAGAAAAGCTCACAATGTGCTTCAGCATCTTTCTCAGTATCCTGAAAGGGAAGATGGATAGGAGAAAATCTTAAATATTAGCTAGTGTGTACCTTTTTTATCTCTCTCTTAATACAAAATTCTTCTGTTAGGATACTGATACATGGATCATCTCTCTGTATCTCTCCAACCACCCATCCTGTCTCCTATTGAAATATACATTAAACTCATCAGTTATGACATAAATCCTCACAAATCTCTCCAAAACAGACTTACAGGTGTAATGGATTGAATTAAAATTGAGAGTGACATACTTTTTTAAATGACTTAGTAAAAATGCTTAATCCTGATGAAAAGTACAAATGCCTTGCCTGAAGCAAAGATAACTTTGAGCTATAAATAATGTAATACATTTTAATCAGTTTTACTGCAGCAATTTTTATCTATGAAATGACTTATCTTGGAAATTCTTTTAAAGTAAATTGAAAGAAGGATATAATTCGCTTAAATAGAATTTATGTAGTGAATTCTCCTTAGTTTGGAAGCTGGACAGGCTTATGATTGTTCTATTACTCTCTCAAAGAACACAGTATCTAAGAAAATGACTTTGTGAGTAGTTGCCCAAAGTAATACAGAAAGTGCAAGTTTAGATGGATAGTGTTTATTCCTCATCAGAGAGGTACTGATTGACCATATTCATGCAGAAAATCATAGAAAATTTACTAGAGCAAAATTCAGCTTTAGCAGAGGGCCATCATAACGTCATGAACCATTAGAGCTTGTTGTGTGTGCATATGATGGAAAGGTGGTACTCAACAGAACTTAAACTCAGTGTATAGATAGCTGACTTATTCACATTTGAACTAATAAGTTTGAGCCACATGGAAGTCAGTGGAGCCTCTGGGATTCTTCCCTGATCAGCTATACAATTTAATAAAGATAAAGCTTTTTAGTCTATTCAAGAATATTAATACAGATTCTCTATCATGTTCAAAATATACTGTTCCCCTATAGAAAAAAAAATATATCCTTACCAGGTGTATAAGGGCTTTAGCAAGATGTAACCATTATGCTGGCCATCTTCAACTAAGCTCATTGCATATTTTAAATCACTAATTTGAGCTATACATAAATTTCATGGCATACATTTTGCTTTCTAAATAGGCTGCCAGCATACTTATCTGGTAAGTATTCTGGACTGAGGAAAAAGAAAAGAGAAAAGAAAACATAAAACAATCCTTAATGAGAAGAGCAACAAAGTAGCTGCATCTTTCCACTTTAAACTGGAAATTAATGGGCCTCATTCTTTTCTATCCAGTTCATTGCATAGTACTTTGCATTTTTGTGGCAGTGATGTAAAATGCTGTCATGTCACCATTGTCCTTGCTTTGGAACTCGTGGTAGCTTTGCACAAGCACTTTACATGGATTTCATAGCATAAAGTATGATTCAAAATGACAATATTTTAAAATATTTTTGTCATAAAAATTGTTTAATACTTTACATCAGTTGGGATTTTGGAACAAATGCTGCATAATAGACTGCAGAAGTATGCTAGTATAAACACTGTGAACTGAAATCTGGTTACAGTTGAGAAATCTAAGTGGGATCATTTTCAATTGCATGTTCCTGGCAGTAGAACTCAGTACATTTCAGTCTATAAAGCATAAATTTGACCTTTGGAGAAAGAAGACTTCTTGCATTGACACTGAGCACTTGTTTTGATACTAAATAACTTCAGAGAGTGTTCTACATCTGACTACTTTGAGGGGGATAAAGTGGAAGGCTGATTGTTATCGCTGCCCATTAGAATAATTTCAGGAGTTTTTTTGTTATTTCAATGTGTAATATATCCATGCAAATCATATCATAGTGATGTATATAATAATTTATTCAATACCCTTCCCCCACCCCCAAGTAAATATTACTAACGGCACAAAACAGGAAAAATACATTGTGGAAATATCCACTGGATGGAGCACCAGTACAAATCTTACATCAATAAAAAAAAAACAGATTTTCACAAATTCAATGTTCTTAAGGCTGCATTTAGCTAATTTATTCTTTGGACTGTATATATTTGAAAGAGCTGTTCTCCTTTTTAAAATTTTTCTTCACTCACCAAGACAAGTTGAAGTTCTCTGAGCTTTGGATATTCCTCGTTTACACTGAAGCTTTCATTTCAGGCCCAGATCCAGCATAAGGTGATGATCAATAACAGTAGCTAGTGCTGCTGATGTACCACCAATTTCTGGAATAAGAGAGAGAGATAAGGCATCACATGAGGTACAGAAAATGTTGGCAGCATATATATATTTTTTTTTTATCAGTCTGGCAGGTGGGCTGGCAGTAGATTTGCAGAAATAGCAGAGCAAAGACAGCTGATGCAGTCTTCCCTTCCCTTCTTGCCACGCTGAGCAGTTCTTCTGGCAGAAGGCTGCAGGATAAGACTCGTGCTGCTCCTTTGTCATGACAGCTTGGGATTGACCAGCCACAATTTAGGAGCTGTGTCTCGTAGAAGGATACTTTCTTTGAGTCTAGGAGGAGTTTGCCTATGCTTAGTAGCACTGAGACTTACAGATAAGGCTGGTTTTGCTAGCTGATGCAGGCGATGGCTTAACTGACTAATGGCAGGGACAGAAAAACAGGTTACTCAGCTGGTGTTCTCGTAGCAGTCGTTGCTCTATCTCATCTGCAAGAAGAATACATATCTAATATCTTTAAAATAGCAGTTGGGTTTGTGCTGGTTGCTTGTCGCCCAGTATTTGCTTATTATTAAGGCTTCCATCTCCGTGATCTATTGCAGAAGGTTAGGAGCACTAATGTACTGCTGTAGTTCAAATGCGCCTTGGCTGACAAGAAGGATTTAACTTCCAGCCAGCAATATTGTCAATAAAAGGCATATATATGTTCCCTGTATTACTTAATGGAAAATAGCCTATCCTCTGTTGTCTTGATTCATGAAACCCATGTACTGACATGAAGACATTTAAGTTACACATAGGATGGAGATAAGTGTCCCTTGAATGACAGACAACAAAATGACACTGTGTTGTGTAACACGTGGATATAGAGGCTCTCAGCAGGAGTGAATCAGAAACATAAATGGCTTTTTTGGTTTGGCAGAGGCAACTGGAAAATGAGGCAGGGATAACTGGCAATGAGTTCAGGGTGGTAAAGAATAAAGAGAAGCATGATGTGGCTATATCCTTGCTTTAGATTGAGAATTGTGCTATTGTAGAGTGTTATTATTTGGCTTTATATATAATTGATATCTGGGTTTTGTTTGTTTTCTTTCTAATATCAAATTTTAGGAAAGGTTTACTCTAATCTTACGCCTTTCTAAAATTTTGAAATATTTATGATTGTATTTATTGTGTAAGCTAATACTTCATTTACATTAACAATGCTGCAAAGTAGCAGAGAAGAAAAAATGGTAACACCCAATATTACACAATGTCACTGGTAATGGAACTGAATATTAATCAGTGTGTCTATTCTGTTTCTCCTATGTTTACACCTCGGTAAATTAAATGAGATATATCTCCATACATATACTCTTTCTTTACAATGAATGCTAATGTAGTAGCTGTACCTTCCATCTGCTGATTGGTATGCTTTTGCAGAGTAATACCTAAGCTTTATTAGTCTAAAAGAAATTCTTGAGTTAGTGTTGCCAAAATGTATGTTAAATAGCATTTCTTTTGTTTAAAAGCATTTATATGTCTGGTAAAACACTTCTGAATCTCCAGATTTTTGGTTTAGGCATTATCCCCCATGACCCCTTACTTGAAACCCATCAATGAGATCATCTGGCGTGCTATTACCCTTTTGTCAAAAATGTTTCTGTTAGTACGAGTTTAGAGCTTTAGTTACCTCTGTTCTTGAGTCTGGTACTAATTCGTATTTGTCTGTTGATTTTGCAAAAATATGCATGGCTTTTTTTTTTTTTTTTTTTTTTGATAAACTGCAGGACAGTAGAAACTGTGATGCTGCTGTCCACATCTGTGAATGTCCACACTGCCTTCATGAGCTGTCCAGCCGTAACATGCTGATTCTAGCAAAATGAGTCCATGTTGTAGGCTTCATCTTTGAATTTCTGCCTCATAGTTTGCCCTATAGTGGAAGCTACGATAGTTCCAATCATTTAGTAGGCACAGAATACCTACTAGTGGCATTTATTGGTATCTCTTATGTTTTAGAGGCATATGGGTAGTATATTAACTTTCAACAAGTTGAAGGAGAACTGGTGAAAGCAACAGTGCTTGTCTGAGGAAAACCTTAGGAAAGTCAGCAACTGCACTTTTTTTTTTAACTGTACAGTAGCTATCTTTCATGTGCAAATAGAAAGCATTAACAGTTTGTTTATCTTTGCAGTAGTAAATTATGGCTTTTGCCATGAATGGAGACTGAACACTGGCATAATTTACATGATGCAGTTCTTCATGTTTTAAACGTACTAACCTGGGATTGGACAAAAAAGATTTAAAACAGATGGTGTTCCACCTAGACTTCAGAATTATGCTTACAATAAATCCACTTTTTCAATATCTCATTTCTCTTGCATAGTGGACCTGAAAGTAGCATTATACTGAGCAGTGGTGCTACTAAGAAACCTGAAAAATATTCTGCACTTAAAAGCCAAAGTGTGAATTAAAATTTCTTTTTATTAAGTCATCTTGAGTATAATGTTTTATTATAGTGATGATATAAGAAAGAATAGATTACAGCTTATATGACTGTGTAGCAAATATGTCTATCCTGTGCATGCATCACTGAAGTGTGACTGACATGAGCAACTAAAGCATTTTTTAATATCAACATTTTTTTAAAAGTAGGAAAACACTGTACAGGTTACACATGTTTATGAAGATCACGCAATATTATAGTATGATATTGTCTTTTGCTTTTTGGTGGTTAACTTAAGCCCTTTGAAAGCAAAACTTTCTCTGAAGTTTTTTAAAGAATTTAACATGTTCTTTGTGTCCATTTATATAAAATCATGGCCATCTGTCATGGCTGAAAACAGTCTGAAACAAATTCATGCAGTAACAGGTCAGAAACCATATAGTGATTATGTCGTGGGAGGAATGGTCTCTGAGGAAGAAGGAAGTTTTTTTCAACAGTAATTTCTCTAGGACTGATTGTGATCAGTCTGAGCTAACTTTCTAGTCTGCTGGGTTATTTTCAAGAGGCTTGGTGAAAAATGTTAATTGTGTTCTTTTTCTCCAAGAGTAACTAATAATATGTTTTTTCCCAGTGTATATCTTCACATATAGCAGTACAGTGCCTACATTTTCAACAGTGTATTTTAAGTCAACACAATATATAGCTGTGATTTGATTTGTTAAGTATGTTTGTGCTACAATTCACTCTGTAAAAAGACCTGTGCCTTTTGCAGCTTTGCTTGAGTGTTGCCACTTTTGAGGCACTGTTTGCATTAGGCTGGAAAGGCATGCCTAGTTCCTGCTGATGTCAGGTAGCTTTTGTACAATTCAGTGCAAGCATTAAAGGCTCTATGGTGGAGCCCTTAATCAGCCACATCTGTAAAGCAGATTTGGCTGCCTTCTACAGTGAGCTTTCTCTGAAGGACTGAAGTCAAACCCCAGATTTTGTTAGATTGTAGACTAGAGGAAAATTCATTTTAGAAAAAGTCTCAAAGTGGCTAAATGGAAGTTTTAAAAAGTTTATAAACTAATCTGTCCTTACCCCTGAGTCCTTATCTTCAAGTGGTCCATATTTAACATTTAGTTACATTTTCCTTTTCTCTGCTAAAGGACTGGCAAGTGATGTAGATTATGTGACCACATGGCAAGTCAAAAGTAGTTGTAGAGTAGATCAGCTAGGAACTTGCTGATGGCTAAAGACCTTCTGGGAGGGCTCTTGGGGGTTGTCAGGTATGCACACGCCCATGACTCCTTCTGCGATCTCTGCTGAGCAGATGTGTGTGCATCTACTTCATGTCTTACTGCCCTTTTCGGACGCATCAGTATGAATAAGGTATTTCTTCTCTAGAAAAGCAGCTCAAAAAGTGATGAATCTCTGAACATAATGATCTCTATAAGAAACCTCCTGAGACCTGCTCTCCTTTTTCTCACTCTTTTGCTTGCTTGAAGTGGGCTCCGCTTGAGGCTGCGAGTATACCCTTTCTGAAGAGAAACTCTAGGGAGGTTCTTCTCTGGAATGGGGAATTCCTTCTTCTAGGCACTCTGATGTTTAAATGGGAGAGAGAGAGAGGTCTGTGCACCAGAGTGCTTAAGAGGCGCGGCTTATTTTACAGCAGAGAGAATCAGGGAGTGAAATGGGAACGCTGTGGTAGTTCGTGCTTTTCAGGAAACGCACGACAGACTCAGCAGCAGTGCTCCTTAATGCTGGGTTGTCTAGCCTGCCTGAGAGTGAGCATCCAAGGGATGCTGGAAAAATCATTTGGCCTGTAGGGCTCCCTTAACTGGATGTTTTAATTGAGCATAGTTTAACATTCCTTTAGCAAGGTCAAAGTTTTCTATTAGCTAGACAGTATGGACAGTAAGAACATTTGAATTTAAGGGCTGTATTGAGGATGCAGTGGCAGGATAGTAGTCTCAGAAATTGTGATCGTAGGACTGCACTGACCCCTGAGAAAGATGTATAATGAGTATAGAGGAAGCATAGATTCGGGGCAGACAGACATGGATCCCCACTGATTTAATAGAGTTATGCCAGTTAACATCAGCTCAGCATCTGGGGCTTTAGTTTTGGGATTGAGGCAAAAAGAGATTATTTGATTTCTGAATTGCGGGACACTCCGTGCTAGTATTCCTGATACCTCTCGTTCTGTGTTTCAATAGCTTTCCACAGAGTATTCCAGTTTGTCAGATCATTGTGTTCGATTGCTTTCTCTCATCTTCTACCTAAAATACTTTTTCCCCTGACAGCCTCTTGATACATTTTAATCTTCTTTCTTTTTCTAATTTTCTATTACATTTCTGACTAGTATGAAATCCTTACAACCTTCCTGGTTGTTTCTTAGCTCTCTTATTTCTCTACTTCTTTCATTACATATCAGCCTAATCATTTAAGTTTATCCCATGATGAGAGTTATCTTACTCCGTAGAAGTTCTATATTAATGTATAATAATTACTTTGTTCTTTAACTAGCAAAGGATTCTCATTTGTTGAGGTGCTACATACAAGAACACAACACAAATAAAAGCTTAAATTAAATATAATTAGTCTTAATCTAGCCATAGTGCATTGTCATGACTATGAAGATAAAAGTTGCTATTGCGGATTTTCCAATCTTTTCATAATAGTTGTCTTGTAGTTTGACCTAACTTTCAGTTGTGGACCTTACTGTAAACTTACACAGTGTTTTGGCACATACTGTAATGCCACGCGATTCCTGCCTGGGAGATCTGGCCACTGCTCCCAAATATCTAAGTAACAGAACAACTGGTCTCACTGCCAGTGCACAGAACAGCTTGTGTACCATCTGCTGTGCTTTGCAGTACATTTTTAGGCTGCCCTGTTGTTACTGGAAAGGCAGCAGGGGCTCGCTTTTCTTAAGGGGGAGGAAAGACACTTTGAAGTGTCAAGCATTTGAGACATTCTTTTTTTTCAAAAGACTATTTTTTTCCCTCTTTCCTCACTGAAGTCCGAAGAGTGTTGTCTTTGTGATCCTTGGTATGTGGAAGGCTATTCAAAACCCGGGTATGGACACAAAGTAATAGACACCAAGTACATTTTGACCCAGCTGCACCGCTATCTGTATTCAAGGTGCGTAATTCAGATCTGACAGGGAAACGTGTATTTGGAAAGCAGATTAATCTGTAACTGGTATGGTGAAGTACTTGAATGGATAAGAGAAGTTTGAAACTTTTCAAGAAACAAGGAAATTTTTAAAATGTATCATGTTACACAGCCATAATTCTTTCTCAAGGGGAATGTAAGTACTGTACTGATAGCATTATCTGGGTGTGTTTAGTGATACATACAAAATGTGAATGCAAGAATGCCCTCCTTTGAAATTCTGACATACCATCGTAGTGACAGTGAAATACCATCACTCTCTTCTTATTGCTAGTTAATATTCTTGCTGAGCATTTACTGTAATGTAATGCAGATACTTTCTGTATTTGATTAACTTCCTCAGGAGATTTCAGCAGATAAAAAATCTGAGTGTTTGCTGTTCTACAAAGATTTTTAAACCTTTGACTGACAAGACAACATTTGAGTCTCTTACCAGTCTACCTTGTTACCATCATCACTTGAGTTTCTTAAACAGTGTAATCTTGTGCAATCACTTTAACCCACTGAATCTGTGTTGGCTGAAGGTAAAGAGATAGGCAGCATGCTCATTAGTGTTGCTTCAGTAAATGGTTCATGGTGTTCCAAACTATGATCTCTCTAGTTGTGCATTGCAGAGGATATTAAATCATAAGCTTCATTCTTTTACAATGCAGAAAACTCGTTACAATTCGTGCGTTTTGAGGGAATCTGGATAGTGGTTGCACTGAAAAAGAAACTTACTCTACTACTGTTCATCTTTCTTTTTGTAATATGCTCAATGGGACACTGCACCTAACTTTTGTAAGTAAAGCATCAACAAATGTGGCAGGTCAAAAAGCTTCAGCACTTTCTTCATCTCATATGCATTCATTATAAAATCAATACAAATAAAAGTGCTGGTATTTGAAAAGCAGTGGAATAAGCGTGAAGGAATCTGGGGAAAGTAATAGTTCTACTGACTTTTCTCTTATTTGTATTTTAATGGTAACTTTGCACAGTCATTTGAATAGAGATATGTCTCAAAATAGACACTTAGAATAGTCATTGTCACTGAAATAATTTCATCCAGGTGAAGGATTGATTTTAAAGTATCTACAGTGCAGAGTTCATAACATAACAAATGCTGACTTTTCTATAAAATGTCAGGTAAGTTTAGTGTCTATAATGAGCAGAATTTATTTAGGGACAGTGAAAGGCAAATACCAACCCTGACAGATGAGCTGTCAAGAAGATGAGATGTAACAGAACAAAAATTATAAAATGCTACCTTTCTTTTATGGGATTCTCGTCCTAAAGGGAGAAGGAATTTATTACAAAGTTCTGAACTTCTGAAACTCAGTATTCTTCTAGCAAAAAAAAAGAATTTTTAATGTCCAAGAAGATGTTTCAGACTAGATAGCTTCACCACTAATCTATTTCCTCCCTCCCATATATACATATATATGTATGTATGTGTATATATGTATATATATGGATATATATGTAGCATATGGTCATCTTGGATGTTGTTTCTACTTGTGTATTATTAATGTTTCTGAGAGTAAGCAGAATTTTTGCATTCATTTTGTGATTTATGGTGGTTAGCATAATGGATATTCTAATTGACACCAAACAACATCATTTCTGAATAATTTTGAAATAGCACTGCTGATTTTATAGAGGCATAAAATGGCCATAAAATACGCATCTTCATTCTTGTTACTGGCCTTATATCTTAGAATAACATAAAACATGCATTTTTAGCTTTATTTGCTAATAAAAACATTATGCTATCTGTTATGCTAGAAATTTAAGGCAGTAAAATCCTACATGTCCAACAACTTTTTAGAGAAAGGGCTTTGTTCGTAATAAAATACCAATGAATATTTTGCTTTCATTTGTAGTCAGTTCAGGTGTCTGTATAATTTTGGTGGAGTTCCATTTATTTAAAAGGAAGGGCTTTTTCACAGCTTGTGCCAAGGACTTTATGGATAATTGATTGTAATGGCCACCTTAAAGCTGAAAGCACTTTATTTGTGCTGTTATATGCATTTGGGATAGTACTGAAATAGAATTTATTCTTATACATTATGTAGAGAATTAAGCGATGGCTAGCTTGCATGTAAATGAGATCACCTACTGCATTCACTGTGGCAAGTGATTTCCCACCATAGTGCCACTATTATTTATTTCTGCAGATGAACTATAAGAATGCTTCATCCAAGCATTTAATGATATAATTGTCTAAATGAGGCATACATGTTTGCCACAGCCAAAACCCAAAATAGGTTATTAAGTTGGACTTTAGACCAGAATTTTCTAAACAAAAGTTTTGAACAGCTGCAGTGAGGCATAGCACTTTTTGGTTTTTTTCAATGTAGACATCACAGTATCTCTTAAAAAGGTGTGAGTATGTTACATAATTTCATCACTAACCTGGTTATAATTCTGCTCCTTTGGCACTTGAAATACTGAATTGATCGCTTTTCTTTCCTTCTATATTTTAACCGTGGCATATTTTTCCTAAGCTAGTTTTAGCCAAAAAGGAATGAGTCCTAAGCACATTTACTGCAGATTATAAGCAAAATCTTTATTTCAGTTTCTCAGAGTTAATCTAAATCCATTTCTCACCGAAGTAAGAAAAGCACTTGAGAAGTTTAGAATTGGTTTCATGCTTTTAAAAATACAAAATCAAAGATTTTCTTATTTTTCTACTGATGAGATTGCTGTGTGCAGAAGTAAGGTAGCTCTGCCACGTTGATTTCCATGTTGACTGCTTCTGTCACACTGTTATTAGTGGAGGGATCAAATATTTTGCCAACTGATCTGCCATTCTATTCTTATTAGCAAACCATAAAGATTTACAATGAATTTTACCTTTTTTTGCTGTGAATTTTTTTGTAGTTCTGATGCGGCAAGATGCTTGTTCAGAAATGTAGTGCAATAAATAAGTTTACTTTGAAAACAGTGCATTGGAAGATACCAATCCATGAAGGTCCCAAGCTGACCAGCGTTTTCTAAGTGAATTTAGTACTTAAACACTGGACTGGCAATTAACCGTGTGAGTGCAAAAATGTTCTTTAATAAAGGCAATGGCTGCCAACTTTGCTTACTGCCTGTAGAATATATGAGCGAACTATATTCATCTGAAATAGATAATATTTATAGGTAAAACAGTATACAATTATAAATTCAGTGTATGTTTCCTTTTGTCATGATAACTAGAATAACTGTGAATTCATTGAGCTTTCTCTGTTCTCAGAGTTGCTTTAATTTTCAGAAACTCAGCCTCTGTGGCTAGAATACCTTGTTGCTCTGTCAGAGAAGCTCACTTTAAAGAAATAATGTATGTAGATGTGCTGCAAAGACCTCTGCAACTCGGACTCAATCAGAGTAGCATCAGACATGGAAGGCAGTCAGCCTGAGGTTAAAAGCGAGCAAGCAAATTTGAAGTTCTCTGCAGGCAGGGTGGGCCAAAAGGCACGTTGTTTTCCTCAGTTATGGTGAGAGGGACACGAAGCTGGGGCAGCAGCATGACGACGTACTCTCAAAGTCAGAATGCAGCTGCAGACCTCCACCTCTTTGGAGAAAGACAGGTTACTGTTACTGAAAGAAAGACAAAAGCCCAGCTGTTATTGTCGTTGGTCATTTCAGAGGCTTTGACAGAGCTCAGGACCCAGATCCAGAGAATATCTTGGCAGGGGATTCAGCTGGTGACTTTGCACCCTCCTTTGGGAGGAACCACACAGCACAAGATCCCAAGGACCTGTCACTAGGCAGCAAAAGTGACAAGCCCGATCACTGGAGAGGATGCAGACAGCATTGACTTGAGCTAGCGAAGGAAGTCCTGTATCAGAGACAAGCAGTGATACCACTTGGAGGAGAGCAGATGGAAGAGTAAAGTCATTTACCGGTCTGAGTGCTAAACTCACGTAGGTAGAAGGCTGAACTCTTTTCCAGGTACACAGAAGGTACACAGAAGGGTCTACTACTGATATCTTTCTTAATACATATTAAGGGTTTGCCTGTTATGTGAATATGGAGATAAATACAAACCTTTTGAAAATCAGTTGCTTGAATTCCAATTTTGTCTTTTACTTGAGGAAGGGATAGAGAAGTGTCACTCACCTCTTTAACTGTCAATAATGCTGCTGTTATTGTAAGACAAAGAGATTATTATCATTGAGTTCAATACTTTTATCACGTCCTATAGTGTTACTATCCTGAATCCTGACCACCCTGAATGTGCAAGTTCATAGGAAATCCCTCTGTCTACCACCTTAAGAGGCCAATGAAGAGCTTTACTGCCCCAGAGTGAAGTAGTCTGGCCAGGAATGAGAACTAATTGGTCAGACTTTCGTTAACATAGGTCTTACCTCTTCATATGTGATCATACCAGACTTTTGTTCGATCTGTGTGGCTGATCTCTCCCTAGCTAATCAGTCCCTTATAGAAGAATGAACATATCACTGATTCTCTCTGTAAAAGGGGTCTTCACTTTCTATTTGTCCCTCATTAGATATGGACAATCTTTGGATTCCTCTACCATGTAAAAAATTGAGTAGGAAGGAAATGGTGAATTCCTGAGGCCTTTCTGATTGTAAATGCTAGCGTCACTTGTGTGAAGTCTGTGGCACACAATATTTAAGCATGAACAGCTTTCAAAGTTCCATTAGGTGGCTCCAGCTTTGTGGATAGCAGAACAAAACTGTAACTTTTCCACCTCAGTGTTGCTTGTATAAGGCTGCCATGAAGTTTGACACATACTTTGTTTCCTGACAAATGGATCTCTTTGGGAAGTACAGTATGGCTGAAGATCCCTACCAGCACATTTGCAATTTCTCTGCTTCTGCACTGTATACAGTTGCAGCTTCTTGTAGTTAGGTTGTAATATTCAGTGCTACTACACTATCTTTCTCTCTTGGTCTAGCTGCTTTGCCAGGGTTCCACAGTGTGAATGTCCATTCTTCAGAAAAACTGTGTGAAGAAATTATGAATGGGATATTTAGTGAATCCAGAATATTTATCTGACAATTATTACAGGAGTGGCACTATGCTTTAACAGCCCAAGATACTTGTGAACAGGACAAGTTATGTGGCAAG
This sequence comes from Rhea pennata, assembly GCF_028389875.1. Classification (NCBI taxonomy): domain Eukaryota; kingdom Metazoa; phylum Chordata; class Aves; order Rheiformes; family Rheidae; genus Rhea; species Rhea pennata. Next base: position 60,589,442 of record NC_084666.1, read on the forward strand.
CAGTCTGTTTTTCTTTGCGCTCCCAAACATCATATGAAGGACTACGTACAAGAGTTGGTTAAACTGCACTACAACCAAATTCATAACATCCAGGATCAAATTCTTCCTTAGTCAGCCATTTTCAGGGTAAATCTCTTTACCAAACAAAACTCTCCTCCTGATCAGCACTGAATGGACAGATAGGAGACTGCATCTAAATCAACATTTCAGTTTGTATCAGTAGTGCAGCTTTGAAGCAAATTTCCTTGTTACGCTTCCTTCCTGCATGGTGGTTTGATTTGCAGAGCAGTTTTGCTGTGTGCAAAACTCCTTTAAAAGGAGACAAAAGTGAAAACTCTTGTTGTGCAGCAAAGGCACTTCAAATGTGGCGTGGGACGTGAGGGTCTACGTCACTACAGAGTCTGCCAGCGCATGCTGAACATGAGTGCTGATAGAAAACTCTAAGCATTGAGAACTCCCATGGTGTCCAGAAGGACTTCCTGTGCTACAGAATAGGCCAAATGGCATATGTGCTGTTATGTTGGCTGCTGACTGCCAGCCTTCTCTTCTTGAATTCTGCTGCTCTTTCCTCATACATCCACCCTTCTTCTGGTTTGAAATCCTCTTCTTCCTACTGTTGAGCCTGGCTGCATGCTATGTGTCTTTTATTATACTATATATAAAAATATATACTATATATATAAAAAAATATGTTTTTTGTAGTGATGAGGTCTCCTTTCAGAAGATCTAACAAGGTACAGTCTAGGGCCCTGAGGGAGAGACATGGCATATCAACCCATAGAGTGAAAGGGCTGAAAGTTTCTCTGGAGCAGTAAAACCTGATGGCACTATAAGAAGATACTGCTGATATGTGAAGAAAGAAAAGCAGTGGTGTGTTAATTTTAAGAAGACCTTGAACAGCAAATACACTTTGAAAGCAGTGCAGAGGATGTGGGAGCACACCTCTGAGCACGTCGATCATTTGAATACACAGATCACGGATCACAGAATCACTATGCAGCATAGACTGTAGGATATCCTACCCTGTGTCGTCCCTCTAACAGGCTTCCAGCAGACTTAGCAAGGAACAGCTTTTTGGCCAGCTCTGTGTGTCAAGAGCATTGAGAATACTGAGTGGCAGTGCACTTCGTTCTGATTTTCAGTACGTCTTCATTGTCGGGGACAAACCTGCAGGAAACTGTGGTTTCAGGAGAAATTAAGGTATTGCAATCACTTTTGAGTACAAGTGATAAATACTGTTGGCCTTGGGCTGTTATGACCTGAAAAACAATTCTTCTGGTTCACCAAGGAGAGGGAGAAATTTGCTGTGTAGCAACTGGCTACATCGCAGAGTGGGAATAAATGTGATGGGAAGGATGACATCAGCAAATGTCCACAAGGGAAGAAATATCCTCAGTTGCAGCATCTTTCTACCTCCATAGAAGTTTCATTTCAGAGGTCAAAGAGCTATACAAAAAGAAAAACCCAGTGAAAGAGGTAGGTGGTGATGTCTACATAAGAAAAATTCATCTTTGGTGTAAACCCTGCAGAAGTGGACTTCCCCTCAGCTTTTCACTCCCTCCCTTGCAGATTGGAGACTTTGCTCTGCATATTTCAGGGCATCAGAGGAGGGTCCCACGTCAAGAGAGCAGTTTCAGGTGAAGGTCTGCAGAACTTCCCTGTCAGTGTTTACTCCAAAGTCTTTGCAGAGGTGCCATTTTTGATCTGACGTGACTGAAGATAAATTCCCTGCCCTAAGAGGAGTAAAATGAGTTTATGGAGTAAAAAAGACTTTTGCTCTTTCTTTTAAAATGTAACAAAATTGCTGTTGTGCTGTTATTTTTTGTTTACGGTGTTCAGGTAGCCATGCATGTAAAAAGAGCTGTTGAATTTTATGGGACTTACTTTCTTCATGGATGTTTGAAATTATTATTTTTCTCAGTTCTTAGATAATGGATCATTTTAGCATTGGGTGTTTTATCTTTTGGAAGTTGTATAGCATCCTTTAACATCTATTCCTATTCTGAAAATGGCTTTGTTGACTTTCCTTGTGATTTCACCTGCAAATGGCCATGGATGCACGTACTTTAACAAATTGCAAAAATAATTTAAAGTACTAGAATAAGCTGAAGATTGTCTATTTTAAAGTTCAGAATGCATGTACTTGCTTGCTTTTTTGAAGTAAGTGAAAAATACCTGTTTTGTAGGCAATAGATGTGAGGTGTTAGACCTGCCTCTGATTATTTGTGACTTTCACTTGAAGAGTTCAGTTATTCCTGTTTAATAGAGACTGTCATTTTTTTTTTTTTAGGGAGTTGTTATAGTAAAGAATACAGGATTTTAAACATTGATGAAGTTCAATGTTTTGACCTCTACTCTCATATACAGTATGAGAATCATTAGCACACCCATGCCAAGAATAGCACAAGAGACATCTTTCTAAAACAGTCAGCAGTTGGTCAGTTAAGCACCAGCAGCCTGTAAGAAAAAATTAAGGGAAAGTATCTTACTTCCTTTCTTACTCTCATATCTACCTCTCTGAAGTTGGACTGTATAAGAGTATTCTTACCTCTCTCAGATACCATAGCTTTTTATTCCTCTCTGAAACAAAACTGCAACCATCCTTTGAAAAGCTGAGTATACATAGTGATGCCTGATGCTTTATCTAATAGCCTTCTGGAGCACTTATCTGTCATGGTCTTCTGAAAAAATATTGCTTTTGCCTAGTATCCGGTTAGAAACTTCAGCTAACATAGAGTTAACTAATGTTCCTGTAGTGTAACATAGACTATATTGTAGTTAGGCTGATCTTGCATTTTCCATAGGGAACATACTTCTGAAACGAATGTGCATCCATCATGTTACAGCATAGCACAAACGAAATTATATTTTGCCTGCATGTTACTAAAGCTGTCTTCGTCTTCACTTTACATGAAGTTTTTTCTTACTATTATTAAAAAAAAAAAAAAAGGCAGTCAAGTCATCATATGCTTTTAGTAGTGTGCTAGCTATAGGGCAGTTTGACAAAGAACATGAAAATTCTTTCCAATTAAAATCAAAGACAGATGTGACAACTGCTTTTGTTTTTACCCAGTTTATTTTTGTGCCAAATGATGTCTAACTTCTATCACTACTATAAGCTTGGTAAAATAAATGCTACATGTTTTTTTGCAAAAACGAGCATGTGTTCCATATTACATTTTAGGAATATTTCGCAATTTTAATCAGTGGTTTAGTGAAGAATGTAATAAAAACCTCTGTAATTTTGAGCTTACAATATAGAGTGGCTTTCATGAGTCCCAACAGTGCTCAAGTGGAAATTATCCAGTCTTCTGAATATTGACTGTATTATTTTCTAGATTGGGAAAATTAATACGTCCTATGGTCATTCCTCTTTCCTTGCTTATCTGCTACAAGGAAAAGGCAAATCCTGCATGGGGAGTACATTTATTAATGTTTTAGTCCTATTAAGTTAACTTAGATACTTTAAATGTACCTGTTAAAATACTCCATTTGCCATTTAAGTAATTCACTCTGATTGTGCCCTTGTGGCCAGGAAGGCCAATGGTCTCCTGGGGTGCATTAGGAAGAGTGTTGCCAGCAGGTCGAGGGAGGTGATCCTGCCCCTCTACTCAGCCCTGGGGAGGGCTCATCTCGAGTACTGCATCCAGTTCTGGGCTCCCCAGTACAAGAGAGACATGGAACTGCTGGAGAGAGTCCAGCGTAGGGCTACGAAGACGGTCAGAGGGCTGGAGCACCTGCCCTATGAGGAACGGCTGCGAGAGCTGGGCCTCTTCAGCCTGGGGAAGAGAAGACTGCGGGGGGAACTTATCAACGTGTACAAGTACCTGAAGGGAGGGTGTCAAGGGGACGGGGACAGACTCTTTTCAGTTGTCCCGTGTGACAGGACAAGAGGCAACGAGCAGAAACTGAAGCACAGGAAGTTCCACCTGACCGTGAGGGGGAATTTCTTCACTGTGAGAGTGACGGAGCCCTGGAGCAGGTTGCCCAGGGAGGTTGTGGAGTCTCCTTCTCTGGAGATCTTCAAGGCCCGCCTGGATGCAACCCTGTATAACATGCTCTAGGTGACCCTGCTGAGCAGGGAGGTTGGACTAGATGATCTCCAGAGGTCCCTTCCAACCTTACTGATTCTGTGATTCTATGATTGTAGTCATAAGGTAAAATGCAAAATTGCAGAACTTCTAATAGAGTCTTTAAAATGGATAGGTGTTTCAGTGACTGAAACATGAGCCTTAAAAGCAATATTTCACAGATATTCTATGTTTCCTCAAGTTAGCTGTGAATATAATGTTGGACTAATTTAAATTGGAGTCACCTTTTAGCTTGTTAGGTATTAAGCGTCCTCATCTGCAGTATCTGTACAGTGGAGTGCTTATATCTGATGACAGTATCCAGTATTAGATGCGGAGAAAAACAGTATGTGATTAAGCAAGCAACTGATTTATTAAGAGTTTTATAACTTTTATAGCCACAGCCTAGCGATGACTAAGTTGCATATTCAGTGGAAAGTCTACTGAGAGGTTAAGTTCCTGAAAGAGCCTTTCTTCCCTTCTTTCTGCCAGAAGGAAAAAAGCAATTCAGACAACTAATTGGACATAATAGCAAGTTCCAGGGATTTGCAAACAGAACAGATAAAATGCGAGCAGCTCCAGTTAAAGGCTAGTTATCTTCTGTTACTAGCTGAACAGGTGGTATCTAATACCATACAGAGATCCAGGGGAAACAACGTTTTTAAGTACAATATAGACTAAGAAAAATACCCTGTTAAGCTCCTTTAATTGTTTAAAGTCATCTTTCTAGCATCAGCAGTCTAGTAATCTGAACTTTACAGCCTCTTTAGCCTGTATTTGCATTCTTTTATTTTTTTATTCATTAAATTCTCAAAGGAACAATTGCTCATAGGGTACTGCATGAGCCTTTTAGCTGATTTTTAAGAGTGCCGTCTTTAAAAATTTTTCAGCCAACCTTTCAGCCCACCTCCAGCCCAGTGGGGGTTGGGGTGAAACACTTGATTTCCATATACTGCTTTGTTGTATTTGGAAGGCATTCCTGTTACGTCGTGAGGCAGTGGGCAGTTTGTAATCGTAGAATGGCAATGACAGTCTGGACCAGTCAGCTTTGCCTACTGGTGTCTGTGGCAGGCAGTCGCTTTAGTCAAAGGCCATAGTTTGGGTGCAAAAATTACAGGGGTGGCAAAGGAAAAGAAAAAGATAGGGAAGGTTTTTTAAATAGTCTCTTGAATGACTGGATTTGAGGGCCCTCGTTATGTCAGAGCACCCATTGCCGCAGCGTGCGTGAGGCATGTTACTGAAGAGTGGAAGAGGCTGAAGCGCCGGGGGGCTGCCGAGCAGCCGGCAGAGCAAGCAGAGCAGAGTCGGACGGGCAAGGGGAGCGGCAGGAGCAGCTACTGCAGCAAGCGTTACAGGGACTGGCAGTGTGTGGACGGCTCGTCTGTAGATCAGCCGTAGCTTGGATTAACCTCTCCCGCGTAGCAGAGGGGAGATGGCTGCGAGGCTGCGATCCTCAGTGCTGGGTGAGATTTTCCTTTGAGAGATTGGAAGCAAGCAGATGCTTAGCAGTTGTCTCATTAGGAAACCACTAACAAGAATAGCAGATATTTTGAGCTTCACTTTAGAAATGGAATATGTGCACAGTATTTTTTCTTCATCTGCCTTTCTTTACCTTTTCTCTCTCCCCCATTCAACAGTATACTGTTTGCTAAGCCAATTGATTAAAGTTTGCAAATAGAGGAAGGTAGCTCGCTGCACCAAGAATGTTTTGTTTAACATCCCTAGGGGCTTGAGCTGACTTTTTGTTAATAATTCCTAACATCTGGTTCTACTTTTTGTTACTGTCAGCCTACAACAGGCAGAAAAGCATTCCAATAATTAAGAACCATTTTTGTTTAATCAGTTAGAATGAATTTAATTTGGTATGGTCTTAATTATTGATCGTTTCAGTCACTTTACTTTCTCTTCTATCTCTAGATCAAACCACATCTATAACATTTCACCCTTCATTCTAGCTTTCCGTGGTTCCCCCTGCGGGTGGGGGCTGTTGTCTGCCACTGTGATGTTTGTCACTCGTTTTAGAACCCAGTGAAGGAAACTGAGCCTCTGAAATCCAGGAGGCCGTGGAGCAGCCGGGGCTGCACAGTGGGTGACTCTGCATTACGGGAATGCGGTTTACACAGGAGAGCAGGGGAATGTGAGGCCTGGGCAACTAACAGAACCCTCCAGGCGCGCACCTTGAATTTTACCGTTGATGCCTTGATGCTCCTCTCAGAAGATGTACCACCAGGTCTCTGTTGTGTGAAGAAGAAGGTGAAGCCTTTAAAGGGAGTTTTTGCCAACTTTTTTCTAGGCAGTGGCTTGAACTCAGACTGAAGAGCCCTTTGCAGAGGTAGAAAAAGAGCTTCTGGGAAGCAGTTAGAAGACTGAAGGAGCTCAGGCCAGTTCTCTTGTAGGTCAGAGGAGTGAAGAAGCTAGGGTATGACTTTTCCTCAGCCCTGGTCATTCCTCTTTTGTTATCAGAGGATGCTGTGCTGCTGCTAACCCACAGGTCCCCTGGGAAGGTTTTCGTTAGATGGAGAGGCAATTTTTGAGAGGCGGGTGCCCTGTAAATGTGACCTAGCATCCTGCTGATGTAAGTGCAGTTCTGAGCCTACTTTAATTTTGAAGAGTCAGGTGTATAGCGCGCTCTGGGATAGAAGAGTCTGCCTTCTCTTTCTCCATTCCCCTCTTCCTAATTGGCATTACAGTCTGGGGAGAAATGCCATAAAGATATATTCTCCATATCTTTCTGTGGGTCCTTCTACTATAGGAACTTAATAGTCTTCTAATCTCTTACCTAGATCTACTTTCACTAAAGAGTGTGTTAATTGATGGCATTCTAAATAAACTGTTTTCTTCTCTAACATATTTGTGTTATTACTACCTTACTAATAATAAATGATGAAGTGCTGAGAATAGGAAAAATTATTATTCAGGAACAAATGTAAAAGAGCTGTGATTGTTCTAAAGGTTCCAGGAAGTTTATTGTTATCATTAGTAGTAATATTTCAATTGGGCTGTTCCTAAATTAAGGGTATAGGAATGACCTTTGTGTTGGGAAGTGAACGTTAATGCAAGCTAGATCAGAAGGGAAGCAGACATTAGGAAATGGATGCTTGCGTATGGCTGAAGTGATATCTTTATGTGAGGCAAGTGGAGCAGCTGGCTGTAAGTAGTGATGCTCATCCCTTCCACAATGTGGTCTATGTTTTTAATAGAGTTTATTCTATACACACTTTTATTGTCTTGCTGAGGACGTCCTTTGACACTCATAGGCCTGTGACCTCTCTGTAATAATGAAAATTGCTTAGACACACGTAATATAATTAACACACTTTTTTTAAAAAATATTCCATGCTGTATGTCAGTGCTGTTTCTCAGCTGGAAAGAGGCTGAGCACTGTGTGACTAATGAGCTGTCTGTGGAACACCTGTGGTCTAAATACCTGCATCTCCATGGAAATAGTCTGGAAACTTGTGCCTTAATGAAACTTTAGACTGCAGACCTAGAAAAGGTTATCCTGTCATTTCTACTAAATAGACCGTTGGCTTACTTTTTTGCAGTGTCATCCCTTTGTGCTTGGATAATCCTTATCAGCCACTGTCTAGGCAGCTGCATTCTGTCTAATTTTTCCTTAATACAAACTGAAGTCAAACAGTTTCTGCTTTGAGACAGTGTTACATTAATTCTTTTTCAGACTGTATAGTCAAACACTTTCTTATCAGTAAGTTCTTTAAAATGACTGCTTGACCCTTAAAATAATAATAAAATAGTAATAATATGAATTTTATTCCTAAAGTCAAGGACTTTATTGTTCATACAAATCGTGCATTATTTTATTTTATTATGCTCCTCTAATGGAGTGCTGGGTGGGAAGATTTTCAAGTACTGGACCCATTAGATAATGAATAAGCTGAGTAGGATTTAACCCTAGGGAACAGCCATAATATTCTGGACTTCAACTATATTCCAAAAAGAGGTGGTTCCACAGTTTACGTGCTAATCTCAGGAGACTCATTTCTCTGCTTTGCTATAGCCAATTCATATACCTTGTGTAAATCATTTGATTTTTTTGCCACCTATCTCTATCTGCTATACATACTTCACTGCTTGCAGAGTGTAAGGATGTCAAAGATAGTTGGGTACTCGGTTACTGTAGGAATAAAACCTGTAAATGTAACTAAGATAGATTACTACTTTTTTTCCCAGTAATTATTTTGAATAGCCTTTCATACGTTAGCTTCCTAAACTAATTATATGATAGATAGCATCATAGTTCTGTAGCTGGGCCGCTAATTTGGATTCGGATGCTTCATAGCCCAAAACAGCGGCTGTATGACAATTTCAGGATGTAGTAGCTCACAACTTCACTTGCAAGTGGAAGTGCAGGTGTCACCGTGCCATTCCCTTAATATTTGTTAGTGATTGTTTAATCAGTACAAAGCTTGAACCAAATGCTGGGAAAATGTGATCTCTGAACATACTGAATGAGCTGAATAATTCAGTCTGCCAAAAGCAGCGAGGAAACACCAAGCGCATACTTTAAAAATGATGACTGGTTTATTTTGACCAGGAACATGTAAGAAATGTCATTTGAGTGCATCTTGTAATTATTTTATATTATTACTTCATGTAAGAATTACCGAAATTGATCACCAAAGATCATCTTTTACTTATTTTAAATACAAAGAATATGTTACTTCACGTTGATTACTGACATTATTAATTGTCAGTACCTGCTAAAATATAAATAAAGTTATGTTTTACCAGCACAAAGTGTCGTCTTTGGAATGCATGTTGAGAATCAGAAATAACCTCTGAAGTATTTTATTAACACACTGTAAATTTTTAATAATACAATGCAAATTATATTTCTGAAGAATGCAGCTTGGTGGGTGATTTATATGCCTAATATCACAAAGCTTAGCAAATGCATTAAGCACTGTGACTTTCTTTTGAGAAGCAAATAATACTTTATGTTATCATATAGTCATAAAGCTTGCAATCATAAACCTAACTGGTGCTGTTGGCTAATCAGAATCATTCTTCCATGGATAATATTTTCAGATAATGTTTTAGTAAATTGCATATTTTATTGCTTTAGTAATGGAGTAACTGTCCCTTCCTGTGTGATTCACAAAGAAGGTACCTAAACAAGTCCCCTCAGAATATGTAAATCTTTGAAGTGAAAAGGTGGTGCCCTCCTCCAATATGTAAATTAATTAAAAATTTCAATTTTATTGATAATAATTTTACTAAGAGAGGAAACTCTTAAGTTAAAAAAAAGATGGTAAGACGAAGACTAGTATTCAAAGCTATCTGTAACACTGAAGATGGAAGACTCATGATAGCATTTATTTTGCTTTTTCTGTTGCCAGTTTCCATTCAGTTGCTTTTGTACCGTCTTCTGCTACAGCGTATACAGACTTTCAGTTCTTCAGCTTCTTCTGGAAGATGTAATGCATACAGCAGGCAGTCAAACAGAGGGCAGAATGGAGGAGAGTGGACTTCAATAATTTAGCCCATTTTCTTTCAGAGTACTGAAGAGAAGCAGGACATTGTCTTTGGAAACATGGAAGTAGAGGGTGAATAACAAAATACACTGTAAAACACAGGTGCTTTCCTCTCATCCTTCCTTGTTTTTCTGTTTTTCTGTAATCTTTCCCATCTTCTCTCACCTTTCCTATGTCAGGGACACAAATGAAAATAAAGGCCAAGTACAAGCCTTTGGCTTCTTGCCTGATTGTCCCATCATTTTGTAAAAGCTCTTTATTTAATTTTATTGGCTGACAATGCGAAAGGACAAATTGACTTGCTAAGAAATTTGCTGTTCACTTTTCAGGGACTTATACCAAAAATTTCCACCAAAGCTGAGCAGCAAATAGCCTAACTATATACCCTTTCTGCCTCTCCAGGTAGAAAACAAGAGTCTGTCCAGCAAATTCTTGATAACTTTTCTGTTTTGGGTTTTCTAGATGATTTGTACCCTGAACATATGAATGTGGGATTAGTTGTACTGCCTTGAATGGATCTACTAATCTGAAAAGCTTCCTTCCCTATAGCCAGTAGGAAATGTGGCATTGCTGAAAGGAGAACTGAAAGGTATGTGAAAGAGGTACTGAGTACTTGAGGTGAAAGAAGGCAACTGGAGATGAAGGATACCTATTGTTATGCCAAAGCCACAGTTAAATGGCTCTTTACCAGGCTCTTAAAGTATCTTCAAAAAGTAATAGTGCCTCTGTGTTTATTCTGAAAATTATTAAATAATAATTTTAACTAGTTAGTGCAATTGTGACCATGTTAAAAAGTTATTTTATTAAAATTTGATAAGAAAATCAGGTTTATTAAGGCTCTGTGAATAGTTGCCTGAAGTGATTTATCTCACTTTAACCGTGCAGCAGCACAGATATCTGTAGTGTGTGCTCTCATTATTAAAGACTCTCAGTACAAATATTTAAGTATCTGATAATTGGAAGCTTTGACATTTATTAGGGTTTAGATTTGTGAAGGACTTTAAAATGCTTTTAATATAACTTGACAGCACAAAAAATTGTGCACTAATTCAGTTATTTGAATGCCTTAAAGGAAAATTGCAGAGATGTGGCCTGGATTTGTACTTTTCTTTCTTCTGAGTCTTCTTCTGAGTCTGATCTGAATCATGCTGTGATTAGAGTTTGTGCTAAAATTTGGAAAAAAAGAAGATATTGAATTTTAATAGATTTTTTTTCCCTTACCAAAGCAGGAAAAATCCATATAACTTTGTTTAGATAGTAATTATGTTTGTAAATAATCTATAATCTGTATTTATAATTGGAATTAGTGTTGAATATCCCTGACATATCACAAGATCAAAGAAGGGTTGAGGTTGGAAGGGACCTCTGGAGATCATCTAGTTCAACCGCCTTATTGAAGCAGGATCACCTAAAGCATGTTGCACAGGATCGCATCCAGGTGGGATTTGAATATCTCCAGAGAAGGAGACTCTACAACCTCTCTGAGTAACCAGTGCTCTGTCCAGTTACAGTGCTCTGTCACCCTCACAGAATGTAGGGAAGGAAAACAAAAAGGAAACCCTTTAATCTGGACAAACTCATACCATAATGGTAGAAGCAGAAGTTTAGAATTTCATTAAACCAACTGATGTTCCTCTGTTCCTGGGAGAAGACCAGAGGCTGATCTGCTCCTAGGTAGATTAGAAAAAACATATGTTTTCACAGGTAGGAATTGCTTTAGTGTAGGTGAACACTCAGCAAAACCTTTTGTTTGCCTGTAAAGGTACCCACCTAGGTAGGTATGACAGTGGACTGGTCTTTAGAGACAGAGTCTCTAAAGAATGTATGTTTTAAGGGACTGTAAGGATTGGGTCTTTTGTGATATTTGGATATTCTGTGCAAAGCAGCAGTAGCAGGGCCCAGAGCTGAATTCAGGAATTCTTTTTAGTGCAATCTGGCACCTGTTTATTGGTCTACAAATCTGATTTTTTTGGAAAATACCAATTAACTTTTTGGGGGAGAAGGAGCAATTGATAATTTGGTTAACCAAGTTTACTGAGCGAGTGTACACTTAAAATGCTTTTTGGGTACTGTTATTTATTACAAAGTTCTTACAGGCTCCAGAGCTGGATACATTTAGGTACTCTCTAAATATAAATATATAATCGTTAATAGAGGGATGATTCAAAGCTTCCCAACAGTGAACACAAAGCATCCCATTTGCAGCATCGCAGAAATGAGTTCAGCAGAAGCTTGAGCAGAATCTGTGAAAGTTTGGGAGACTTGAGGGAGGCTCTTGAAGCAAGATGTCTAGGAGTGTTGTGAGTGAGACATGAGTCCTCGAAGCTGTAATCTTTAGCAGGTTGAGAGGTCAGTGGAGGTTTGCGTGGGCGCAGTGGTCTGTGAGATTTTGTGTGCGTTTGTGTCCTACTCCCCAGAGATACAAGACTGCTGTGCTGAGCTACTCTCAAACCTGGGAGCTGCAGACTTCCTCATATTCATTCAATAGCATCTACTTACTTTCCAGGCTGCCAAGAAGAGTTTGGGATGGGGCACTGTGCCTACATCTGCACTTTCCTCCCTAAATAGGAATGGGAGAAGGAACAAGACCAGTAAGGGGAGCTGAAGAAGAAACCTTGCTACTTCTGTTGCCTGCAGCACTGCTGGGCTGGATTCAGGACTGCAGACTGTTGTATGTCTTTTCTACCTTGGCAGCCTGTCTTAACCACACTCGGTGCTTGTGTGGCTGTATCGGTAGACACACAGAACAGGGCAAGCGGGAGATGGGTTGGGTCTTTGCTGCTGTAGGCTGCTGCCTGTGTTGCTTACGCATTGAACCAGACTTGATTATTACTTCATGAAAAAGACTTTTGCTTAGCGACCTGAGGTACTTCAGTTTCTTTCTTTTCAATTGTCAGGGATCTTCACAGTTTAATGAACAATGACTGCTCATACAGGCTAATCCCAAACTGGGCTATATAAAACCACACAAGGGTAATCAAGTTATTTTTTTCCTTTTAGCTTTAAAGATGGAATTCTCTCAGTCTGCTGCTCCTTAGAAGAGCACCTATTGGCAAATGGCAGACTTTTAATGCCTTCTGACAATAACAGCGCCTTTTACTGATTTCTTCTGCCAATAGTAATGACTGTCTGTTAAAACAAGCAATTAATGAATGTCTCCAAATGACCTTTTAGCAACTGCTGCCTTATAGAGTCAAAATCATTTTCACCTTCTCATGGAATTTCTGATGTTTAGTTTTGAGTATATAAAGCTATGTTACTAACAAGCATATATAAGGTAATTTGAACGACATTGCTATTGCAACAGCTAGACAAGTTCTGCAAGTTGCAGCAAATGGCTGGGCGTTTTGTTTCCAGATGACTTCTAGGACAGCAGAAGCACTTCTTTGTGTGTAAATTCCTCACATTAAAAGTGAGTAAAAAGCACAAGAGGTGTTCTTCGTGGCTGCATGTCTATAGAAACGCTCCTGCTAGGCCTGACAGCAGCATTAGTTTTGAAGGGAGGTCAAACGAGTTACGGCTGCTCTGAGCTTCATAAAACACTTAACCAGTTTGTATCTCATGCTTGAATTTATAATTTCTCCTAAACTACTTCAGGACTATATGCAGCAATGTTGTTAAAATAAAAAAAGGGCAGTCACAGTCAGTGTTCCTTCTACGTATGCATAGGAGAGAGAAAGGTATTTCTTGCGTTATCCTAAATTCCTAATTCTCCAGTCAACATCGGCTGTGTGTGGGCATTAGGGGATGAGCTTTAGAGACTGTTTGGTCACATAAAGATCATGTTTTTCGAGATCCCTGGAAAGTAACTGACTTGGAAAAGTGTGAACGTACATCTTCCTAGAAAATAAAGGGAAAAGTATATTGAAGGGACTGAAGCTAGAATTCAGGAGTCAAATTTCCAGTTGAATGACAGACTTCCTGTTGGGCCAATTAACCTTGTGTATAACACAACTCATTGTAGCGTAAGTACTACTTTTTTATCACATCAGATTTCTGTCCTGTATATTTAGATTATAAATTGGGAAATTATAATTAAGAAATGTTCTGCTTAGCACTGTTTTGACACAAGTATTGTTGTGGTTGGTCCCAGTGATACAGTTAATTAAACCCTAATACACACGACAAATCCAAGAATTGGCGGTGTTCTGCAGTAGGATGCTCTGTATGAATATATACCGTTATGAATTTCAAAATAGATTTCATTGCAAAAATGTAAATACTTGGATATAAATAACAGATCTCATTAACATTTTTTCTTTAAAAATAGTTTTAATTATAAGCAAGTTGTTAAATATTTTAAACTATACATATATAGTTTTTCTTACCTGGTGAATAAAATAATCATATAACCATAAATCTTTTTTAAATATTGTATAACTTCATTTGAAATGTAACCTCTGCTATTATTATATAACCTCTATTTAGTCCCGGCAGAGACAGTGTCATAACTCTGGTGTATTTCATTAATGCTGTTACAATAACCTTTAAAATCCAAAGCCTATCTCATCAAATGCTTGAATAAATGTATTGCTGCAGAATAAAGGATTAACATTCATTTTCAGTCTAAAGCTTCTGTTCCTTCTCCAAATCCAAAAGAGAAACACAATTTTTCTTGCAGGTTCCAATCTACTTATCTTCATGGCTGACCTTAACTGAGGTACACAATCAAGTTTTTATTCAGTGTATGCAGACAAAATGAAAACAGTTAAGAAATATTGTTTATTACTGGGATTTTTTAAATACAGAATGTAAAATTGCATGCTAGACTGCCTTCTTGGCAAATTATTGCAATGGACAGATGGTTTTTCATTATCTGTTATACAGAAATACAAGGCTTGCGACAGTGTGTTTTGAATGGATGCTTATTCATCTGTGAGAGAGTAATTTTCAGGCTACTTGTCCAGAAAGCATTCTAAATCTTCTCTTTGCATCTGCAGAACATCTGCTTAAACTAGGATTGTTGGTGTCAATATTTTATTGCTAGTAACCAGTGGGTTGTCTTAATGTCTTCCAAAAGCCAAAGAAATGTGTATAACATAGGATTTCAAGGCTCCAGTCCAGGATTTACAGTCTGGATGTATTCTTTACTTTGTATGCAGTGTAAAATCTTACTCAATACCCAGTCTATTCCTAGTTAACATATGGTTTCAACAATTAGCTCAGAAAAAAGCAATTTCTCTTTGCAACAGTTTACAAATGGTGGGAAAAAGGTACATTCAGCTTTTAGGTGTTTGTTTAAGCAATATGTTTGATGGTAAGATAAATTATAAACAATAAAAGACCACATTGCTAACATCTAAGTAAGATGCATGCTCAGTTAAATAGAGAGGCAGAGAATTTTTTTGTCCAGAAAATTTAATTTTTTTTGAGTTATAGATTGCAGTCTCTGCAATATGGATAGTGCAGTGCAGTAGATAATAAGGTGCATTTTTCAGTTCCCTTAGGTGCTGTATATTTCATTAATTCTTTGTGTGCCAATATTATTGTTGGTTTTCCTCCGATCATCCTACTGCTTATTGTTGACCATGCTGTCTTTCTTTATCTATTGAAAACATAATTCAGTAGAGTATGTTCTGAGAGCACCTGTGAAACCAGGAATGAGTATTATCAATAACATAATAATATAGTAGATTTCAATGAAATAAGAACACCGTCAGGCTTTTTTTTTTTTTTTTTTTTTTTTTTTTTTTTTTTTTTTTAATGTGCTTTCTTTTTTCCATCATGATCTGTAGGTCAGTTGCTTCTAGAGACAGTCCTGCTCACTTGAAAAATCTGAAAACTTACTGGCAGAGAGCAGTTGTAGCAAATGTTGTTTACATTCACATCCAGAATGAACAACTTTTTTTCTCTCTTTTTTTTTTTTTTTTTTTTTTTGCAAACACTATTAGGATGAGTATTTTGGAAAAAGTGAAACATTTTGCACATTTACTGTAATGGATTACAGCAACACACATTCCACTAGCGTGGAATGTCAACTGTCTTCACTGCATCTGGATAGAGAGCAGGGCAGCCGCACAGCAGGAAGGATATGTAAGTGCAAAGAGTCAAAATAGTTTTGTATAGTGTGTGCAACATACATACCAAAGCTCACATATGTGTACACAGTGTTCTGATAGGACTCTGATTAGATTTAGAGAAAAAGCAATTTTTCTATCCCACAAATCTTCAGGGAATTAAAAATGTCCCAATTCTCTAAGTTCTGATAAAGCAAGACCCTGAGCAAATGTCTAGAGATACTGATGTGGAAGTGCAGTATAGAAGGTTCAGCTTAAGTTTCTGAACTAAATTATTCCATTTCACTTACTCCAGATTTTGGAGCTGAATCCAACTCTATCGCATCCTAGATGAGAATCCTAGCCATAAGGTACAGGATAAATTTTTGAGGCCAATATCAATTGCCAGGCTTAATGCTAATGTGTTTAAATAACTGAAGAGAGAAATTTGAGAAAGTTTCACCAGAGACTAGTGGTTGCCGAATGGTGGTAGTATTTACAGAGACTGTAGAAAAGTGAGGGTAAGTGTCTCTAAACTGGCACAGTTCTCCTATATTTGCAGGTACGTCTGTGAGGATATTAGTTACTGTGTAATAGGTTTTCCTCTTTTTGGATCAAAGAACTGACATTTCCACTGAGAGGTTATTAGAAATGTTGTAAACTATATGATGCAACAGCTACCTTATTTCTGTATGCTGTAATGTGAATGGAGTTTGTCCATGTATTTTGTTCCCCTAAAAAGGGGATATATTTCTGTGACCTAATGACTTCACCTTCTGAAGTCTTTTGAAAAATTTTAATGAGAGCTTAATCCTATCTCATCATTCCTGTGAAAACTTAATGAATTGTGAATTACAAAACCTCATGGATGTTAGTAAATGTCCTCCTTTCCCTGTAAAGACAAACTTTAAATAGAGGCCTATATTTCTGTGAGTACTCTCTTTTTGATTAACTCCAATTTCATCAAAATCGGTGGTTAAAATTCTTCCGCTTGTTCAGTAAAAGCAATGCTTGGGTAATGATGACTAGCTTAGAAAATCCCAGGCACAAAATTTAACTGACTTCTCCCAAACCACGCAGTAGTTTGTGTGCATGCATTCAAGTCATCTTATAAACAACAAGAAGCAAACTTACTTGGAATGGAGAAATACATTAGAATTGACAGATTCTTTCAGGTGTTTTTATCAGCCCCTGCTCACTGTGAATGGAAGTGGCTTAACAAGTTGTTGAAAGAATGGAATATAAAAGAACAAATAGCACTTCTGTATCTAAGTCTCATTGAATTTGGATAGGAGCTGGATGGCTAAGTGACCTTCGTGCCTTTGAAAATAAAGGACCCACAAAGGGTTTGCTGAGAACTGTGTGATGCATAAGAAGGGAATACTGATGTGTATGGGAAACTGTTGATGGGTCTGAAGAGAAAGGCAGCTTGACTGATACCCTGGTTTTATGGAGACATTCTGACTTTCTAACTGAAATGCTGCTGCTGAAAGTCACCTTTTCCTGGCTTCATGGGATTTTTTTTTCTATTTGATTTGATGGCTTTCTAAGATGCTTTATGATGGACAAATGTGAGTGAGTAATTTACCACGTAACAAGATATCTACAAGTACAGTGCTTACCTTTGTGACTTTGTTTTTCACCTGTGCACTTCTTCCTTTGTCTTCCTGCTCATGTTAAAATAAAGTTAATTTTGCTGAAGGCAAAGGGTGTGGTCAGTTTAAACATTACTAATATATTTTAATGTAGAAAGTTTCAAAAGTCCTGTCTTAGGGTTGTGTGTGTTGTGTGGATAAGAGCATATGTATGTATGAAACTAATCATTGCACAAAATGACTTAGGCTAGTAGCTGGCATTATGCAAAAGCCTAATCCCTCATGAAAGAATCATGTAAGCCATTTTCTTTTATTGTACTGTTTTTTAAATAAACATTTACACTTCACAGAAAGGGAGAAAAACATTTTCTGGAGTTCTGAGAGATGTGTTGTCCAAATACATATTCAGCCTATGAGTGTGCATTTGCCACAAGTGCTGGAACAGAGAAATTTTCTTCTCCATATGCTGACCTTCATTACTTATTAGTATTTAGCATCATAAAGTGACATAAGCTTTTTATCAGTCAATACCCTGAATTTGCTGAAGATAGATTCTTAGAGTATATGGAAAAATCATTCTAAATATTTAAGTGTAATTAGAAATTAAGATGGAGTTCCAAGCAAAATAAAGAATGTGATGGTGATACAAATTGGTCACAGTGGAGCCACCAGCTAAGACAGACACTCATCCTGCCTAATAGCTCTTTTGCTTTAACTCCTTGTTGAGCATGAATACAAGGATTCATGGTGTTGCTGTTTTTGAGGTACGCTTGCTGCGAGCAGAGTCAAGACCATTAAGGCATTGTTTATAGGAAGAGATGGTATTTGTGTCTGTGTATCTGGATGCTCTTAATTTTTTTTAATTGAAAAGATTTATGCTGCTTCTTTGAAGATTGTTCTGTAGTATGTTCTGACATTTGGCAGGGAGACAGCCCTTAGGCTACAGCAGTGTCTCTACTTTGTCTCAGAAAACTCTGTTCAGTACTTACTGAAATGCAAGCCCCTTGTGCATATGTTGTAAGCTAGAGTCTTTAATGTGATGCTTACATCTTTTGAAAATATCACTGCCTTTTCTGATAGAGGACAGTTTTATAAAGTTGCAGCAATAAGGTTGAATTGAAAATAACTAGGTGAGATGTTGTAACTTTTGAGTGGGGCCCATATCCCAGGAAGTTCTTCTAATGTAGTGATTTTCAGATGTAAGTTTGTAAGTCACAGAAACACTACAGTCATTTCTTCAATAGGCTAGATTCAAAACTTTGACATAAAACTTATTAACTTGATATCACTTCCGCATGCTCTTGAATCATACAGTCTTTGTTAATACACTTATTCGCCTATGCCCAGTTCTTTTACACTGGAATCTTATTTTTTATTGTATTCTAGACATGAGCAAAGTTCATTGCCTTTCTTGTATGGTTTAGGATAAAACATTCCAGAAGTGCTATTTTTCATTCTTCGCTAGAAATCTACGTGCTTGTTTCTGTTCTTTCTTCTTCTTCTTCTTTTATTTTTTTTATTTATTTATTTTTTTTTGGTCTCCTTACAAGACACTGGCTAAACATAAATTTATTTTTTGGCATGTACTACAAGACATACCTAATTACATTCCTTACTTTTGATACTCTATATTTTGCATAACTGTTGGCATTCAGGTCTAATGTGAAGAAATGAATTATAGGTGTGGGTTGCAGTTGTGAAGGTGTTCTCATTTAATGATGAATTCCCTGATGTGCTTCACACTGTTCATTTTATTACATGGAGATGGAAAAAAAGTAAATCAGTACTAGAGTGGCTAGTTTAACAAATGCTTCCTTCAGCTGTAGCTCGTATAAGCAAGAATTCTGCCAGTGCCTGCTGCTGTGACCACCGCTGCTGGGGAGGGCGTCTTGAACCCTCTTTGTCTTTGTTCTGTGGTTACTTAGAGAAATGACTTTTCATTCTGGGCTGACAAAACGGATGACTTCCTTCTTGCTGCTGCAGACATTGTATATACTTATTAAATATACCAGACTGGTAAAGAACTAGAAAGGGTGCATTGCCTTCCCATGACAATACTGGGATCATCATATAGACAGATTAATTAAACCCCGAAGACTTGTACTACATATAGTTATATAATTTGCAAAGGATCTATGTTGAACTTTATCATTTACATATATTCATTTAGATGTGATATTTATCTGTTTGGAGTAAGATTGACTGTGTTGTGAAGAGAGGGGGGCAAACAAACCAGCCCTGTGTTTGATTGTGCTCTATCTTCTACTTTTGTAAGTATAGTAATTCTGTCTAGAATGAGTAGGGAAAATCATGGAAAATCATTAGAACAAAAGAATCAGCTCAGTCAAGCTACTGAAGGTATACAATTAATAACTTTGGACACTATTTTTGAAATTAAAAGTAATAACTGTAGATGATTATGGAAACTAAGTCAGATAAGGCTTTATTAATTTCAAAAATTCTTTACCTAATTGAGTCTTCATAATGTGTTTCCTTGGGTGTTACTGTTAAGAGAAAAGAACGTCAGGCCACTCTTCTGGTCTGAGCTTTTCTGTATATTACTTAGCTTGATTCAGCATGAACTTTTCATTTCTCTGTGAACTTTCCTCATGCGCTAAGGTTTGGCTATTTACATCTTCCCGATACAGAGAACATTGTCTTCCCATCTTCATTTGATTAAGGTTCAGCTTGGAAGCATGTGGAATGAAACCATTCAATCACATTTTTCATCTTAGCACAAAGCAACCTTTTTCTAGGGAATATTTTGTGGCAAAATTTCAAATAGAAGAAAACTAATAACAGAAAGTGGATGAATAAATCAGTGTTCTGCTGTATTACTTTATTGAAAGCATGCATTATGTTTCTTTTCTAATTACTTTATCAAGTGAAAATAAGTCTCTTTTGTACACACAAATTAATTTAAATTAGTTGATTTAATTTAATATAAAATGGTGTGCACAAGCTGTACCTCTGGTTTCATTCATCCTTTCATCGTTCATCCACTCATCAACTATGTACATATTCTGACATAATTTGAGTATTAATGAGAAGATTAATGAGTTATTGGCAAAATGAATAGTAGTAGGCCAGTAGCACTAGTTGATGTTGAGACTAGCTAGCACTTAGCAGTCAGTTTTTGAAAGTGTTCCAGAATCACTGTATTACTTGAATCATCCTGAATCAGCCCCACTCTGAGAAGAACAGGTTTGTCAGCTGGATGTAACCGAAGTGTTTCCTAAAACCCTTTCGTTGCCATTTTCTTAAATGAAACAGAAATTTACTTTCTGTATCTAGAGAGCACAGAAGGTAGACTAAAAGTATTATACATTATCCTAGCCTATGAAGCATAGCTGTATTTAAACTTCCAAAAAGAACAGCGTGACATCCCCACCACAGTTTTTCCCATCCCCTCCAGCCCTCCTTCTCACTAGTAGTAGGGTGCATCTGGTTCATACGTAGATATTTACAACAGCTTGGTTTCCATGTGGCACTCTTAGCAGTAGGATTTTGATGCTAATTTGTACAATCTGTAGGATTTGCAGTAATACTTTGTAATATGTTCCAAATAATCATGAGCAAATAGTGGTTCCAGCTGAGAAGCAGAGTAGACATGACACTGCAACTAACAGATGTAGCTTGATCCTTATTTTGGAGCTGTTTTGCTCTTCTACATTATGATAAAGGTAATATTATGTGCACAAATCTATAAAGTATTTTAATTAGTTTGCCTGAATGGAAGGTGTTACATAGGCAAATTCCCAGCTGTATTTCCAGAGTTAATTTTTATAGCTTAAAATCAGCATAGTTTTCTAAAGAGAAATTGAATATGATCTTGGTCTGAGTATGCAACTGGGCAGTGTTTTCAGCAGGAGGATAGCAGATTTGAAATACAGTAGCTAAAAGGATGAAATAGCTGCCTTCATTTGTCAATTAAGGAAAAAGGAGAAGATCTTGAGAAATGGCAACCTTTTCTAAAATGAAAAATTAACTAATGTTCTTATCAGAGGCAATATTAACTATTTATGCTTTGAGTTGGATCTGTGAAAGTTCCTTTAGAAAGTTGTTTCCATCTGTGGATTGCAGCTTGATGAGTTTAAATTTGTAGTTGCCATATGTGATTTAACATTGCTTTAAATGTGATAGTCAAAAAAGTACATTGCAGATCTCAGCGTAAGATGAACATTACAGAGACTTCTTAAATGAAGGTGCTAGTTACCCAGTAATTTCCTTCTGTGTTAATTGGAATAAACAGCTCATCAAGCCAACCTGAAATGTTAAGGTAATGACATTGCTCCTTCTGGATGTATTCTCAGCGTGGTGTATATAGCCTTGTGGTTATTAGTACAGCAGATAACTGAATTTCTTGACACTTGTTCCAGCCATTTGCTCTGCTGGAAGTTTACAGATACAGATATGTCGAGCACTATACCACCGTGAGAATGTCCTTGACAAATTACCTGCTGTGTCCGCGTACAAAGGGAAGCCCATCTACTGATTTCATCTTAGTTCTGTAGCTTTAAATTTCATGTCATTTCCACCAGAAGGCTCTAGAACATAAGTGTATTGACGGAACTCAACAGTGGATCAAATGAAAGTTTATGAGAATTTTGTATCATGAGGTGTTTTCTTTGTATCTCCCTTTTATGATTGCATTTCTTGAAAGCATTTGTGAATAGTATATATAGCCCAGTTTCCTGAGAGTACATTTTTTATGGCTTTTATTGCAATGGTAGTATAAGATTAGTTTTGTCAATACTATTGAGAAAATACTGTGGTGAAATTGCTTCTCTCCTGTACAGATGCAAATGTTGACTACTATTAGTAGCTCTGTCTCATAAATGCACTTAAGACTTAGATATTCGCATGATTTTGACTTCCGACGGGTCGAGTTCCAACTGTGTACATGTGGTCAAGAAGACAGAAAAATATCTGAAGACCTTTTAAAGACATGATAGCAGATGCTTACTTAAATAATTATTTCTGAGATTAGGAGATGCTGATTAATTTGAAGGAGAGTGATACTGATCCATTCAAATGCAAAGTAACTAGGGACCTTAGGTACTTCCATTTTAGCACTACGTTTTAGTTGGTATGCTCTTTCTTAGAAGTTCCAGTAGGAAAATTATTTTAAAATTGTTCTCATTTCTCTCTTCCTAACTTTAAACTCTTATAATTATTTTTTATTCACTTTGCCTCTCCACTTATTATCATTTGTCTGGCAGTTGGTATGACTCAAATTGTAGCTTTGTTTAAGTAGCATTTCATTGTTTTCTAAATGTTGGATTTCAGTTCATACTTGATTTTTAATCAAATTATTGATTCTGTATCCGTACACACAGAAGTCCAAAGATTTTACACAGCTTTAAGCCTGTGACAAAATTGTGTCCTATCTCAAAAGCTCAGTTTCATCAAGTGGGTTGAAACACGCTTGCATCCAAGCAAACCATGTTTGTGGCCGTTTGAATGCAGATTTTTAACAATTGGGATAATTAGCCGTTTGAAGAGTTTTAAAAAAAATCAACATAATTTGGAATCTTAAAGCAATATATGAATGATCTAATGAAAGACCAGGTTGTTGTGGTAGGTGTGGCTGTAATTGTTTTGTTAAGGTATGGTTTAGCCTAAAAAAATTAGAATGTTACCTTATTACAATTTCACCCGTTTTCATTTTTCCTTTGAAAGGTAGAATTTTGCAACTTCAGTGATTTTGAAGAGACTTTCGTGAGTTCTTTCAAGATCATTTGTAAAATTTTGAATCACAATATTCCTTTAAAGTTAAAATTTTTTAAGTTTGTCTTGTAGGAATTGAATTCTTTCACAGTATATTTGTATTTGTCATGTTTTCCCCAACTGTTTTCAGTATGTTAGTTAAAAACATCAGACTTGCATTAAGCGGGATTTTGCTGCTCTCTAAGAAAACTGTCTTTGGAGGCATAGCAGAGATTTCCTGTTGACAGAATGAATTGCTTCAAAAAGATGGAATGTTGACTTTAAAATAACAGGACTATAAGATACTGTTGTTTTAATAAATTAAAACAAATAGTCCAATTATTTTAATTCACTTCTAAACTCTTCAATTTATTTTTCTGCTCAATAATAACTAGATGTATTTAAAATTATGTATATGCCTAACTACTTTGTAGAACTGGGCTATATTGTTCCCCACAACCCATGTGACAAACCAGAATTGTACAGGATAGTAATGGTACTGCAGCTTCCTTAGCGGTAAATCTGTCTGTCTGTTTGTTTGCATTTGAATCAACTCTCCTGGATAGTTCTACCATGATTTTAATGGATTTCACTTTGCATTAAAAACATTGAAAGTTATGATGGTCATTCTTGCCATTACTTTAAGTGACTATTTTTAAAAGATAGTAAATTGGATTCTGAAGGCAATCTGTACGCTTATGAGTCTTCTCATGAAATTTGATAGAGCTGCAACAATATGTTTTATATAAAACAAAGCGCATATGATTTAGAGGATGAAAACTGAAGGTACTACTTCATTTCTTTAGCTCCAGTTCAGCAGGGTGCTTGAGGAAATGGATAGCTATGAGTCTTTAAGGTCGGTGGGACTACTTCTGTGCTGCTTCAGCTGAGGCCAGTGCTTAGGTACCTTGCTGAATCAGAATCTTTGGTCTAACTGTGAGATATGTGGATCCAGGTTAATAACTGTCTGGTGAAAACATATTGCAAGAAGAATGATCAGCTTCCAACCATCTGGTCCACATAGTTTGCATATTGAAAATAAAAAAGTAGTTTCTTGAGCCAAGAATTGCTCTTTCTTTGCGGTGAAAAATGGACGCAAGAGTTCAGCTGAAAAATTCTTAGTCACAGTTTTACCTAGTTGCAAAATTGACAAAATGCTAAAAATGGACCCGTTTGGCTTTACTTGCACAAATTTTATCGCACTGCACTGCCTATTAAATGTTTGTGCAAGAGAACACTGCCAATTGGAGAAGAGAGGTTAGGTACTGAGTTTATAGAAAAAACGCCAAAAACAATTGCTGAGCTTCAGAAAACAATTTTTAAATAGGCAGAATTGGAAGATAATCAGTGTTAATCATTGGCTGTTCTGCAGTGGGATACTGTCGTCTTAAACACACAAAAATTAATTTAAATGCAGAATCATTGCAAATCTGTTGATCTTCATAATCCCTGATTCTTTTTATAATCATCATTAAATGTTTATTGTTGATGGTTATTGTTTGTTGTTGAAATTTTATCTGTCTACAAAAGCATAACTACAGTTATTTACATTTCTACATTATTTTTCTGTATGAAGTGAAATGTTTATTCTCCATCTATGGATAGTGGAAATAAAATTTGAAAACAGAGCCATTAAGCTTACATGAGAGAAAAACGTATGCTTGATTTCTTTCAGTTATAGGATAGGCAACAACCATTTTTAGTCATGAATTGTTGGGATTTAGTTTTAATTGTAAGTATGCCTGAGATTTCATAATATGAAGTGACAGAATTTTTGCTTATATCTGTAATTTTCTTCCAATGTTTATTGACTGAGGTAGAAAAAGAGAGTGAGAGAAAGTAAGAGAACAGGTACAATTAGGGCATTTTATGTTCTAAAATAATTCTTTCTTAAGCAAAAGTTAGATGCCGATGGGTAGGTTTCAAAATTAATTGGCCCTCACAGAGGAAATGTACAGAAAAAGAAGCTAGAGGTGTTTCTGCAACATGAGTATGTCCATTGAAAGATTACATTGGTAGACCAAAGCATTTTTGGTAGGGGAAAAGATATATATATATATATATATATATCATCGATGATAGATACAACTAAAAAGGGAGAAGGTCATATCCATAGGGACAATCTTCTAGTTGATTTAGCATTACAATTCAAAAAGGGGAACAAGAGTTCAGGCCCACTGATGTCACTGCTTTTGCATTTAAAGGTTGTCAGTGGTATCTGTGATATTCTTGTGTGTTTTTATAGGACCCCCCCACTAACCCATATTTTTTCAGACTGATTCATGACACATTAGCAACCACACAGATATAAATGAAATTGCTAACTAACTACAAGGATGGTATGTTTGTAGAATTATTTATATTTCAGTAAGCTAAAACTATTCAAAAAAATTTGAATTTGTTATTTCAGTTTTCCCCAATGCTTCGGTTCTTACATTTAAAAATAAAAAATGATTGAATTTCTTAAATCTGAAAGTGTCAGTATATCTAAAATTACCTTGTTTCTGTCTGCTTTTTCTTCTTTTTCTTCCCCCTCCCCTCCCTGCTCTCTTCCCTTTCCTGTGTCAGGTGATATGTCTTCATTGTATTGCTGCCTTCTGTTGATTAAGAGGGCAACAACCAGAGTTCTCTGTTTCCTCTGTTATGTGTATAATATGTTAGTGATTTGCACAACAGGAGAAAATATTTTAAATAGTTTTCTGGGAGCTCTTAGGATATGAGGAATGTATTATTAATTATAATACAGGAACATACTGTGAGTTGTAAAAGATAAAGGACATGAAAAAAGTTACTTAAAAATGACCAAAATAATTGAATCTCTCTAAGAAAAGCCCACATCACAGTAACAGCTTAATCTCTTTAGTGATTTTCTTTTGGTGTGTATTTAATAGAAATAAAGGCACAGATTTTTTAATTTTTTAGAACTACTGTGAAGATGCAACAGATAAGTTTATAAAATAAAAACATGGATTTCAGAGAAGAATCTGATAAGTATATGCCTGCAGAAAAGAAACATGAGAGAACATTAACTAATGGAAATAGGAGTTAGGTGTCTCCTGCTTATTTGTTTAAGGAGGTTGATTTAGGTTAGAAGAATAAATTAAATTAAAGACTTCATACGGCTACACATATACGGCTAGTATATCAGGCCAGGTTTGATGGTAAGAGATAGTGTCCGAGACAAGGAACTGTGTATGCCTCTAACACTTCTACAGTCCTGGTGGGGAGGATGCATCTTCTTACTGCAAGGGCCCAAACCTCCATTCACAGGCAAGTCCATTACCTTAAAATTAGGGACAGGTCAGTATGGGTATGAATGTGTGTTTGTGAGCTCTTCTGATCAAGTCAACCAGATGGAGTAGGTCTGGAGGTAGGACGCAAATCTAGGCCAACTCCCCTCTTTGCTGGAGAACAGAGCAAGAAGACAATCTCCTTTCTGTCCCCCTACACTGTCCTCCTTCAAGTCAACTTTCATATCCCATGTAAAGACCTGCTATCTTTATTATTATGACTCCCTCCATTAAAACCAAGCCTAGTTGAAACAATCTCAAGCTATCATATCTGGGTTTAAATCTTTTGTGGCTGGGTATAATTTGCATTACTCATCATGGAAAACTTCATTGAATGTCTTTAGAAGTTTCTTCCAGGGAGGAAGAATGAAATCATTGAGAGAGTGCTTAATTTTTGTTCCTCTAATTGTTTTCTGTTTTTAATGGTGATTACTCTATTTATATCTTATGTATCTCTATAGTGTTACTGACTGTGAAGAACTAGGATGAAATGGAGATCATCTCTGTAAAATACTGGAAAAATAGAAGACATTGTATGATTCAAGAATGAACAGTTTCTACAGGGAAGAACAGTTCTTTTGCAAAGGTAGGTTAAAAAATAGCAAATTTCTCATATTTCTTTTCTCAGGTCTTTTGTCATAGCATAAAAAATCATCTGCATTAGTGGCTAGAAGTTGTTATAATCCTTTTCCTCTGGTCTTCTGCTATCTATAATGCCATTGAAGACTGCTGAATCTAATGTGTTTTGGAGTCAGCCATGCTGTAAAAAATGATTTATAGTTGCAGAATATCTCAGTCCAAGGCTGTGATGCTATCATAGGATAACAGAATGTTTATAAAATACTCTGCAATACCAAAACCCAACCCCCATGCTGAACATTGCTTGAAACTAGGACTTTGTCTTTTGCAAAGACGATTTTATAGCAGCAGTTTTTAATCTTGGTTGTTTGTGACGTGCTACGTGGTACATAATTCATTATTTAAAAGAAAGTAATGTGAGAAATTTAAAGTGTAATAAAATCAAAAACTATTTTCAGTGGTGCCCAGCGACCGGACAAGAGGCAATGGGCACAAACAAACACAGGAAGTTCTGCCAGAACATGAGGAAAAGCTTTCTTGGGAGGGTGAC
The DNA here is from genome assembly GCF_028389875.1 of Rhea pennata. Taxonomy (NCBI): domain Eukaryota; kingdom Metazoa; phylum Chordata; class Aves; order Rheiformes; family Rheidae; genus Rhea; species Rhea pennata. Next base: position 60,616,726 of record NC_084666.1, read on the forward strand.
AGCGCACCGGAACAGGTTGCCCAGAGAGATTATGATGTCTCCTTCTCTGGAGATATTCAAAGCCCACCTGGATGCAGTCTTGTGCATCATGCTCTAGGTGACCCTGCTTGAGCAGAGGGAGGTTGGACTAGATGATCTCCAGAGGTCCCTTCCAACCTCAACCATTCTGTGATTCTGTGGGGGGGGGAAAAAAAAAAAAAAGTTTCTTGTTCTTAATGCATAAGAAGAAATTTAGTCATAACATTAGGAAAGGGGCAAACTTGAAGTAGGTTTTATTCTGAAGTTGCTCTTCTGGCTCTATATCTCTTCTTAGATCACCTGTCCTTCCTAGGAAAAGGAACCTGATTCTTTTTTGCAATAATTGTAAATAATAAGGCAAATTATTAATTCCTTCAGAATAATGCTCTTAGTTTTTCTATCACAAATGAAACAATGGTTTTCGGTTTCATTTCTAAAATATAGAAATGTGCATACTTGGAGATACAGTACGGAGAATGGAAGAAGAAAAAGAACAGTTTTAGCAGGACATCTGTAAGCCACCAAACTCCTTCAAGAATTGTTTTAATGCTGTAAATGGAGCACATAATAATACTGCAGGATAAGGGCAGGCAGAGCCTATATTTTTATACAGTCTATGAACTATATCTATAGTAAATAGAAACCAATGTATTCTAGGTGATGCATAACTACAGTACTACCAATGAAAGATCCTAGTATGGCAAGCAAACAGCAGAGATCCAAATAAAAAGCAAGATAAAACATAAATAACCTGGTTACTAGGACTAGCCAAACCACTGGGGCAAAAGAAAAGGAACATTACAAGATATGGACAAAAAAGGACCAGAAGCTTTATAACCTTATAAATAGTGTGGAGACATGCCAGAGCCAAACCAGCTCAAAGCAACTGAGTTTTGGTCTTCCAGATGTGGGCATGGTTTGAGAAACCCCAAAATAGGGTATTTCAAATAAAGCACATACTCATTTTTATACCTTAAAAAAATCTGAAAAATCAAAGAGAGACTGTATCAGATAAAATATCATTCAGGGTATTGCATGAATTGTTACCATATTCTTCTCTGAATTCTGTTCAGTAGTATTCATAAAGCATGAGGAAGTCATCTGACAAAAGGGAGGACAGAAACTGCACAGGCCAGAACCTGAAGGGCATATGATAAAAACATATGTTTGTATATAGTTTGATTTCACTTAAACTGATTTTATGATGGGTTGTTTTTTATAGCGTCTGCATTTCCTATTCTGAGAAGTAGCTATTGTACACAGTTCCGTATCTCAAAGCAAGGAGTATGATAGTTTGTTTTTGCTTTTCTTTGGCCATTTTTAAAGAATGATTAAAAATGAATGATCCCAAAGGCAGATTTTATAGCGCTCCCTTTTGCATTTTTAATGTTAATTGACCAGATTCAATGTGAATGAAAAGTTACTCCCAAATAAACAGAAGGTCACATTTTCTGCAAGGGAAAAATGCCTCATCTTTCTTACCTCCATGGAAAAGGCTAGTCAAGCTTTCTACTTGTTTATTCTACTCAGTAAGTACTGAGGAATACTGACCGTATGATCATTGCTCTTTTTAACTGTTTTTTTTTTCTTTTGATACCATGTATATTTCCATCTCCCGTAGGACTATAATACCAGGATTTATCATCCACTTACTATTTCATTCCACTTACATTCAAAATTGCTCAAAATTCATGCTATTTCCACCATGATCCTTGTAAATATCTACAAACTGAATTAATTACCTTCTTTCAAACCCTTCTCTGTAACTCCCATCTGCTGTTATATCTGTAAGAAGCCCTCACAATGTTCAGGAAATCTGTATTTCAAGTCCGCATCCAATCACTGTGACCATTGTTATCCCATTATTTTTTTATGCTTTCTTATGTGTGTTTATTTTTTGTCTTTCATTTCAGATTGCAAACTCTGAAATGGGGAGATGTTTTTGTGTTTTTACAGCACAGAGTCCAGCTGGGTATGGGGATTAGACGAAGGCAATTGCCATGATAAAAGGAAAGAGGAAGGCTGAAGGGCTCTGTTGTAACTGGGTAAGGGGACTGTCAGGGATATTGCTGTGGCAGTCGTGGAGACCCATCTGTGAGATCCTCTTTTGTATCACTGTGAATATTTACTGCCCCTTCTGCCCAGGTAGTATGTATTATAGAATTGTTTTCAGTCATACCTTGCTATTAAAATGTCGGCAAATTAGCTCAGAACATTTCCTAAGTCAAAGGATAAATTCTTAATGCACTGTCACAAAGTAGTTCATCCTTTTTTTGCAGCACTATTCTATATATCTAGGAATCAAAAAAAAAAAAAAAAAAAACAAAACAAAACAAAACAAAACAAAACTACTAACAGACCCACCCCTCAGTAAGTAAAGATACTTTCTCTCACACATGTGCAAATCACTTAGCATCTACAGGGTTCTGGGAAAATAAAAAAGCAAAAAACCAAAACAGAACAGAAGAGCATCTGAGATCTAAGACCTCTGAACTTTTTCTTACAAGCTGTGCAGCTCTTCTGCTTGTAGTGCTGCGTATTTGCCCTAGTTCCCCAACCCACAGATAGTGACACATTGCTCATCAGATGCTTCTGTTTGTTGTGCTTTATGAATTTGATGACTGAACACAATAACTGTAGCGCTTGAGTATGTTTAGATCGGTTTTAGAAAATTGAAGCATGATGTCAGGATGTAACCCCTTCCATGCACATTTTGGTTAAGTTTAATGTGACATAAGCTCCATGGCTATCCTTTCTAAGTCACCAGCTGCATAGCAAAGAGTATTAAACAAGTTTTATTTGATCCTGGCAGTTGGGTCTTTGGGGAGAACAAGTAACAGGGGATTAAACAAAAGGGTATACTATAAGAATTTGGCAGGAAAATCTAGAAGAAAGGGATGAATTAACTGTCTCCAAAGAAAGAGAAGCAACTGAACGTGTCTTTTTGATTGAAAGGCACAAGCGGTTTTTATGTAATTTTATCAATTGGGACCTATAAGGTCACTTTAGTACTCAAGTTTAAATATAGTTTCATTGGAAAATAATAATAGGTAGAAATAAAGGATAAAAAATTACATTAAATTAACACTATCTTTTGTCTAATTACTTCTTTCTTTTCTTTTTTCTTTTCTTTTTTTCTTTCCTTTTTTTTTAGCTTTGTAAATTGCAAGTGAATTTGGATTTTATCATTTCTGCCTCTGGTTAAATGCAATGTAGGCAGTTAAACTTCTTGCTTTTCTGAGACATCTCAACTTTTCTGTAGATCTGCATTTGCAAGCCACTGCTGCCTGCCAAGAGAGATTTCTTAGAAGTCTCAGCAAATCAACATAAAATAAAGCCATATACTGCAAAATAGTAAATGTTTCTAAATGAGAAGAATGACTATGAATACAAAGTGAAGCAGGAACCTATACATGAAAGTATTCAGGCTAGTTTAAGATGTTTGCTCTTCTGGTGCGTTGATGATACAACATGAAAACGAGTTACATTTCAATTGCACTGAAGAAACTGGTCTGTCAGATGAAAACATGATCAAGGACTTACTGAGTCATTATTATGTGATCTTCAAATAATCTCTTAAACTAAAATATATTTAGAATATACTAATAACTAGTTTGTATTATAAACAGTTTTCTATGTATTTGCTATCAACTAATGATAACTCTGAAGTCACTTGAAGCATGGCAGAGCTATTTATTTTAGTAGGCTGTGGAGGCGCAACACGAGAGATGGTTGTCCAATATCTTTTCTCCATCCATCTTTAATTTTATGCTGTAGAAGTGCATCACATTCCTATAAACTACGATGCCAAGGATTTTTCTACATTTTTCTGTTGTATTCTGAATCTGCTATTGCTAGTGGGTAGGCCGTACTGTGAATTACAGGTTTTGTACTATGTATCTTTTTATTGAAAAGCATTACTGCTATTGCAGTGTATCGCAAGAAAGTTACTGTGAATATTCATTGGAGTTCATAAATGAACATTCTTAGTCTGAGTTTATATGCTTATTATCTGTAAGGAACAAGCAATCTAGTAGGCATTAAATAGAATTACGCATCTAGCTACTGGAAACCTGATTCCATGAGCCTTGCCAATTTAATCAAGAAACAGATTACACTGTGTAGTCTGTGTATCCCTTCAAAATTAAAGAAATGCAAGTTTTTAAATATGAGAAGCTTAAAACACTTCTGTGCAACATATAGAATAAAATGAGTTATAGAGATTTTTGGTTAACTCTGAGAATTATTTTTTATTATGAGCTATTTATAAGCAATACATTATTTTGCATGCTCATGTATCCATCATTAACTCTCCAGCCAGATATAACTGCTATCAACTTTTACTGTGTCTACTTCTGTGTTAAATCATACCTGAGGATTGCCCAAAGCCTGGAAGAGGACCTTCCTGGCTGAGGTGGCTTAGGAGCATCCATAATGCAGCTCATCAGAATGTTTCTGGAGCACCAGGGGCGATGGTGCATTGCACTATGTACTGCATGGGATGCCTTTGAGCTGCTATTCCACAGGTGACTGCTGTCTTTGCATGCTGTTATGCCCTCTGTAAATCTCCATCATCTCTCTGCCAGGAAATGTACTGACTCTGAATGCTTGATTCAGAGTAAGGAGCTCATCAGGGGACAAAATATAGGCTGTTAGGAGACGCATTCTTTTTTAGGTTTGCATACACACAAATCTGGGAATTAAAATCCTCCTTCAGATTAGAGAGTCGAGAGACCACACAAATATGGTGCACATGTTTTCCTAGCAATAGCCAAAGCCACTTTGCTCTCACTTTGCTCTGGAAGAAATCCTCTTTACTCCTATTTCATATAGTCCTGGACAAAGATAAGGCCCTCCAAGAACAGTAGATACAGAGGAAGAATCTTCAGTCAGTGTTGTCTTCTCAAATAGTTTAACTTTCATACGATTCAACTATCTCCTGGCAAATAACAGGCTGTGAAGCTCAAGCAGGGTCAGAAGAAGCCTCCAAAGCAGCTACGCTGGCAGCATTTCCCCCTGGACTGCATAATGCTGCACTGAGGAAACATTCTTGCATCCTGCTCTGTGCTTCCAAATCAAGAAATCTGCTTCCCTGACACGCTCATGCAGCTGACTCGGTTAACAAGAACACATCAGCAGCCCCCGTGGGATTCCCCGCGAGGCACAAGGGGCCCCAGTGCTGGTGGGCACCTTACAGTGCCGGGCAGCCTGGGGCGCTAGGCAGATCGGTCACAGGGGCTTTACTGGGGGTCGAAAAACACAGCCATAAAAAATAGCCATTGGGAACCCTGAAATAACAGCTAATACAGACTAGATGGTCTGCCGTCATTGATTCAGGTCCAACAAATGTTGAGTGATGGAATTTCAATAATAAGTAGATATGGTGTTTTCTGTATGATGTGGTAGATTATTGAGAAGGTGGATTCGTTTTTCCTCTGAATTTTACCTAGGTGCTTTTTGAGTGTTGGGAGAAAACGTTTAAAAGAAAAATCTTTACAAGCAAGGGTGAATACTGAACCCACCTACAAAGCACACAGAAGATTATATTAACATGTTTCAAATTTGATTTGCACAGCCCACTGAAATACAAGGGTTACTTATGTGTGGAGCTGTGGCACGTGGGTTAATCTGAACAGATTAGATTACCATGATTAATAGTGCCTGGGGAACAGCAGAAAATGATTCACTATTTAAAATGGTCTGCGGCTACTAGAATGAAGGCAATTTAGGCAGACAGTATAAATGATAATTGCTGAGGAAAGGGAATACAAGTGAAACATTTTTTTAGGATTTCTAAAACTATTTGCAATTTTTTTCTGAACTCAGAAACTGTAGCTGAAAAACAATTGGAAGATGTAGAGAGGTAGGATATCTGGAATATTATGATTTTAAATTAGAGTTTCAAAATGTTGAAGATACTTAGATACTTTTTTTTTTTTAAAGAAATATACCAAAATTAAATAAAGATTGTTTTCAGTCTACTTTTTCATACAGATGAGTTCTGCACCAGATGAGTTCTGAATGGCAGATGTTTGCACTATTTTCAGTTTTTACCTGAAGTAAATTTATTGAAAATTAGTATGAACAAGATTCTTAACTATATGGGTATGTTTGTATTTATACTCTATACGTTTCTAATTGTCAGGGATACATTTTAATGTTTTCATTTTCCATGAATTTTTAAGTTGCTAACAATATTTTAATAATACTTCAAAGTAATTTTATAAACATTTTTCTTCATCAATCTATGCTTCAGAAGAAATAATTCTCATCAAAATCATCTTTCTAATTTTTTTTTTTTTTAAAATAGAAAAATAAAAAAGTATTTTTGTTTTGACCAGCTCTGTTTATGGCAATCTGTTCAAATTCAGTTTAAAGTACATAAAGCAGCTAAATGCTTCTGTAGTTTAGGTGTTGACATGGTCAAAGCTATCACTTGACATTAATTTTAGCTTTTGGTCATGCCTGTTGGGTATTGTGCTAAATAAAAATTTAATTAGATAAATTATTTTATGTTATTTAGAAAGTCATACTTGAATATTACTATTAGATGAAATCTTTCAACACTTAATATGTGTAATTACTGCACATGTATCTGTGATTAAATAAATTAGTTGCTAGTCATTAAGCTATATATAATGCTTTAATATGTATTAGTGCTGTTTCTTAAAATAATTGCTCTAGAAATTACATATTCAATTTTGGATTTAATATTGCTCTTAAAAATTTATTTATTAACATTTGGGCTATGTATATTTTATAATTACTGGTCCCCAATGATCTTAGTCATCACTCAGGACTCACTTAAGTGCATAGTCAGTTGTCTAACGCTTAGATCAGGGAATTGTGAAATGTATCTCAAACCTTCACGACAGAGGAATGAGGGTGAGGTTGCTGAACCATTTTACTCTAAATATTTACTCTATGTTTTACTCTGATATTTAAAAATAACCAAGCACTGGGGTTTGCAAGGCTGAATGAATTATTCACAAAAGGCTGGTTCAGATTCTTCTACGCTGTGCACTGATGCAGGATCTGAGGCTATAATTTATCTCAAAGTGGTCCGAGATTGTCCAGTGAAGGTGGTCGCTTTTTTTCTACCACTTTGAATGGCTCATTCTGGTTTTTGATTGTATGCAATGGTCTCAGTGGCAAGCAGCTTATCATTTCTAACAAAGTCCCAAATGAATAAGTTATTTTCATTCTATATGTCAAAATCATTTAGTCATTCAATTAATAGCAGGAGCATCTGTTTCTCCCTACCCAACACACATTATTATGATTTGGAGTCACTTATAAGGTCCAGACATAAAAGAATAATTCAAAGCATTTTTTTATATTCTGTATATGCTGGTAACGAAAAATTATTACAGAAATTATTCATAAGGTACTTCTGAATAAAATTGTATATGTCTTTTTTTCTGTTCTTGGTGCTATTTTGAGTAATTCTGAGCTTCTGAGACATACTCGAAACAATTAAATATTTATGCTTCCAAAACTGAATTTTTAAAGAACATTTTCTGTTCACAGGAATCAGGTTTGCTTTGGTTTTATGGCATGTTTTACAGGTTATAAGATAAATCTTTTCTTCAGCAGGGGAAAGATACATGTATTTTTGTGTTTGTGAAGACTTGGTTCTGCTGAGAAAGCAACTGGAAATATGACTGTAACATTTTATGTTCTTTATTTTTCTATTTTTAACTCCTAATACTTGTAATAATTTCCATTTTGATTTTTATTAGGCCCGAAATTGGAAGCTTTTAGAAAATAACAAACCCCTAACATATTTATTTATTTATTTATTTCCCCCCATCCCTTTCCTCTAATAGCAGCAGAAGTATGGCTATTGTAGTTCAAAATATAAATGAAGTACAACCTTTGCTTTTCAGTAAGACTCAACTGGATCTTTTGCAAGTAAAATGCCATCAAAAGTGAAATGCCTCGCTCCTGACACCGATGCATTTGGCCACAGACTGCTGCTTGCATGGGTCTCTTCAGTCCTTCTACTTTTTCTGTAGTTTCTAAGGCATTTATGGAAACAGAAGGACTTGCCCCTTTGCCTTGCAATTCTGAATGTTCTGCAGCCCTGTCAGAGCAAGAGCAGCGACCTGGAAAACTGGCCGCAGTGCACAGGTGGATTCATTATACCTCGTTTATGCAACGACTCTGACATACCCAGAGTACGCAGGGTATGCAGTGCCCGACTGATCTTCCCGAAATCGCGAAGAGGACTATGGAAGTCATTAGACACGGACCGTGGGAGCCCAGCTGCTAGAAGGTGTGAAGGTAAGGTTATGCGTTAGGATCTGCCACGGGCTAGCTGATTGCCGCTGGTCTTGAGTGTCCACAGTACAAATACGCTTGATTTATATATATACTAATATTTTTTTCTGCTTTATTATTATTTTTTGTTTCCAAGGAGGAGGAAGGACCCTAATGTAAGTCCCCACATCAAGTACTGGAAGTTAACAGCCACAGTGTGCTGTATTTTGAATTGAAACCAGTGATTTCAGCATCTTATTAACAGAGTCCCTTTAGCCAACCCTTCCATATTTCCCATCTCATTTAGTCACGATTTTCACTTGGGATTTTTCACAAAGGAGAAAAAGCAGAACTTTTACAAGATTAGGTAAGGAACCTTCCTCCTGTAATTTTTCAAGCTGGAGGATTGCACTCCCAAATATTTCCTTCCTCTTGCTCTCTGCTCTCTTCAATATTACTGAGAGCTTTTACTTTAAAACAGAATCTCAGTATGTCTGTGTTTCACATGGCTTGGAAACGATCCTCTGGATTTATTTTTTCTTTCTGGATAATGGTGGTAAGTTATGGAAAGCTGTTGTCTAAACATTGAAAAGTAGAGACTTTTTACTTTGCAGTCCGCCAGGTAAATTTTGTTTTTATGTATTCATTTCTTAACAGGAGTTATCGATTGTTGTTCAATCACAGGTGTTGGCTGAAGAAATGAATATGAAGTCACAAGGATTTATGAATTTGGATATGAGTAACTTCTAAGAACAGATTAATTTTTAGGTAAGAGTGTTTCTTTCTGTATATATATATTCCCATGAAAACTACAGAGCAGGAAAAAAATTGATATTTAAGCAGGACTGATTAGGAGTAGAATGTTGTTCAACATTTCATGAGGTGCTATCATTTGAAGTACACTATATAAACAAGCTCTGCAATGTTAGTAGGAAGTTACAAAAAATGTGTTATTAGTAATTGGAAATGAACGTCTGTACTTTATCCAAGTCTGCCTTGCTCTTGCTTTCTTGTTATGAAAATTTACCCAGTTTGTGAGAATATTCCTCCTATGATATTTGCTTTCTATTAGAAGGTAAAAAAAACCCTTTGCTTAAAAGTTTTAAATTGCCACCAAATAAGATACAGAAACCTGAAGGTCACATGCAGGTCACATGCCCTTGTCTTCCAGGACAGCAGATTTATAGTGTAGTAGTATAACACAGGAACACGTAATACCTTGTAGTAACGCCATTTCTAAAAGAAACATGTTTAGCGAAGCAGCTGAACAAACATCTTTGCATTGTGATACTTCCAAATTATTATAATGATGTAGAATCTCTCTGTCTTTTTTATTATTCTCATGCTTTTTTGTACTAACAAGATGGGTTTTTCTTCTAATTAAAAATCATGTGCCAGAATGCTGGTGTAAGGTCAAGCTTTTATTGTGTCACATTTATATTACAGTAGCTTTTTTAGGACACAGTGATAAACAATTTTTTGTGAGAGTACAGATGAAGAAAACATGTTCAGGTGCATCCTTATACATGTTAATGATATACATGTATACATGATATACATAATGTTAATGTTAATGTATAATGTTTTCTTATACATGTTAATGATTTACAAAAATTCAGCCACTTGCAAGATTATTGCAAGTGCATTTGTTCATGTTAATTGATGATAAGATTTTATATTGAATGAGAAAATTATGCCTACCCTCCTTATAAATAAATTGTAAGGTTAGTGTATCTATTTTATAAAGTGTCATCTTAGGGGAAATGTTATATATAGTTGCTGATTTCATTCACATTATTAACACTCCTAACATTGACTCTTTTCAGTAATAAAGTGGAAAGTTAGAGGAAAGCATGTAAAAACTAGGAACTGGAAAACAGGAGCTTAGGTTTTTTTTATAGCTTTACTCTTTGCCATGTGATTTACACCTGTGTAAAATGAGTGTACAACTACTACGCTGGCAGAAGGATAGGATTTTCACATCCTCTTTGCACAGGCATAAATAACTAAGGCCGTAAGGAATCCAGGCCAGAGGGGCAAATTCATTATCAGTGTAGTTCTGTTTATTCAGAAGGAGTAACATCCACTTTGAATATGGACTATCATCTTTCACTGATCCTGAAAAGTAAATAGTTATTTAAAAAACAGCAAAAATATTTCTCAGAGTTTAGATGAAGAGTCACGTAACTTAAGTTACATTAGGGATGAATTTGACCTGTCCTTTTAGTGTCTGTTCTGTTTTTTATTAATTGAAATTTTGTTAAATCTCGTTTAATCATCCCAGACTCTGATCTGGCACCTTGTTCCTCATGAATTGCTAGACCACCGGCACTCTAGGTCTTAACAACTGCAGGGCTGAACCAGTCAAGCACGGCTTGTGATAGGATCACCTCTGTTCAACCTTTGGTGCATAACTCCCTTCTTCAGCAATGTTACGTCAAATTTCGTCTTTTGCCTTGGTTCTTCTTCCCACTAAACAAATCTGTGTAAGTGAGCTGAGAACTGATCCTGAACTGAGCTGAGTAAACAGTAGTCTTTAATTAGCCCTCTAATGCCAATGCAATCACATTAACCTCTATTTCACTTGGGGATGTTAATATTCTTTGGTGAAATACTAAATTGTAGCTTCACTGACATCAGCTAAAAACAACAAACTCTTCTTGAGTTCAGTTGTCCGAGGGAAGCTCTGAAACACATTGATACTGTGGAGTTTCTGGATCATTTTCTTTCCTGGCCAGTTTTAAATATATTTCCTCTGCAAATCAGCTAATGTCTGATGGGTTTCAATTACCTGTCTGTCCATAAAATGGAAAAATAATCCCCATAATCCCAAAAATTCCCATAAATCAAATAATTGTTACTAAGAACGGTTAAGTTGCAGTAACAAAAACTGTAAGGACACAGTAGATAACTAGTGTTGTAAGAATAGTTTCAGCTCTCTCAGAGTATTTTAAATTTGCAGCAAATCTCAGTAAAGGTGATAAAGCACTGATGTACATTAAAAAAAGAAAAAGAAAAGAAGAAGCTAGAGGAAAAATTAGCCTTGCCATACTGTTCTTTTCAAACTCAACAAGCAATATCTGTAAGCCAATTCATTAAGAAGTAGCCTGTTCCAAATCTGTTTTAATATATCTTCTTATATAAAAATAGAGTATTTCACCTTTCCCAGACATTTTTCTTTTATTTCTTTAGAGTACAGTCTGAAGGATGAGTCAAGCAGCTATAGTGGTACCATCAGCCAATCAAAATGTATTCATTTTATTCTTTTTAATTGGGATTCTAAAGTTAATATTCTAATTTTAGTAGTGGAAGAAATTACGTATTTGTAGGTGCTAGTGGAGCGGGAAGTAATCAGAAAGAGTCTAAAAATTGACATCACAGTAAACTTTTCTGTCATTTATCTCTTCAGGGATCAATTTACATCTAAAAATTTTAAAAGAAAATCACTGCACCAACAGAAGTTCTAACTAAATAAAACCCAAAGTAGAGGAGATGGCAAATTCTCTGATCTAAGGAAAAGGAGAAGAGTGAAATTAATGTGGTAGAGCTCTGAATTCTCATATCAAGAATATTCTTCCTTTGTCAAATACTGGAAAAAGGTTGGTATTTTATTTTTGTGGGCATTATTTTTCTGTTTTACAAATATATATTCATATATATAATAGTGAATAGTAAAATCTTGTCATGAAAAGATGCATGTAGTTTTTTAGTAAATACTCATACCTATTACTCACTTCATCTAATTTGCCAAGGGATGTTTTCAAAATATTTACTGTGGAAAACCTAATATTTGCTGTTAACTCTCAGTTATAAAACCCCACAATTTTTAAAAATAGAGACAAAATTGTGGGTTAAGTGGAGGAAAATTGAGAACTGGTATTTTATCACAATACATTTTGAAGATAATAATATGAATTCTAGGGTGCAGATTTCTAAGGATAATAGAGATGTTTTATATTTTAATCCACAAATGTAATTGAGGAGAGATGGCATAAATATGTTGCAGGAATGTACTGTGAGAAATAAATAGCACTTCTCAAAAAGTCTGCCAGGCTAAAGCAGTGTCACCTAAGGGTATGTTTTCCACTGAGGGTGTGGGGGGATTGAACTGAAGGTACCATTGAGCAACTGTACTCCAGAAAAACAAAAATCTTATTCTAAAGTAAGACTGACAGTTCAATCAGTTTTGGCAGATCAAATACCAAGGACTAACTCTTAAATTGGGACAAAAACACTGAGGTTCTGATTTATCTCCTATTTTTGTTGCAAAGCACGGTTGGTGAAAGTTAGCAGTTTGTCTTGCAACCATTTTTCAAATCGTGGGTAGCTGAAAGGTGGACATGAATAAGACTGTAAAGAAGCAATTATATATTTGCACTGTGAAATCCCTCAGTATTTTTTTAACTTTTCTATGAACAAAGAAAATGGTCTGGAATGCAATATACTTTCATGAAATTTGTCCTTAAAAAATAAAATTATTGAGTACCACCCTGAAAGAGTCAATGACCCCTTGAGATGTGAAGAGCTACATTCAAATGCCAGGGATATTGGATTCAGAGCATGGGTGTCCCACATCCCACACAAATTTCCTTGCTGCTAGTATTGACTAGCCAGGCTTAAGCTCACTCTCATGAGGATCTAAGCGCTTAGATAAATTTGCACTTTCTTGCAGGCCAAGGGCACAGTTAATTTAAAATTCCCAATCAGCTCAAAAGATTTATCATTTTGTAACCATCTTTGTCAGTGGCTGTCATTTTGCAAAGTGCCATTTTTTTTAACCAGATGATTTGCTTCAGCTGTGGAAGAGGCCATCATCTGTTTGCTTCCTGGCTTGTGTGCACTACTGTTTTGCCAGAATTACATCCATATATTACTCCTGAATTCTATCTACATTGATTTGGCTGTTTCATCTGTTCCTGCCTATCATACTTCTTCTGTAATTTCTTTTTTTTTTTTTGCTCTCTAGGTTTTCTTTCTCATTAGAGATGTAACACACAGTATGAATACTTTCAATAGGGTTTTCCATTCAGCACTACTTAATATTTTAAGCTGTTAGAGTATTATAAAAATAATTTGCATGTTACTTGTTCTTTTGTTGTAGCTTATTTTTATAAAAGCACATATACAAACATTGCATTATTTTAGGCTATCTTCTGGGGGGATGGATTAGAGAAAAATACAAAACAATAAACCCTAGCTGTCTGTAGTGTTGTGTAGTTTGTAAAGCAGAAATGTACGAGTATCTGCTACCACACAAACTACTATGAAAAGACATACATGTCGGTGTTAATTAGCAGAGCAAGAGAGTTGGTAACATTGCTGAAGCCACACGGAAAAACTAAATTAAAGTTCTACTGTGATCTAGAGGCCCACTAATTGTTTGTGCCCTAGTGCTCTAAAATTAGCCATACTAATTTATGTATAATCACCAAAGGTAAAGTGCTTTTCATTTTTTTGGGGGGGAGTGGGAGAACGACTGAGAATTGCAGCTATTTGGGTACATATGTGGACTTGGAGGCCTGATGTCCAGCCTCAATCACATCCTCAGCTGGAGGATTTACGTTTTATGGATGAATTGTGCAAAAGGTAATCGTTTGATTTCTTTCTGGTTGGAGAGATGGTTTCCTTTCTTTTTACGCTGAAAAGTCCCAAATAATTGATTATATGCTAGTGACTGCAGTATGCAATGCTCCGTGAAGAAACAGTGTTCCAAGAATGTCTTTTTTTGTGACTCATGTCTCACCTTTTTAAGATGCAAAAGACTGTTTTAAATAGCAATTAGTGCCCTTCCATGTGTGTATAAGATTTGGTGTCTTTCTTTGTATCCAATCAAATGAGCAGCAGGCAAAATGATAAAAGATAAAAGAAAGTTTATATATATGTATATATATGTATATATATGTGTGTGTATATATATATATATATATGCTATAGGAAAAAAATCAGAAAAGTTGGCGAGTCACTTGATATAGTATAGAGTATAGATATAGTAGAGATAATAGTATGAAAGATTGTTTCAATATCCTGATAGAAGATTTTGAGAATCAAAATTCTCAAAATGTGATCTCAAAATCTGAATTTGAGATCAGAGAAACAGTCTAAAAGTGAGAGAGTCAGCTATGAATTTTGTATGTGGCTGCTATACGGATATCACTGGCAAGGAATAGAAACCTCATTCTAATGGTGATAATAATGATGATAATGCCCTTTCTTGCATCATTGGCAAGCACCAAAAAGGAAGGCAGAGGGTGTTTTTCCTTTCTTTGAAAGAGAATAGAAATGCATTTTTTTTCTTAAAAAAAAAAGAAAGAAAGAAAAGAAAATGTGACATTAGAAGAAAAGCAGTTAGTCTCATGGAAATGATGCATTAAAAAAGACCCTGAAAACAATGCTGAAATGGCAAGGAAGCGTAAAAACATCCCGTGTTCACCATCTCAATGGCAGCTTAACTGTACTGCTGGCTTACTTGTAAATAGTGATTCATCTGTGATTCAGAGCCCAGTTCCAGGTAGTAACATCTACTAATCCAGAACTAAATATATGAATTAATAGCTACTTATCAAAAAATCAGTTCTTGCATGCAAACATTCCATTTGCATGGAATAGTCCGTGCTTTCTTAGCTGCTTGGATGTCCAGTTCAGGATCAAGTAGCAGGACAAAGGAAAGTGGTGGTGTAGTCAGGTTTTTATTGCAAAAGTTAGGACATTTCCATTCTTAAGCAGAAACATAGACTTTAAACATTTATACTGGTCAAAAATTACAAAATTTTACAACCTACTTGCAATTTATACAGCAAATTACATTAATTCCTCATCGTACCTTTTCTTAAGAGATTGAAGTATATCAGAAACAGTTTAGATCATTTGAGGGTATCCTGGAACACTGTAAAAATCTGGTGAAACCGTATTTAGCTAACTAGAAAGGAGGACAATCCCCTGGATAGGTCAAACTATGAAATCCCTTATATTATAGTTGATTATAGTTAAATTATATTTTAATTATAAATTCTTAAATTACAGCTAAACCAGTATCCATAATTATAAATTATTAAATTACTATTAAATCAACATCTAGTTGTTGTTAATAATTTTTGCATCATCTCCCAGTCCATCTCAGGTAATCGAGGAATCATGATGACCTTGTTGCCCACTCATCAGAGGTATGCTTTTTCTGTCTGTTTATGTAGATTTTGGACACTGGCCACCACAACAGTCCTCGTTAGAGTCAGATGATTCTTTCCTTTTACAGTAGTACAAGCATTTGGACACTGGACTTTAAAGAGAATATAAACATAGGACTCTGACCTGAATAAGTTTGCAAGTAAGTTTGGGTGCTACTTATCAAGGGAGAAAGGTCATAGAAAAAAAATTAAATGCTGAAGGAGATGATTAGAGGGTGAGGAATATTTTTGAAATGGTCTGAAGTGGTCTCTGATATCTCACTAGCGCTGTGCTTTTAAACACTCTTTCCACACCAAAAGACAGTGTGAGTGTTAGGCATCATTCACCAATTTTGGCTGTTCTTAAAGGGAGTTTAGAAATAACCTAAGAGTCATTATGCATTTTAAAAAATACTGTAAATTCAAAGAATGGTTGATAAAGCACATTGGTCTTCTGGTTGGAGTCTTAATCCTTCAGAAGATTTGAGGCAAGATTCTCAGACTTGTGGAACATGCCTAGCTCTTCAGGAACACAAGATTAAAACACCCTGGCATCATCATTCAACTTTATTTCTTGGCTAGGTGCTGTCCAATATAACACAGAACTGCCTTAAGGTGATGACAGCTCCTGAACTGTGGTATGTGGCCATAGCTGCTTCTAATCTCAATGGTGGAATATTTTATGATACAGCTCTTGTCTTTCTTCTGGTCTTTTACTCCATATAAGCGGGGTTGGGCTGCAGCTGTCCCTTATTATTCTTAGGTTGGACAAGTTCTTTTTCAGTCAAAACTAGTGCTTGTAGGGCTTTTAGGCATCTTTCCAGACCCTTCTGCAAAAGAATTTGATTCCTGTCTGTTTGCATGAAGACTTCCAGATTGATGTGAACTTCCAGCTAGAACAAGGACCTCTGTGCAGTAGTTCATAATTTGGATGGTAAGGTAACCTGTAGCAAAGGGACTTTTTCCGTTAATTTTTTTATTGAAAAATACCAGTTCATATGTTTCGTAGAAGGAGATCTTTTTGAGGATTTCTGATGTAGATGTTTGAATAAACCATATGGCTAGCTACTATGAAACAATAGTATGATCCATGTATTAAGACAATTGTTTTGGCTGTGATAGATTTAAGCTGAAATTCCTGATTTATTCAGGCTTGTAACTCCCATATCCTTTGAAACATAGCAGTCTTTCCTGTTGAAGCAATTCCATTTATGTAAATACTTCAGTGTTCAGTAAACTAGGGAAAGGCTGATAATTTAATTGTCTGGGAGTTAAAAGACTCGCTTTCATAATTTTCAAAAGTTTTCTGTCTCTAACTTTTGTCAAAGGGTTCTCTCTACTGTTCAGTGCTTTTTTATTATTAATCTCCATAAATTTTCCCTACTGTCATTTTTTAAATTGAAAACAATTTGCTTTGATAGCCTTTTTCATTGCAAGACAGTAAGGATGCATCAATATACATTCATTTTCTTTATATTTTAAAGGCAATGGGAAGTAACACACTGGTTTTATTTATTTATTTTTCTTTTGAGATTCCTTTGGAAGTTTCATGTATGTCTTCTAGAAAGGATTTTAACAGGAATCAGGGCATCCTTCTACAAAACATACTTCTGAGCTGAACTCTCATGTGTAGTTCCTCTGAAGTTAAGTAGCTGACCCTTCTTTCAGTTTTACATGAAATTTTGAACTCATAAGTGGAATAGGGTGTCTTAAAAACAACCTACTAGGTGACGTTCATCACTGACCTGTTAAACTTGCAACCCCACTAACACACTCAAAATGTTCCTGACCTGTTAAAGATTCAATGTGTACTACTTAAAAGTAATCTTACCATTTTTGTGTTTAGATTTACTATCTTTATAACTGGAGTGAGCAAAGTCAGGCCGGAGTTTAAAGAAGGAAAAGGGGAGGGGAAGGAATCAGGATTGGTATGGGAAGGGTGTCTGAACGAAGCCATAAATATGGATTTAATGAGAGTTAAAATGCCTTCAGTTAATTGGGACATCTTGTATCCTGTCAAAATCACCTCATGTTCAGTTGTTTTTCTGATTGTCACTACAACTGAGAAAGAAAATGGTTACTAATGTTGAATCAGAGAAAAAATAGCGCTAAACTTTCATAATATATTGAAAAATGAAATATTCAAGTTGCCCTTTGAGTCATTTTGTAGTATATCAAAATTTTGGAGTAAAACTCATCTTTCATCTCACTGAGTACCATTATAGAAAATTACACTCTTCAGCATGAATAGCTTAGGAGGAAATTCAGCTGTTGAAATACAGATGAATACATGTTTAAATACCATGGAAATTTCCCAGATAAATAATAAAATAAATGGAAATGAAAAATTCTAGAACTGCATGTCACTTCTCCGGAATTAAGGAGGAGGATAAATGTCAGTGTTGATGAAAGGATCTCTGCTTTTGCATAGGAGAGGCTTTTAGTTCGTTCAAACTGCTCTAAGCCGGGAGAGTGGAAGGAGGCTGCGATTTGATTCTACCTGCCCCTGACTCCACAAGATCGCGTGTGGGCAAGAAAGTTTGTGAATTAGTGATGAAAGCAGAACTTATTTGGGTGACCAGGCTGTGGCAAGAGGAATTGATTTTAAGAGGCTGAAGGTTAGAACCAGATGCAATTACTTTACGCAATTTATACTTAACCATGCAGAATGTTATACTGAAACTTCTAAACACAGATGAGCTTACATATGCCTGCAAAATTATCTCTAAATACTTACTGAAGTGTGTTGTAAAATATTTATCAATTTAAATGTGAGCTTCGTCCTTAAGTTGCATATATTTCAAAATTAATTTATAATAAAATACCTAGATTCCTGGCAGAATTTGGTGTTATATTTTTTTTTCTATATCTCACCAAAATGAGAGAGTTCAAAGTAGAAGCCTGCTGCAGAGTAGCTAATAATCTGCTGGCTGGGACATTCTGCTAGAACTGGAAGACCTAGAACCACAGTTGAATCTGATAGCAGAAAGACTCAAGTACTAACCAGTCACTACCTAGAGGAAGGCCATGTTATCTGAGTTATCATCATTCTCAAGTAACACCTTTTCTCAGCTCTTTTTTATCTCCCCCCCAACCTGTTCAAGTTTTAAATTACAGTACCCTGCATTCTTCATTACAGACAAATCCTTCCCAAGAAAATCTAGATTTTCTGTCTGGATAAATCTAGAAATGCCAATTCTTTGTGATCTTGAATAATATTCTTCACCCAAGAGCCTCAAAGCACATGCACCGCTTCATTTCCTGTAACAGTCTAGCAGCTGTTTGAGTAGTTTAGTAAATCAGTAGAATAATTTGGTCAGGAAAATAAGGCTTGAAACAACTGGATGAACTGGACTTTGTGATATATTATTTTGCCAAGGAAGTTCATAAATCCCTCCTCCTGATAGTTAATGAGCATAGGTGATTGGGCCGAATGTATTGAATTTTTCCTGTTTTCTTGCAGTGCTGGACATGGATTTTATACGGTTTGTCTTTCAGATGCTTGTACCTGTAGCATTTTAGTACATCTTAGAGGTCTCTCAGTCATATGGGGGCCTAACTTAGCAGAGTTGTATGTGTATAATTATTATCTATATGTATATGTAGATATAACAATATAACAAATTTGCTAATGGAGCAATAATATTGAAAAATAGTGCCTCTTGTGAATCATTTTAAACTTCATGAATAAATAAAATCAACAAAAAAAAAAAAAATTAACTCCCAAGTCAATTTGAAAAATTACAGTTTCTAAGGTCTTTTAAGGTTCCAGGTTCTGAGAAATGTGGGGATTAGATTTCTCCTCTAGTTTCATGTCACAGAGTTGCTCATAACAAAATTACTTGTGCAGTGAAGGAGATCTTTCTTTTGTGTTTTTTGAGGTGAAGGTCTTAAAGTTGTATTAATGAGAACAATAGCAGTTTAAAATAATTCCTAATCTAAATATGTAAGTATCATATTTCTTTAAGTAGATGTTTTTGAACAAACTTGTAAATTCATTAGTCTTTTCCAGTGTTTTAGTTTGATTTTGACTTAATGGTTCTGTTTTCTTTTCTTCTTTTCTTTTTTTTTTTTTTTTTTTTTTTTTTTTAGCCCTGAAATGATGGTATTTAGCAGCTACAAATATAGTTTATTAGAGGAAGCTAGAATAAGATTTCCAGAGATTTGATTTTAGTGTTCATTTTAATGCAATATATATGGCTAAATCCTGTAGTAATCTTTGCAAATTTTGAATTGTAAGGAGCCAAGAATTAGACTTGGAGCTATTTCTATTATTCTGGCATAGACTAGAATGTCTCATGTGCAAATACTATGTATAAGATGGCTCTTATGACATCAGGAATAAATAAGTCCCACCAGCTACAAACTTGATTTAAAGACTGTTTCAGTTTTGAATATAACACTAAAACTTTCTTGATCTAGTCCCTGTAATTTCAAGTGTTTTTGAGACTAATTATGTCTTGGAGACTAGAAGAAATTGGGAAATTCTGTGAGGACTGCACAGAGAAATAACTTACCTATCAGTAAATAACTACCAATCCATAGCATGCCATTTATTATGAAGGATAGGCTGATTTTTTTCTAGATTTCAATTCATGTATTCAAAACATTTATGGCTGGTGAATTAGCTGTTGAAGTAATAGCCTGACCTACTTAGGTACTTTTGTGCCAGAAGATGGAGCTGAAGAGCCTTGTATTCAGCATCTCTGCAGCACAACGAAATTAAATTTAATAGTCATCGCCTTAGTTTTGTAGTTTCCATCGAGGAGCTCAAACAAGGGAAATTGTGCTTGCAGCTATTTCATCATTTTATAGCCCTGTAACCTTAAAGGCATAGTAAAACAAGACAAAACTAGGAATAAAAACAAAAGCTAAATAAACTCATCCTGAAGTAGTTAATGAACAAATAAAGATGTAATTGGGATATATTGGTAATATGGTAATATTTAGGGACTTGAGGACTTTTTGTCCCAGTCTGAGAACTATCTATAGAGAAATTTTAAATTCTAATGGGAGAATCATCATATATGAAACTAGAGGTACTTGTATATAAAATTACTCATACACAAATCTTTGCGAGATCAGAACTTTATTTTGTTAAATTTTAAAAAGTAAGGGATGTGATTCTGAAAGCTTTTCAGAAGCAGACCTCATAGAGGAAATGGAGGAAATGCATTGTGGAATTTTAAAGCAAGATACCCAACACCAATTAGTTTCAGGAGCTATTTGTCATTCTTAATTTTTGAGTATCTTCCCTGCCTTTATGAAAGCATGTATGTTTGGCTCTTCAGATGGATGGTGCCTGGAGTCAATATTTTTTGCACCTACTGCTGTGTGCCTTTGTTACAGAGCTGTACTAATGAAGTACATATGCATGCATTCCATTTCCAGAGTTTCTACACCAAATAAAAATATGTGTACCTTATTAATAATGTCACACGAATGGCAGCATGTTTTCAAAAAAACTCGTCATTTACTAATATGGTAGTTCCCTCCTACACAATAATATTTCTGTCACTAAAGATCTTACTAATCCTGCAAAAATAATCCTACAGGAAGATTAAAATAAAATTATGTAATTTCCTTTGTTTTTTCTGTGTAGCAACAATCTCCAATGTATACAGAAAGGTGCTGCTACTTACCTACTTATTGTAAATATAACTTAGCTGAACAACGGTTGACACATCAGAAGTAATTTAAATCTTTCATATGACGTTTCCTTGCTTTCCTGTTTTCAAGACAAATCTTAATTATTTGAAAAACACTTTGAAGATAAAAAGTGCTATTCTGATGTCTAATTTAAAAAAACAATATATTCTGACATTCTTTTATTCAAAATCCCCATTGATTTATTAAGAGCTCTTCAGGGAGTTTAGCATCCCAGAGTATTAATTCATAGGTGAATGGATGAACTTCTTGAATACTTGAAATACTTTGTTGTTCTTGTAGTCCATTTATTCAGTAGACACAAAAGTCCTTTCTTTCCTAAACCTTTTACCCAGACTGTCAGCTTCTACATTTTGCATCTGATCTTTCTACTTTTAGCTGTCATATGAGTCCTGCTGCATCACTCCTTGGCAAATACTGAAGTCCGTCCAGCCCACCCTGCTTCCTTCCTCCCCCCAATTCCAGACTATGGAGGCTGTGAGACCTGCGCATCTGCCAGCGCTAATGACCCTTAGTGGGCAATGTTCTAACCGAGCTCCACCAACGCATGGCACTTTTGCTTATCTTCTTTCTGCCAGTAAACTTTGATAGCACAGGGCAACCGTTTGTGTTCAGCGGAAGCCAAAACCTTAAGTGTTCTGATATTTTCCAGTCTGCTAGTCAAAAAGTGCTTGGGACTGTATCTTGCAAGTTCAGTGTTTGCAAGCTGGTAAGAAATACCTAAGAAAGGTCCACCTGTCTCAGTCTCTGTAACCAGCAGCAAATGAGTAGTTTAAGACACTAGGAAAGGAGTGAGGAGGGAAAAACTCTCAGATGATGATACTGAGTACTCTAAGTAGTAGTGTTTAATAAGAATAGCAATGGAAACCTTATTCATAGGGCTCTGTGTCTTAATACTTTTCTAGTCATAATTAGTAAAATGGCTATTTCATAATACATTAAAGCCTCTTTAAGATCTAAAGAGGTGTATACCATACTAAAGGACAAATCGTATTTATGTTATTCATATTCTGAAACCGGTTATTTTATCAAGTGACTAAGATTTGAGTCACTTTGCAAAATGACTCGAACGACAGGCATACTATTACATTATCTGTTTCAAGAATTGCTTTGAATGATTATTACATTACGGTCATATTATATAATCTATTGATATGAATATTCGGTTGTACTAGTTGTGTAAAAAAATAAATGATTCTGTGGAAGAATAAGATCCTCAGGAATTTCTTGCCAGTAAGGATACTAATAAATATATGACAGAGCATGAAAAAAATCTTACATAAATATTTATTCCATTCACTGTACTGTCCAAGACTTGGAACAGATTAACCTTTTTGTGATTTTTTTTTTTCTAAGAATTTTTTCTACTTACTGTTTCTTTCAGTAGACTTATCTTCTTATCATTTTGGTTATTTCTTTCCACTGTTTATTTGAGAATGAAGGAAAAATGTTGTTTTGTGATAATGTTAGTCTTTTAAGCCCTACTATCTCTGACTTCTTTTTAGAGTGATCTTCCTAGAAAATCAGTGTATTCTTTTTTAGCTACAGGTAGTTGTTTTGCATTTTTTTGCTCTGATCCTAGATTAGAAGCATGCTTACTAAATGACCTGCTCCAGAGTGAGTCAAAATGTCCTTTTACTCATGGGCTGGACTATTTCAGAACATGTTTTGATGAGAACAACGTTCCTGATCTGGCAGCCTTGTCCCTGAGAGGAACAGTCTCACCTTCTTCCTCCTTTACAGGTTTTATAAATGCCTGGTCAAGCTCATCCAGGGTGCTGCCTCTGTCTTAGTTGGAGTTAGTTTAGCAAAAATCATAGTGATATTCTGCATCATTTCTGCACTTTATCCATCACTACATCTCATTCTTATCTTTCCACAGAGCAGCCATCTCTGCTGTTTTATCTTATTTGGAACAGGGACTTTATCCTGCCCTTGATAAGAAGAGATCCATGGACTTCACGGTCTACACAGACTTAGGGCTTTGGTTCCAGAAATATACCTACCTTTGATATTCCCAGTAGCATCATGCCCGTCTGTCAGTATCTGAAATACAAGCTCTCATAAAAGTCCAATCCCTTTTCTATTTATTTGTGTTAATTTCTAAATAAGTAACTTGCATAGTTCTGAGTATTATATTCAACTGTATATGGAATTCTGACTACATTATTAGAATTCCCTATTAAGCCAAGAGCGTGATTATTACAAAGTAATGGCAGGTCATCATTCATGCTCATCTGTAAACCAGTATACCTGAAAATTAGAGAAAAGATATTTCTCTTCATTTTCTGAATTGTAAACCTTAACCATACAATCTCGGGTAAATCAGTAGAGTCAGTTCACAGACGCCGCAGAGCTACTGAAGGTTTGCCTGTTAATAACTGCGATTTACCTCTGGTTCCATTCAGTTCCCCAACTGTTCTGAGACTGTGGTGCCAGCAATGTCAAATTCCCTGCCTGGTTCTATCAAAGATGATTAATAAGCAAAATATGGGGCTAGGTTAGAGTGCAAAAAGTAATCTTATTAATCTAAAAAAGTGAATATTCAAAGCTGTATCTATTTCTTTTCGATATGTCAAATAACATTTAAATATCCTCTATATCTCTTATGTAGAATTGCTGTGTATTTTTAACAGTTTTGCTATTATATTAATCCAAAATTCCATTACAACTTGGTAGAGAAGTCTCAGTCAGACTTCTCATGGGTCTAATTTCAGGGTCTTGTGTATGGAGAGTGTTAATGCTCCTAAGTTATGTGACTAAATGATTGACTACTACAGTAAAATGTTATCTGTGCTATTTTTCCTTGAGGATCATAGAATCATAGAATGGTAAGGTTGGAAGGGACCTCTGGAGATCATCTAGTCCAACCCTCAGCATAGCCCATGTGGGGATGGAACCCATGATATCATTGCACTGATGAAGTCTGCTTAGAACCTCTGACAGGGATTTCTTGCAGAGCATTAGCACCCTTAGTGGGACTAGGTTCACAGAACAAATGTTTAAACCCACTGTTTATGGGGAGCTAAGCAAGAATCTGCTCATAATTTTCTAGTTTATAGCTTTAGTTGGTTGAACTACAGTTTTATTGGAGGATATTATATTCCTAGGGCTATTACTCTAAAATTTGAAATAAGATCCCAATTAGCTTGTGACCTCATTATAACCAACAGTTGCATTTGCTGTTTTGCATTTTTGTGGTTGAGACTAAATTGAGAGGGGAAAAATAGCTGATCTCAAAGGTGAGGGGATAATAAATCTCACAGACCATTAATAATCTGCTAAAGCCCACAGTGTTTTATCATATGTACTTTTTGTCAAACGGTTATGCTCTCCCAGACATTTTCTAATTACCCTCTTTCAGTCTCCTTCTATCTGTTCTATCAGTTTCATTTCCCTGTACTACACTTAACACTCACATTTCAAAGCTTGTATTTTTATGCTAAATGCTTTTGCTGCATAATTAATTTGTCTTAAAAGAGCATGTATATGAATAAAAGATTAATATTCTTACCAATCCTTCACAGTCTGAATTTATTTTGGTATATCATTAAGAAAGCTTTTGTTGCTGTATTTCTGCCCTTGAATGTATTTCCCTAGGCAATATTGAATCTTTTCTGCATAGAGGAGAGCAAAGACTTCTCCTGCTGCTTCAGACTCTCCCAGAACATTGCTACTGAGGCTATAGAATTCAGAGTAACTTGACTCTATTTTTAAAGAATTAAGATTGTAAATAACATTTCTGCAAGATAAGAAAATACCCCACAGTGTTTTCAACCTTAAACAAAAGAAGGAAACCCCAAATATGCCTATATCCTGTGTAGTCACCTTTCTTTTCTACCTCACAGTTTCATCTCATTTTTTTTCGTCTTCTCTGTACAGAGTAGAAGAAACATGTAAGTCTTCATGAAATTTCTATGGAAGCAAGTGAGACTTTTCCCTGATTTCAGTGACCCAGCTGTCTGGTGTCACTCACATGATCCTGATCATTCTTTTAAAAAAAGTAAGTGGATTATCTTTTGCTTCTCTACCATGAAATGTATGGAAATAATTTTATATTGTTTCAATTCCTAGGTCTTTAGTTGTGTTAAAATTCCAGCTTCTCAAGCTTCTGTCACTATCCTATCTAGCCATCACATTCAACTCTGTGTAGGTGGTAAGAATTATCTTGTGTTTTCTAAAGTGGCTTCAGGTAACTTTAACTCTCTTATCTGGACTCAGATGCTGTGACTCAGTGAATTCTTGTCATAATCTTATGACAAATGAGAAATGATTAAATAATTTCAGAATTATTCAATGGATCTTTTGACATAGGAATTTAAATGTGCTTTGTTACACGTTCATGCTTTAGAATATTTTACATTACACAGGTGTAAAGTCTATAACTCATAAAACAAGGAAAATGCCTAATTGCTGTGTGCATGGATTATTTATAACCAAGTGGTCTATGAAGAAATGAGAGTCCATAAAAAGAATGCTACTGAGTGTTAAAACCAATCTGTTTGCCTCTTTTTGATTGGGATGAGAATATTAGGCCATAGGTTTCAGAAACATAACATTATAAATATGATGCTTGCTTTCTAATGTAAAAATGAAAAGATGAGAAGCCTTGTGTATGGGAGATATAGTCTGCCTTTCCAGATGGAGCCTCTAAGCCTTCTGAGATCTATATTACCTCTTCAGAAATTTGGATGTTTATGTGCAGTACAGGAAAATCTCCCTTCTTACATTTATTTCTCTTAGTTTGATACTTTCTCAGTGCCAGTGGACAAGAGCTAAAGATCTGAACCTTGCACAGATTTCCATCCACTGGCTTCCATGGTTGTATCCAAGTAATAGCTGTGCTGCTCAGATTAGATGGTAACTTATTTGGGGAGAGGTCGAGGGGAGAGAGTCGATTTTTTTGTGTGCTGCTTTTACCGTTTTAAAGAGTAGAAATAAACAACCTCATCCTCCAGACATGTAGTATTAACTGACTTCTAAATGATTATCTTAGCTATTTCCTCTCCACGGTTGGGAAAGTGAAGAGGAAGAACTCAAGGCGCTGGTAGGCAACCCATTCATTTGTAAGGTCTCACAGAGATGACATGTCTATTTTGGAAGTCAGGTTATTGGAAAACAATGTGACATGTCTGTTAGACCCTCAGCCAAGAAAAGAGGACTTGAAATAATAGCTTAAAAGGGGTAGCACTGATTTACTTGGAGGAGAACTCAAGACTTGTTTAATATGGGATTTTATTCTTCAGTGTTACGAAATAGATTCATGGGGACATAACCAGGCATGACTGCAGTGCTGAAGAGGGTGTTTGTCACTTTTCTCATTTCTCCCTTGGTTCAGTAGTTCTTTCTTCTTCCTTTCTGTTGCCATGGATCTTGCCCTCCTAGTACATTCATTTAAACTTCCTTCTTTTTATTCTCTCCTTTCCTGAAGATGCCAGCACACACTATCCTAGTGCATAGATTTTGTGGAATGATCTTGGGCCAGAATTTGTTTAATGTTGGCAAATGGGGATGTGAGGCCTGCAAAATATATTGAGTTGTGTTGAATGTGTAGAATAATTTCTTCCTGGATTCCCATAAGTGCCACAATTCAGCCTGGAGTGAACTTTTACTTTTGAATTGTTATAGAAATAGTAATACCTCAGCCATAATGGCTCAAATAGCACTATTATAATATGCAATTAAAAGATGTCCCTAAGGTGATACTCAAATCCATTATCACCCTTCACAGCTACTATGGACACTTGACACTTCAATTGATACACTGATATATTAATGTTCACCTTTTGCTAACATATTGGTGAGTTAGTCTAATTTAATTTTCTCCTTTAGTGAAGCTACTGCAGCTGGTGTGAAGGTAATTAAGAATTTTCTTCACTCATAATCCAACATTTGTGTCCTCCAGAAACTGCAGTTTGGTGAGCTTGTGGTGGAGTTTTGTGTGGCAGGAGCAAGGAATTTGGTATTCTTATCTGTATTTTCCCTGGGTGCTCTCCAGAAAAGAAAGGAGAAAAACAAACCACATTTGATGTACTACATCTCTCTGATTATTTTTTCATGCAAAGTACTAGCATTTGCTGTCTGTGTCTGAAAAGATATAGAAAAAGAACTACAAGTGCATAAGATTGCATGGTAGGAAGAGCTCTATAGAGAAACTGCAAGTGAATCAGAAAAGGCTAGCTCTTGCAGTCCTCCTAGATGTACCTACGAATAACTTGTTCTGCTCTGACAAACTAGTGATAGAGTAATACAAGAAGTGAAGAGCAACCTTAATGCTTGAAGGTCAGGAAGAAATTATGTATGTCCATTTCCTGAACAGCGTATTTTGATTCTGATACTCTGATAATTGGCAGCACAGCAGGATCTGTATTTAGCAATCACAACAAAAAATGTGTGCCACATTCAGTTTAACAAATATTATCTGTACAGTAGGAAATTAATTCTATTTAATAAGGAAAGTGGAGGTATAAAATGCAAATGGAAATACTTTTCACTTGTGAAGCAAGTCTTTTGTTAAAATATTAAAAAAAAAAAAAAAAAAACACGCTTCAGTAGAGATTCCTAAAAATGATAGACTTTGCTAAATATATCTATTCACATAGGTAGAAGTGTTCTCACTGGAGACACTGTGGAAGATAGAGGTGCTGGTTAGATATTTTTCTTGGAAGAAATAATTTAGTTTCAGCAAATTGTCCACCAATCTTGAAGGTGGAAGCGTCAGATAAGACATTTCTTCCCATACCTTAACTACTGCCTGCCTTGAAATCCCACTTCAAATACTCTTCTTTATCCCAACCCTTAAATAAGAAAACAAATACAGAAATTCTAGGAAATGTATAGCACTAATGTGAAGTGTGGTTAGTTCTCTTGCCTTTTTTAATTAAAATTGGTCAGGCTTTGGAAAAAAATGCAAGCCCATGTACTGTTTTAAAATTAACTGTAAGATTGTTATTTTTTGTAATTAAAATTGCTATTTAAACACTCTTAGCTGTTGTAGTAAAAGCTATTAGCTCTACCACTAACAGTTAACAGTGAATGTAAAATGCATTTTAAATAAAATAATTGCTAAAGTGGCATAGGCTTCAAAGGTATAAGACCTGCGAATCTGTAAGCTAGTTCTGGTACTTAGTCCATATATTCCTTTAGGTTTTGTATTGACATTGCAAGTCTTCTCGGAGACCTTCCAGGTGCTCACATAAGGAAAAAAAAAATTCTTTCTGCCGGCCAGAATCAGTCTTGGTCTACATGCAGATATCTTAGGCAGAGGTTGGAGCACAAGCAGTCAGAGTGAGAGTCTGCCCTAGGGCTCAGCCATAAACATTGATATTACAGTAATGAAATCTGTCCCTATAAAGAGCAAGGACTCAATGTGAGATGTGTTGGACAAATATAAATGAAATAATGATTATTTGTCTGTCACTTAAGTGGTTTTGTATTTTCTTGCTCTGACAGTGAAACCTGACTGAAATTTTCCACTGATACAATTCTTCTACGTTCAGAGCAGCAAGGATGGAAAGGGGGCTGAAAGTCATTAACATCTCCTCACCCTCCCACCCCCCACACTTTTTTGATGTGGAATGTATTTATTTAGCTCTTAACCTACATTTCTTCAGACAGTCTTAAATAGATATCGTCACTTTTAGGAAACTGAAGATTGAAATACAGCTACTAGTTAGATCTCAAACTGTTAAAAACAAGCAAGCAAACAAAATTTAATAACAAAAAATCCCAATTTAAATTAAACTTTTTTGTCTCGTAGATGTTCGTTTCAGGCAATAAAGCACCCTTAAATTTTTGTAAGTAAAAACCAAATCCAAGGCTGATTGACCTGTACAATTTGTGATTCGCCTTAGTCACTGGAGCTTAGAGCAGAGAATATATTCTGAAAATTCTGTTATCAGTGGATTGTCAAGTCATTTCTGATTTAGCCCCTGGCTTTAACCAGACTGTCCTGCTTTCTGAGATAATAATAAAAAGATAAACCGTGAGAGTTAGAAGAAAGCTCATTTGCACACTGATGACCTATTCCTCCGGCATCTCTTTCCATTTTATCTTACAAAAAATTATCATAGTTTTGATCAAAGGCAGAAAAAAAGAAGCATAATCCAAAGACAGGTTAACAGGAGAGTTTCTTATTATGATAACTTCCGTAGATAAACTAATGCATATGAAAAAGTCTTCCTACTCACAAAAATCTAGTGTACAGTGTATTACATTAGTGGTCAGGAGTATTAGATGTGACACTGAAATGTCAAATAACTTCACAGCAAGCTGAAATACAGAGTTCCAGCTTTATAAGGCTCTTCTTGAAATGCTAGTGTAGTTCCCTTAAGTTTGATGACATTTAATAAGATGGTCTTGTTGACCACTTCCACACATGGTAGACAAAATATTTTATTGCTAGAAACAATATTAACTGGCTATAGAAATGTGTTCATAATATATACACTTTACATATTATTTTCAGTTAGTCTGGCGTGCCACTAGCAGGAGCCTACAGGGCAATCTATTTATAAATGCATATATATATATATATATTCTACTGATGTAAATGCCCTTGTATACTTTAAGTACAAAACAACAAAGACCCTCAGGTAGTATAAAGTTATTTTTCTCCACTGGCCTAAGAACATTAGATCATAACATCGACCAGTACCACATTTTGGTTGGATGCACAACTGTAGACCTTTTCCATGCAGACAGGCCCTTTTGAAAGGATCCTTTAGCCTGTGCAAATAAGATTACAGATGAGAGATTACAATTTGGTAGCTGATGGCAAACATTCCCTTTCTTCCTCTGTGACAGACACCATTCAAGGAGAAATTTACTGGCGGTAACATTTTTTACCAAAAAATAGAAGTTAAATTTAGAAGAAAAGCACCTTTGAGCATGGGTGAAATTAGAAACCTGCCATTTTTAACTATGTTTACAAGACACAAAGCAGATACATTTCTTTCAAAATTATTTATATGACGCTTACTTGTGAACAATAGGACCTGTTATATTGCAACTTGTGAGGAAAAGAAAAATAAAACTTACTTCTCCCAAACCGGACAGGAGTCTGCTGCACTCAATGGCATACATATTGTGTGGCTGTCAGTGGTCTGACAGTTATAATATACACCCATTTTTAGTGGAAGTGAGTTGCATAGGCTTAGAATATTATCAAAGATAAATTGGAAATGGGAAGCAACTTGTATATGCTCATACTGTATACTCATACAAACGTGGCAGTGGAGGGAGGGCCTAAAAAAAAAAGAACACCCCCCCCCCACACACACACACACACCCAAGGACTAAATGGGTGTTCATTACATTTGCCTATGAAGGATCAAAGCTGTTGCTCCACAGTGAATGTTGGTATTTTAGATAAACGTAGAGTAAAAGGAGGTTTTAACTCAGGGTACTCAGTTAAGCACACATCCTGTAGTAAAAGTATATGATACTAAAATGTGGTGGTATAAAAAAGCCTAAACTAGGTTAAATTAAATTAACTTTCCTTTGCTGTGGACTGAGAAGCCACACACAGTCTGTTTTCACGGCTCTGAGCACAGCAATTTGGCTCACTTGTATATTCAATAATGTGACCCTATTGCCCTGTATTTCTTTACATCCTGGTGTACAAGGTGTTTTCTGCCATTACGTAGTCATGGTTAGATGTATTTTTATTAGTCACCTGGAATATAGGTGTGGAAGAAACCACTGGAAGGTGATGGAAACTAGATCTGCACAGTTCTGAGCCCTCACATAATAAACTTTAATTTCAGAAGGCTTGGTGGGACGTAGGCTGCTTACGGGCGTACACAACAGCACCTTGTGAAGAGTGGGGAGCTCCTGGGAGACGACTGCAGGTCGCGCCTGCGTCACGGGAGGAGAGCGCGAAGGAGTCCAACACCTCCCATGCTGCGGGTTGCGATAACAGCGCAGAATTCGCTAGGTAAATCCCTGCTCTTAGGAACTCCCTGTGGCCAGTGTCACAAAGGGAAAGGGAGGGGGAAAAGCCCACAGGCAAAGACAGAATACCACCACATGTACTTGTTTAATTTTAAACATTTTTCTGGTAATGTTAGGAAAACACCTAAGCAAAGTGGAAACACTTTGCTCTACCACTATAAATATCTTCCTTTCATTGTAAAGTTAGAAGGGCTTAGGTGGAGTTTTATGTTAGGGAGCCATGTTCCAAGCAGAGCTATACATAAGGGCTTATAAATTATCAGAGGCTGAATATACTTGGAGGCAAAGGCTGATAGAGTTCTCACTAGTTTAAAATTAAACTATTTTTATACATGTATAAGACAGATGTTCTTGCTATTAATGGCTTTCTCTATAGAACAAGTTGTTCAGCTTGAAGAGAATCTCTTTTGAGAATAGATGAAAAAGAGAATAAAGGTGATCATTAAGGGATGGTTAAAAACATCGTAGTAATGTTTTTCATAGTATCAAACTGGAGATTATATGCAGGCTTGCAGTTATGATGGACTTGAATTTTATTCCATTATCACCTGTAGTAAATCTTTTAATACTTAAGAAAGTAAATATTAAAAAATTGGAAACTAGTTAAGCAGACTCAGAAAGAGTTGTGTTTTTTTAAACTTTCCTGTTTGCGAAAAGATGTGGACGTCTTCTTGTCTCTTACGGGAATAGGTTTTAAACTACTGGGCAACACTGATCTATGAAATACAGACTGATGGCTACGTGGTCTTGCTTCCAGCAGCTACGTTGAATTACAGTGAGTAAAAGCACATTGTTTAACTTGTGTGTAAGCAATGGGTGTGATGCCAGAGGGAAGTGATGTGATAGAAGGGTACATGTGGTATGCTATTAGTCCACAGTATGAAAGGGATTGAAAACAGCAGTCATACTCCAATGATAGGTCCATGTATGTAATTAAAGATAAGTTCTCTGCACCATCTGTGAGAGCCTACTGTATGTCAGCGTGGTGACTGGATAGATGAATCTATTCGGATAAATAATATACTTTCATCTAAAGGAAAGTTGCTATATTTTAAATCAGAAGAATATATAGCCGTGAAGCAATCAAACAAATCTTTCTTCTCCTTTGACATTGCCCAGCTTCTCAGCTTTAAAACAAACAGATGCACATGAGTGTTTTTAATATATTTACTTTGAAACATATCACTGTACTGCATATATATGTATTAATGTCATTAATATTTACATGCAGTTTCATATTTAAATGGCCATAGGAAATTTGAAAGTTCTTGTTTCCTTTTGCTGCTGTTTATTAATACCTAAAGATGCTGCTCTGAATTTGTACACAGCTGTCGCTGCGTTAGCATTAGAACGTTCTAAAGTAGACGGTGAAAAGCTGCACGGCTTGTTTTTACAGAGCAGCTAGCCTTTGCAGCAGTACAGACAACATTGGATACAAATTGTTTTTGCAGAGCATCTTAACTAAGAGGCAGATGTTAATAATGCAAACTTTAGAGTGCATATGTCTGCTTAGTACCTTCAGGCTGGATTTAGAAGGAACAATCTTACAGAAATGAAGGTTGAGTTTTTTAATCAACTAAGCATAAGCCCTCCAGAACCTCAGGGGCAGCACTGTTAGTATGTATCAACGTAAGTCAAGAATCTGGCCCCTCTGCTAGTGGAAAAAAAAAAAAAAAAGGTACAGTTTTAGCAGCCAAATTGTATGCAAAAAACATGACTTAGATGTATTGCACAGTACTGAGAGCAAATTTTCTGATCTGATTCCATAGCTTGGGAAGCCATGGGGATTCCAGAGAGCTGTGTTTGAGTTAAAACTTTAATTTCCTCATTTGCTGTTATTGAGACTTAAAATGTTCTGAAATAGTAATTAAAAAAATAGCAGAAGATGTTGCATGACAGGAACTCTGGTAGGGCTTTTTTTTCACAGGCTTGAAATGGTTTTAATTCTGATCAGCTATTAACTTCCTGTTAATTGCTGTATGCAAGATTGTTTCTGTGCCAGGTTGTTACAGCACATTCTCCAATGCATGCTATGCTAGCATTTTAGTCCAGCTCAGGTGTGCATTTTTGAAGCTAATCTACCAGCCATACCCATTTACTGTGCTTTGGTTCACGCTGTGGGTCAGTCTTGGAACACACTAGTTATATTCCTTTTAGATGAAGGTAAATCATGCCTGTGCTTCAGGAGCACGTGTACTGCTGCTAATGAGCATTCAGTCCTTTGTTACAAGACTGTGGCTGGTCGGAAGAAAAGCCCCCTGAAATGTGTGCAATGTGGATTTTGGATATTTCCCACCAGCTCTTCTGATCTGTACTGCGCTGCCTGCTAAAGGAGATGTTGCCAGAGGTAGCTTCTAAGGCACCTTCTCAGGGCTTTCTCCTTAGATGCTCTTGCGTAATTATAAATGAAGAAATTCTTTCTGCAATGAGTCTTCTAAGCAGTGAGTTACCTGTTTAATTAGTCTGGCTCCTAAAATAGGAGTGGGAGCTGGCATTAGGAACCCATTGCAGTGCACAGAGTGGAGCTGGACTTGTAGAGTTCAGACTGCAGCCTGGGTCTCGAACAGATGCTTCTGCTTGTAAAACTTGTTTGTTTCTAATTTCAAGTATTTCTGCAGGTTCTGAGCTTTCCTTCCTGGTTGAACACTATCATTCTGATGTAATCACGTGGCTGTTGGCACTCTGAGGGTCACACAGAAGTTATGATTTATTTGCTTTGAATTCTGCACTGTGTCATTGGAAAGAGTGAGTGGATGTTAAGGATGACAGGGCTCTGTTTCTGTCTAGTGTCTGAGCCTGGGAAAATATTTCACCTTTATGTGTCTACCAGTGGAATGGTAAAGCCAGTTCACTTTTTAAGGGTTTTGAAAGCTACCAGTGAAAAGCACTGTATAACTGTTTTACTTTACACTCAAACTCTTCATAGAGTTTTCCTTTTAAAATACCTCTTTGCCTGGCTGAGCAGATATACATTGCATATACATAAATACTTCAGCCACCTGAATGGTGGTTTAGGTGAATATTCCCATGAAATCAGAGGAAACTATATGGAAAGCTGAAGAGAAATTTTAAGTATGATTATGTTTCATTTTTTTTTCTCCAGTTTAATGAAATCTTTGTCCACATGATTTCTCTTTTGAGATTTTCCAAAATGCAACTGTAAATGTTCAGTGTTTTGTTGCTAGTTATTTTGAAAATAAAGTAAGTAGGTCAATCTTTACCATTCTGATGGTAGGATTTTTCGTAAGTAAGTGGCATAGAAAAGAAGTCACAATCCTAGCAACTCAGAAAACTTGTCACTGATCTAGTCCTTATTTCCTGGGCTATGATCTGCCTTTTTGATCTATACACAGAAGGGTACAGACTCAGTCTCTTAACCTTGAACAAAGATCATTTCAGAGGTTTTACATGGACTGAAATTGATAGTCACATATTACACGACTAAAAAATGCTGAGCAAAAATAGGACACTGTATTATTTGCATGATTCTGTTTGGACTAACATTTGTACGGTTTTATCTTACTGCAAATCAGAAAAGAAGTTTCAAGGCAGAAAAGTCTTTACATTTGTGCATTTTGTAAGTTCTTTGCAGTAGGTATCTAACCTCATCTGTATTAGGAAAAATTCATGAAAATTTTCCACTATGGCTATTTTTGAACCCCACAGTGGATAGCAATGAGGGCAATTTGATTTATTTAAACTGCCAGATACCCTAAACATTTTAATTTCACAGCACTGGAGTCTCTCAGTGCAGGAGTAGTCAGCATGGTGTTAAAGCCTTTAGCTGTTCTCATAATAAAGGGCTTCCACTTCTTTTTAAAGCGGCAATGTTGTTAAGATATATTGAAAGTTTACTTGTAGCAAATAAAGATATAATGGGAAAGATAATATATAAATGTTAAATAAAAGGTGGAGACAGTTGGCATTATCCTTAATTCAAGCTAACTGGTCAGCTGCGAGAATGAAGGCTCTGGGCTCCTTTCAGCAGTCCTTCCCCATTAGATAAATGCCCTGTGGATGTAGGGGGGAGTGGGTCAGCTTGCTTATCCAGCGATCAGCTAACTCACTGAAGAAAACAACTGTTAGCCGACAGTGAAAGTGCGCTAAGTGGAACATGGAAGTGCACTCAGAGGTATCTCTTGTACTCTGAGATGACATTAAAATGTGTGTTTTTCCTCTCCGTGTGTCATTACCAGAGGTTAAATAATTAATCGTTACTCTAAATTTCAGCTTTCTGGATTTGGGATAGCTTGCTTTCTTTATTTTTTTATTTTTTTATTTTTTTAATCTCCCTCAGCTGATGGCTTTGGTGGCTTGTATACTGGGATTTAGCTAATTCTATATTTTACTAGATTCTTCTTCAGCTTGACCCAGCTTTTCTCAAAATTTCACTAGGCCTACATAGGTGCAATTTCAATATCCATTTTTCTCAGATCAGCAGAAAAACTTACTTGCTTTTCACTAAAAGCAAAACATTTCCCTAACCTTCAGTTCCACAATCTTCTTGTACGTTACTGGCAGAGCTCCAAGCCCTTTTCATGTTGTATGGTGAAATGTCATTGCTAAGGAGAGCTGAACTCTAAAAAGGTCTTTCCTGACTCTTATTTGAAAAAGTAGTTGGAATGAGATACATTTCTAATCGAATCAGAAACAGACCTATGATTGTACTTTCTGTCTGTGAAACAGAAAAAAGGAAAAAGAGGAGCAAGAAGGGGAGGAGACAGTAGTCTTTCCTTTCTTTTCAAGCTAGATTTTCAAAGAAGGATTTAAAACTGCATCTACAGTTTCTTTTCATCTTTACTCTAGAAACTACAGTTTTACTGGCTTTTTAAAAACTTGATCCCTAAAAATCAGTCCTTTGCTTTGTATTTTGGGAACTTTTGAATTTCCTCTGGCTGCTGAAAGTTAATCAAATGCTGCATGTGTAGTTCTTCCACTAGTACATTTTGATTATTGTGATTTGGCTTTCAGTCAAAGGAACATGTATTTTCTGTTAGCATGGAGCTCTGTACAGGTTGATCACTCTAGGAAGTAGGATAAATTAGCTCTTGTGAAGTTGTGCACTACCTGGCCCTGACACTTCTGTTTCACGATACGGTGTACTTAAAGCCAGTTTGGCTGTCGCTGACTATTCTGAGGTCTGGGATGTTCACATGCTTTTTTAGCATGAATCTTTTATGTAAAATGCATGGTCAAATTACCATTTATGGGAATGAATGCTCTTTGGACCATTACTTGATTGTTCTCCCATGCCTGTAATCTTGCTGTGCTGTAGGTGAGTTAACCACACTTGTGTGTAGAGTGAAACAGCTTCAGCAGCAAGCGTGCCAAAGTCAGAGTATGTGATAACCTCAAGAGGGTCAGCAGAAGGTGTCAAACAAACACCTTGCCACCTGCTGCTCAGCAGCGGGGTATCTGCAACTTCACCAAAGCTTGCTGATAACCAGGTATGATCAGCCTTAGAGATCTGGGCAGGAATCTACCATATCTGATGCTTCTCAGCAATATTTGTCATGACTATATGGCATGGTACATGGTAGATGATAAATCTATGCTCATCTTCTCGTTGTTTTTAGTTCATCTACTCACAAGATACTTATGTGGCCTCAGGACTTGTCTGATGCCATTCTAGTGAGAGATGAGGAGCAACAATGAAGAAATGATTCCTGTTTGAGTTCGCTTTCCCCACCTTTGGCCCAGCCAAACTTATTGCAGACCACTAAGGTCATGTCCTGGTTATCCTTTCCAGATAAGAACAGTGTGAAAAGATAGACTGCAGCTATAGCCCTGAATGACACTGAATGAAGCTAATGAAGGAAAAAGTTGAGCTAGTTCAGATGTTAGCTCCATATCTCAGTGGAATTTGGGGTTAATAAAATGCTGCTTTGGAAGATGTTATAGATTAAAGGTCTCTGAATCCTTTGCCACTGATTTATTGTACCGAAAGGGAAACATTTCATCATGACCTACTCATCCTAGACATCCAGACATAAAATTAAAAAAGCACCATCTGCTCCATATTTGGAAGAAAGTGTGTACACACTTACCATTCTGGAGTAGGTTTGGCGGGGCATGCCTTGCTGTAGTGGAATGGGAGGATCAGATTCAAAGCACGGGTTGTTCATCATGCAAGACACAGATGGACTTGGCTGAAATCTAAGATTGCTGGTTTCTTTCTGCTCACCCTCACTTCAATTGTTTGCTGAATATGAAAAACTGAAATTAATTTGTAAAATGTTAAGATGGTTATAAACTTCAGAAATATCAAAGAGTAGTTCTTAATATTGATTTATTGAAAAGAGTGAAAATTCTGCCATCATGGTATTTTAATAGATAATTTTTAATTGTTCAATCAAATCCCAGAATGTATTCAGTTTCCAGCTGAGTGGAATTCTGCCTGGATGAGTCTATGAAGAATATAATATTTGTACTCACAAAGTATCAGCAGTAGATACACTATACGTTAGAACAATTTGTAAGTAATTTGTCAGAAAAGGCTATTTGTTCACAGAAGATCTATTAGCAAAATTCATATGCTGGTAATACCTACCTCTAGAGTAAAAAAAAAAAATTATTGACTTTAAAAAGTCAATACTAGGTTGATAACCTTTGATTCTAATATGCGTCATCAGATTTTGGTGGTTACTTCTTATTGATCCTAGGACCCATGGCTTATTAAATGTATGAATGTGCAAACACTTGAATTTAGGTTTGGGGAAAATCAGTACATATGACTTTGTAATTCAGTTTGGAAAAGCATATAGATGATGAGTATCTAACATAGAAAATGATAATAATCAGCATAAAGATATATATGAGTGGCCATTATCTGCTTTTTTTTTAATAAGGAGAAATTATATCAGACTTTTGAGGAAAGCATGAGCTGGATTTTTACATTGAATTTGGGAACCTTAGATTTTTTATTTTTTTCTCTTTCTACTAGCAGGAATTTGTTCAAGTATAATGTGTAATTTCTAATGATTTTCCTTCAGATGAAAACATTCTTGCTTGCTAAGGATGTATTTCTTGGGAAAAAATGGAAAAGTAGTAAAAACAACACTGTTGTGGCTGTAATATAAATTTTTGAAGTCCTTTAATGTATTGCTGAATTGACCTTTCCCAAGATTTCATTGAGTATTGGACAGATTAAAGCTGAGTGGATAGTTAATATAGCCAGGAGTAAAAATCACTTTTCATTCCCTGTGTTATGTGTTTTCAGTGACCCACATGAAAGTAAAAGAACCACGTTCCACTGAAAATCCACAGAAGTGGATATAAAATTTTCTGTGCTATTTTTAGCTTTCTTCCCCGTCTGCAGACATCTTATCAACAGTAGAACATCTTAAAAACCTTCAAATACATTTTCATTGGTCTGTGCTAGACAGGACATTAGCTGTCACTGCTACTGTGAAAATTTTCTTGGGACAGTGTACTGTATTTATCCAAAGAATGCTAGTACTAGCAGTGACAGTAGTGATGTAGTTGTGAGAGATGGGTGAAATATATGTATTTCTTTGCAAAAATCAAAGAAACAAAAACTTTGTCCTGTGGTGAAACTTGTGTGTTCCCAATTAACAATATATTATTTTCCTGAAATAAAATGTGTTTCCCCAAGTGTTTAATTATCTAATGGATATAGAATTGTTTTGAATGAAGTGAATAACAAACAGATTTAAAGAAAACCAGTGCTTCTTAGTATATTTGATTATAGCATATATGTGTGTACATAACATTTATTTTTAAATGTCAGCATCTTTAACCTCATATTTTATGAAGATTGAAATTCAGACTAACGAATGTTAAATCAAAAGCAGAAATAATATTTTCTTTTAATTCTCCAAATTCAGAGTCAAAGTATTTTCAAACTTTTCTTTTCCTGCTCATGAAAAGGCAAATATTTATTTATACGGCTACCTCAACATTTTCTGCCACCATCATTCAAATTGATCCCTGCGGTGATAAGTGGTCAATGACCTGAGTGCAGGGTGGACTACAGCAGTCTCACAGAGTTGCCTGTTACTTATCACAGTGGTAGGACAACTGTAACAGCACAGTGACATTTTCCTAAAAGCTCACATTTTTCCCGGTAGGTTATTATACAGGTGGAATAAAATGTTTTCTTAAAGACCAACCACATCTTTTCTTCCTCTGAAAGGTCACTTCTGTTTGTTCTTTTTTCACTTTGCTGAAAGGTGAAGTTAAATGAAGAGGAATCTCAGGTAGTAGAGGATATTCCTAAACTACCAAACAGTTTGTATTGCTATGTAAATGAAATTACATTTCCAGGCTCTAACTTGCTTAAAGAACATGGCACTAGATTTAATTTTTCTTTTGCTTGTTCGCTAGGTAGTTTCAGCTGCTGATTATCTGAGTAAAGTGAAATGAACATTTTTTTTCTTCCATTTCTTTTCTATGTTATTTCCACATCAGTTCTGAATGTTACCATTACTGAAATTGTTGTGTAACATCTGAGGGAGTAGCTTTTATGTGCTCAAAATGGTAAAGTTGATTTATGATCTTTTGTCCTATTGGGTTTGTGTGACTGGGTAATTTTTGAACAAAGCACTGAAAAGTGCTTTGTAAATCTCCCCAGGAAAATTCCTTTCCCACATATACACACCTTTAAGTGGAGTGAATTTAAGAGTACATTTTAATAAGATACAAATTTTTGATGGTTGTCTTTGTGCCAAGTTGGAAAATGATTATAAAAATGTAATTAAATATAAAAATAATTATAAACTCTGGAAATTCAGAGTTGAGAATAGATATAAGTGAAATCTAGACAAATATTTAAAAGAACATAGCCAAATGTTGGTATTCTACTTCAGCTCTTCCCGAATTATACGATTAAGATGTAAATTTTTGGACCCACATAATTTATTTTCAGACATATATTTTTAAAGGCTACGTATTTTCATTTCTTATGAAAAGAAATTTTCTTATGGCACATGCCTTTCTGAACATAAGCCATGTTATGTGCAATATGCACATGTAGTGTAAGTACTTCAACACGCTTATGTGACATAAGAGCATGTGTATGTGGAGATCGCATGTAAACGAGCAGAGACGCTTTCAATACTGCTCTTTCAGATATTGCAGACTTCTCGTGTCATCTGTAGGATCCTAATGAAAAGATTACTAAGATAAGTGAGTTATGTTTTCAGCTAGTTTGTGCCAGAAAGAGTAAAATGTGACTTCTTACGTCTACCTTTTAAAAAATGTTTATTCTGACAGTCACTGAGTACAAACTACTAAGCAGGAATTTGGAAACCTACAGTGTGAACCCAGTCGGCTGGGTTTGGCTAGTTGTGGTTGGGCGAAACGTAGCAGGTACAATCCAGGCCATAAACTGAAAACGAGCATCTGAAGCTGTCCTGCAAGTGTCCGTTCTGCCAAACTGATGGATGGAGATTGTTAATAACGATCTCAACTTGCAAACCTGCACCAGCCAAAAGAGTAACGCAGGACTATTTCCGTAAGGACTGCAGTGAAAGGAAAATTACACAGCTCTGGGCCGGTATATTGATTATTTTACAAGGACCTTATCATTTATCTAAAACACTCTGAAATTAGTGCTGCATAAGAGACATCAGTTAAACTAAATTTATAGACATAGAGGGCATCAAACAGCATCATTAACATTTTACCAGTCTAAGTGTTAACAATAGTTGATATTTTTCATCCTTCCTGAATTGGTTATAGTGCATATGAAGAAAGAGGTTAGCTGGACTTTCATATAGCTGATCGAAGTTGAAGTTTGAAAAAGTATTCTTCTGCAAGTGAATCTAGTTTTCTAGATGCAAAATTAAAATACAGAACCATACAGCTTCTTTATTTAAAATATTTAGGAGAGAACAGGAGGTATGTTGTAGAAAGCCATTTAAGACACTTTAAACATTGAAAAGTTTCTAGAAGACCTGAATCCATTAAAAGATGTGGATGGCTTTATATCATTTTAAATCATATTATTTTAACATGATTTTAATGTAGGAAAAATTATTGGCACACTAACTGAGTAATAATTTAAAGCCATAATGTAAAGCCATATGTCATGTAGTCCCTGTGACTGTTCCATCACTTGCTTTATAACAGGGCTAGTTCATACTTCTGGCTAACCACAGAGATCTCCAATAAAGGTTTGAAGATATATAGATCATTAATTTAGGTGGGAAGGGACCACTGGAAGTCATTGAATGCAGTCAAACCAGTGAAGCTTTACTAGCTGCAACAGGATGCTTAAGACCTGTCCGGTCTGACTCCGGACGCCTCCGACGATGGAAGTTCCTGGTTCCATGGGCACTATTGCCAGTATTTGACCTCCCTCATGGTGAAAAAAGTTTTATTTAAGCCTAACTTCCCTTGCAGTGGTTTGGGTCCACTGCCTGTCATCCTATCACTGTGCATATGAGAAGAGTGTGGCTCTGTCTTCTCTACTCCCTCCTGTTAGGTAGCTGAGGATAGTACTAAAGAGCTCCCCTCAGCCTTCCCTTCGTAAGACTGAGGAGACCCAGCTGTCAGCCCCTCAGCTCAGAGGTACAGCATGTGCTTTAGCCTCCTACCCCTCTCGGTGGCCCTCCAGTGGATTCGCTCCAGTAAGTGTATTTTTCTTGTGCTGAGAAGCCCCAGACAGGGCACTGTGCTCCACTTGTGGTCTCGCAAGTGCTGAACAGAGGGGAATAAGTGTCCTCCATCTGCTGGTAGTATTCTTACTAATATCGCCCAGGATGCTGTTGGCTTTCCTTGCCACAAGGGCACACTCTTGATTCGCGCTCAATTTTTCGTTGGCCAACACTCCAAAACACTTTCCTGCAAAGCTGCTTTCTAGCCAGTTGGCCACCGGCCTTTAGTGTTGTATGAGGTATTTCTGTCCCATATACAACACTTTGCATTTGCTTTTGATGAATTTTGAGGTCCTTGTAAGACTACTTCCCCAGCCTTTTGTGGTCCCTCTGAATAGCAGCGTTATCTTCTGACATGTTGACAGGTCCCACCAGTTTAGTATCATCCACCAAGTTGCTGAGGGTGCGCTCAGTCTTATTGTCCTAGTCATTAATAGAGATGCTAAGCAGTGTCGGTGCCGCTGTTGAAAGCCAGGGGATGCCACTACTAACTGGGTGCCAGCTGGGCTTCGCATAGCTGATCGTAATCCATTGAAGCCCTAAGCAGCCAGTTTTGCACCTACCTTATCAGCAGCTTGTCCTTAAGGATACTGTGGAAGACCTTGTCTGGTGGTCTTGCTGGTGTCTGTGCAGTATATCTATAGAGAAGTAAGCTATCAGAGCTTAACATTTTTCTGTAATTGTCCAGATTATTTTGTTGGCAATGAGAGATCTGTATTTTAGCAGAAAATGATGAACTAGTGGTGGTGTAAGAGGAGCAATAAACAGAATATGTCACAGAGAAGAGATTTAATCAGGGAATACACATAGTTAATTCTTAAAAATAATCTTTTTAAACTCTTTTTTTTTTTTTTTTTTTTTTTTTTTTTTTTTTTTTTTTTTAGGAAAGAATTCCTAGTGCTATTTTGAGGGTAATGACAGCGTATTGCAAGGAATCAAATTTCTCATGACCTCTATGAAAAGGCACACTTGTGCACTTGTGTATGACATTTTTTTCTTTTAGGTGTGCCCCAAACTTCCAATAGTTTGGCAGCAGTTCTAGTGAAAGCAAAGTCTGTTTTAAAAGGTATTTGAAATGCAATCAGACACTGAATCATCCCAGCAAAACTCTCTCATTTTTATATTATTGAGGTTTGGGGATGACATGCAAAACTTCCTGAAAACTGTCCCCATGGGGAGCTAGAAATTGGACAACTTAGATTCTAGGGAGATTCAGCACTGAGTGTGAAGGGTTTAGTGCCGCTTTCAGGACCAGCACTTCTAAACGAACAAGCGGTTATCCTTGGGGAAAAAAATTTAGACCTTGTCTGTGGACAGGAGTTGCTTCTCTGTTATTTCACATAACCCATTAAAAATTTCATGCCTGGAGCAAGCACACAGTGCTATGTTATTTCCTTGATGTAGTTCTTTGGAATAGCTTTTCCACCATTTTATGAAGCTGCCTACAGAAAAGTAATAAAGGGTGTGAAAAGTTCTCAAAGGCAAATCAGTGTGTTAACGTTCCCATGCATAGGTCTGTGGTGAGTCATTAATCATGTAGCTGATGATACATGGTGCCAAAAGCAAAAAATTAACTCTTTGGCAGCTGGGTATATTGACAGAATGAAAGTATGTTATGACCGAAATATGCAACTATTAAGTCAATACGCTTAGTGTTTTAAAGCAGTTAATTAAAATCCTCTTCTGAAATGTATTTTCTAAGTCATAATGCTAATACTGTGATAATAATTATGAAATTAGTCAGAATAACTGACTACTGAACAAAGTAGTGTCTGATTTTTATCTTCCTGTCTTTAATTTTAATCTAATGATCAGAATTTCAGACACTATACTTTCTTTCGTAGCTGAAGAATGCATGGTTCGTAGCAGCCTGATAACTCCTATTGTCACTTTGCTTTCATAGAATAATTTTGCCCCAAGGAAAGATTTTCCTTACCCTTATTTTCATTCGTATTTTATATAGTACTGGCTGACAGGTTGACCTTTTCATATTGCATGCTGTGAAGTGTTGCTGCTAAGGACAGTTGATATCAAAACAGGCTCTTTCCTAGCTCTTATTAAAAATATTGAAAGATTAGGATTTCTAATTAAGCTACAGAATTGTTGATAATAGAAGCTTGTACTAAAAAAAAAAAAAGAGATACTGTTTACCTTGCTTGGGAAGACAATCGGTGCCCATGGACCATGAAGCAGTCTGTGCAGTTCATCAGTGGTCACTGCAAATAGCATTCAACTTTGAAAAATGTCATTTTTATTAGAAATGCTTGTTTGACTTTAGTAATATACACTTAAATCCAAAATTGGAAAAATCAGGTATGCCTTGCATAGCTGCATTTTTTTTAATTAACCATGGAGTTGAGCTTTTCCATCTTTTTTAGCCCACTGCTTCATATGCCAAGTAAGAGAAAGAGCAAGATTTTTTAAAAAAATCTTTTTTTTAAATGGTGTATCTTATGGACATAACTTGGTCTAATTTTATAAACTGTTAAATCCATCTGCAATATTTGATCTTTTTCACAACTGTCTTCATCAGATCAACTGAAGATTTTTAAAGGATGGATAGGTTTTTGTGTCATAAGATGTAAAATAAGATAAAGAGACAAGTCCAGAGGCTGGTTTTAGAGGAGGAAAATGTTTTTGAATGATCCTCAGACAGTACAGTTACTCTTCTAAATGTTCAACTCTGTCCTTGCTGATAGGTTTTTATACACTCTACTGAGGTGAGGAAATTTGCCTCTGTTTGCAGTTCAGAGTTGGTGATGAAGTTTTGTTTTTGCTGAAGGTTACATAGAAAGCTTGCAGCTAAGCTAGGACCTGAACCCAGGACAGAAGCAACAATGCAATATCCTTTCTGTTATGAAATCCTTCTATGGAAATGAGAAAGACCCTCATATTGCTTTTTTAAAATGGTAACAATCAAACCATACAGGGAAGTGCTGTAGAGGAAAAAAAAAGGGGGTTTGTCCTTACAGGAGAATTCTCAGTTCATTTAAACCTTATTGGTTAG
This sequence comes from Rhea pennata, assembly GCF_028389875.1. Lineage (NCBI taxonomy): Eukaryota > Metazoa > Chordata > Aves > Rheiformes > Rheidae > Rhea > Rhea pennata. Next base: position 60,661,413 of record NC_084666.1, read on the forward strand.
TGCTGTATAAACTCCACAGATCCTTCAAAGGAATGCTGACTGTTATGTATTTTAATGTATCCCAGTCTTTTCAAAATACATTTTTACTTCAGGTATTGCTCTGCTAAAAACTGTACTTTTTATCCTGTCCATCTAAAGTCCCTTATGTACTAGAATTGAAATTTTATGTATTAGTAGAAGCCTAAATATCCAGTCAACAGCCAATAACTAGCACAAATTAGGGAATTCTTCTTCTACCATAAAAACTGCCTTTATATTCATTGATCTGTTTTCATTTTGGTTAAGTCTTCAAAAACTAAAACTTTACTATTCAATAATCAAATTCAGATAACTTTTTTTCTTTACTTAGGTCAAATTTGTTAACCAATTTTATTAATAAATATGATGGCAGTTTTGTCTCTGCCAATTTTCCTAGGAAATCTGGATCTATTAAGATTAGCTGATTTATCAGCTAAAGCTTTGATTTGGGAGACATCTAAAAACACTACTTATGTATGTGTCGTCTTTTTTAGCTTCTGACCAGTTGTATTTTATAAATAACAACTATAGAGACATTACATCACCTTTCTTTAGTGGATGCTGTATATATTTATGGTTATGATTTAATTTGGATCCTTTTAACAGTTAGGAGCTTTGTCGCTGCCTTGAGTACATAACATAACAGAAAAGATAAAATGTGGTTGAAATAGGTAGCAATTCTGTCGCTGTTACCTGGCTGGAAACTGAATAGTGCACATTCTTTCCACAACGCTTGTCTGACACCATGTTTTAGGGGACACTGAAGTCAGTCAGCCTTCTTGCAACTTCGTCCTAGTCTGCATGCTGAGATCCTGCAGTTTCCCCTGTGCAGGACATGTAAAGAAAGCTGATACTGTACAGTACTAGAAACTGGAAACCTCAAACTTCTCTTCAGCTTTAGGAGAGTATTTTCTAATGTCTGTTGCCCCTATAATTTCCTGGGGGATGAACTCTTTTACGGAACAAGTGCCTATGCAGAAAATCCATCTGATGGAGGAAAGAAAATAACCTGCTCCTTTGGCAGTGAGGCTTTTTTTCTTCCCTTCCATGTCCAAAGAAGAGAAATGTGACAAGTATGAAGCTCATAACTGATGAGGAAAGGTATGTGTCAGTCACCCTGTTCCTAGGGTTAGTAGATGGTGGAGGGCACTGTTTGTGATGAGAAGAGCTTGGCAGCGGGAAGCAAAGTGTTAGCACTTCCCATCTGATGACTAGCCTTTCCTCTCTCCATTGGTAGTGAGATCTAAATTTTGGAAGGCAGAAGGAAAAGTCTAGCAAATATATGGCAAGGAGCACATTTTTAGGTCTTCAATATTTGTTGAACCTCAAGAACAGGCTAGTCATCACTATTTTTTATCTTCCTTTATTTTCACTCTTCTGATATTTCTCAGTATTACTCTGCAGACTTTTCCACTCTACTCTGTGCATGTCATGTATAGCTTGTGAACCTTTCCAAACCTTTGATTTCTTTTTACATTGCTTTGCTCATCCACCTTGGCTTTCTTCTGCTTTTAGTATTTTTTGTTCTGTTGCATTTCTAACCCTGGGGTTTTCTCTCTGAACATTTTTCATTTCCTTTCTTTGTCATTCTTAGTATCTTTAAACATTTCATTGAACCTGGCACTGCTTACTGTCATCCAGAGTTGAATTCAGTCCTCATTACTCTGCTTTCATTCTGAATGTAATCATGAATTTTTACAAACTTAAACATTTTAGCCATGTATCTCAGCTGGTAGATAAAAACAAAACAAAACAGCATTGGTTGTCTGTTATTAATTCTTATAAACTGTGGAACAAATTGTTCTCCAGAATATACGGAGCAAATAATGGATGAGACAGGAATATTCTCAGACATCTCCAAAACATAAGCAATTATGAGACATGCAATAGCTAAAGAATAGCTTATATGTGGATTAAATTTGTGAGAATATCATTATTAAATTTGAGTTCATAGTTTTGCATACTCATTTACTCTTCATTGTCAAATTGCCAGACAATTGAGATCTATAAAATCAAAAATTGTAAGGGAAAAAGAATGGGAAAAAAGTTATTCAGTATTTATAACAAGAAATAGAGGCCACTCATTGATGTAACCAAGCAGCAGGTTACAGCTTTGCAATTATGTTAGAGAATTTGTTGTCAAAAGAAGTGCTGGGACAAACATCCCAAAAAAGCTGATTAGGACCTATTATGTACAGTGGATGAGGAACTGGTCTGTGGCTCAGCAGAGCCTCAAACTTTTAGTGATGGCCAAAGTCAAAAGGATAAATCAAACTGCATTTGGCCTATTTCTTTCTCTCTTTCTAGAAGAACAAGTTGTGCAGCCACTTTTATATTTATTTTAAACTGGTGTGGCAACTGTGAAGTCTACAGATCATTATGAATTAAGTCACACAGAACTGCCAGCTCAAACAAAGGCGTATTTTTTGTTTAAAAGCTTAAATATTTATGTTCTTTTGAAAATAGGCATGATGAACTTGAAATTAGATGGACATCTTGATTTGATTCTATTGATGCTCATAAAGAGTGTTGGATGATCTCTTCTGCCAGTGGAGTTAGGAAATGTTTATGTTTATGCTGTATTAATATTTCATGTCAGTCAAGATAATGTAGCTAATAAAGAGCAGTACATTAAAAGGAAAAAAAAATAATATGCTTAATTCTTTAAGACTTGTGTTTATGATGTTCAGGGCTCAAAAGGCCAACATTCATTCATTCATTCATTTATATATTAAAAAGAAAGCTTCGCTGAACTAAACAGTGTTAAAAAGAGTATTCCAGAAAACAGAGTATTCAAAGAAGCTGGGACCAGGGGAGCTGAGGGACTACTGCTGTTCTATATGAAGACTTAATCACTTAAGACAGTTGTGCTCTCTTTGCAATCAAGGAAACTTGAAAGAAAAGGTCAGGTTTGGTTTCAAAGACAGTGTTAGATGAAGTACTCTGGAAAAGGAGCAGTTTTTACTTTTCTGGGTGTTTCATTATTTTTCTAAGCCGTAGGACTTCATGATGTTTTGCTTTTTTCCCCTTGGTTCTCTCTAATGGACAATGCCATATAATTTGCTTTGCTTTCCTTTCTTTGCTTATTATGAACTTTTAAAATAGCTAATCTCTCTGTAAACTTCATCACAATTTTGGCTTGTTATGAAATGCTGCTTTTAATAAGTTCTAACTTTCTAGTGGCTTGAATAAGTTAAAGTCTATGTATTATTTGACATAGAGAAACACCAAAGTGTTTTTAAAACTGTCATAACCAATTTAAAAAATTATTTTTTTTGTAAAATACACATGCTTTATTATATAAATTTCATATTAAGACTCAAATTGACAACCAAAATCTTTTAAAAGCATATATGATTTAAAAGCTACGTCAGCAGAGAGGGCTTAGCTACTCTGATGTTGTGTTTACTGATTGTAAGTATTAACTATATGTAGATCTAAGGGAGTTTGTAGGCTTCAAGACAGTAAATACCTAGGGAGAGATGAAAGCAACGATGGAGGTTTTGAAGCCACTGAACTAGGAGCTAAAAAAGCTAAAAAAGGACATCTTGTAAAATCTATCGCTTGCTAGCATACAGAAAATGTTCTTTATTTGCCAGTGTATCCTGAAACCTCTTACTGGAGGCACCAGAGTCTATTTCAAAGAAGTTATTTGTCTCTTCCAAAACTGCACTGAGAAAGAAGAGTTGGCTTTTTGCTTAGGAATTCTGTGCTTATCTAGAATACTGCAGATCTGACTATAAAATAGAGCTATAGATGTGTAATACCACATTTGAGCTACTGCATACGAGGGCTACTGATACAATTTCCTTTTTCCACCTATATGTTACATATCTGCTGGTCTGTTTGGAGACGTATGTACTTTGAGAACACACTGTAGATCATTTTGTAAATACTAGTATTTTGTAAATACTAGCAAGGTGTAGGAATGCGAGAAGTCATTGAACTGTCACTTAGCAGAACTGAGGCATTCTGAACATGACCAAAAGCAAAAATTTAGGTATTTGATAACTGTGATACTGCAAATGTGAAATACTTCCTGTACCAGGCATTAATTTTATACTATGCAAATGGTCTGTTAAGGCTAACCACACAGTTTTCTTTGAAAAAAGATGCAGTGTGGATTGTATGAACACATTTTTGCAGCTCTGATGTCCGGTGGTAGAAAACTTGGGTCCTCTGTAAACAAATGAAGAATATCTATGTGCATGAAGAACACAGGAAACGAGAAAGTACAACATTAAAAAGAGACTGGCATTTCCATGCACACAAAGAAACTTCAGGCAGTGCCAACTTGTGTGTCCTAAAGAGCAGCAGCTCTCTAGGCCGCACTTTGCTTAGTCAGTAAGACAGGATTTAATGGCAGGAAAAAACTCCCAGCGTGGAGGCAAGCAGTTAATGCATAATTGACTTTGGGGTGAGCACCACAAGGATTTTGTTTTACTTTTCCCTGAAGCACCGGCACAGGCAAGATAGCACACTCAATGTACCAATGATCTGATACAGTTCAGCAGATTTCATCCTTGAAGGTTTTGTGCATGCATGGCTGTCTGAATGAAGAAATCTAAAGAGATACAGGTTTCAGCTCTCTAATGGAAGGGTAAATTATTTTGCTTCAAGAAGACAGATACCCTATGCAAAGTCGAGCATATTAAATTATTTTCTTTCAGACTAAATCATTGTTAGAGGACAGGAAGATAGGGTGAGTCAGAAAGTCAGGTTTGTGTGGAATTTGCAGCCAACGTGAGTATGTCTGTATGCCTAATGCTTAAGCTATTGCCAGCTGATCAGGATAAATGGTTTCCATAGCAAGACAACCAGAGGAGAAGAAGTAGAAGCGAGTGAAAATTGGAACAACTAGAGGAAAAACAGGCCGAAGTGTTGGCCATTACTGGCCATTATTGGGCCAAATGCTTCCTCTATGGAGTGTAAAAGCTTGTTACCATGTTGTCTGTAATCAGACGAAAAGAAAGAGGGGGCAGATTGGTGTTTCTTGCTGTTGATAATGTGTTTCTGGAAGGATGGCTAATGGTTTGCACAGATGCTTATAAGCAGCAATCTGGAGAGAATAACTTGATTATGCAATCTCTGTCTCCCAATTCTATTTCAGTTTGCAAGTCTCTGCAGTTTCTGCAGCCGTGCTGAGATGATACCATAGGAATAGTTTTCAGCTAGTTATTACAAATAGTATGACTTGAATAGACAAAACTGTTAGTTCTGCGATCTTACTGTTCTTAATTCTGTTATAGGTAATCTGAATTACTCGACTTCAGGTACCTATTTAATAAAGGTCATAAACTTACCAATATTCAAAGATTCTGAGAATAGAAGAGCTGCAAGGTATGGACTTTGAATCAAGTAATACTTGTGTAAAATTCTTTAATGTCATTAACCTAGTCTGGCTGGTTTATTTGGGATAAAGCTGGAAGTACACACAAACATGGTAATCTATAAATTGAAGAATGGTAAAGGCTCCAAACCAGCTTCACAGAACATTTGAAAAAACAAACACACACACAAATAAAAACTTTGAAGTTTAGCAGTTTTGGCAAATAGGTCTGCCAGTTTAAAATCAAAACACCCATGCTTCAACTGGAATACATACTGTTGTAGCTTACTAATGTGGAAGGGTTTTGTTTTGCCTGTCTGTGTACTCCATCTATACAGTTTCATTTGTCAGAATGCTATTTCCCTTTTACAGTCCCTCTGGTTTCTCATTTCTGAATTACAATTTTGTCCTTTTCTTTTATATGGGGAATCCTCAGTGATAAAAATAACAAAATATCTTGTGTTTCTATAGCAATTTTTGTTTCTATTTTTTAATAATTACCTTTTAGTGCTTCAGCACTAAATTAGGAAAAAAGCTTCAGGGAAATATTCTGTGTTCTTATTCACCCTTAAGTGAATTAACCATATTATTCTATAATATTAGTTTATAATGTTGTATTGTTCTCTATTCAATTTCTGTATTAATTTAACTTTAGAGTTAAAAATCTCTTAATATGAAATATTGGCCTTTCTGATAGGTAGTCTAAGATGGCTAAGACTGCCTCCTTGCCTCAGTTTAAGTGATGAGAGAATATAATGGGCTTAGTTTAGAAATTTGCTTTTGAACAACTCTGGTTTCTTAAAGCTCCAGTTGTGTTGGTGATGACGGTTTTTATAGTTATATTAGAATGTAAATAGGAAGGGGATTATTCTGGAAAACTTCTCATCTAAACTGAGTTTGTTTCCTAGAGCTCAGTAATGTACGCTGTTTGTTTTTCTAAAGGCATAAAGGACATAAGGAACTGCGCATAGACTGACTTCTATTTTGAGAGAGCAGTCATCCCTGTTTGGCTTCATACAATGCTTAACATGATAGAGCTGGGGCCCTTAGGAGCAGAGACATTCCAGTAGGATCGATAATAAATGATAACATAAATAGCTTGATCTGTTTCAAACTTAGCACAAGCTTTAACATTAGAACCAAATTTCTTCTTCATTTTAGGTGTGATGCCACTCTTTCTTAGGAACTTCTGCCATTCAAGAGTTGCAATCTGAGACATATATGAGGGTTTTACCTGGGGATAAGTGGCTTATGAGACTTGGCCTTCAACCTGTGAGAGGTCCTGTGGTACTGTGCAGGACTGGTAAAAGGTAGATAGATGTGGATTTTAATAGGATTTGGAAGATTAGCAGATTTGTTGCTTGGAGGAAAAAAGGAAAAAAAAAATGTCTCCTGAACTCAACGGAGCTATTTTTTGCTAAGGTAGTGGAGTAGCTTCTGAGAAGTGGTACTGCTGTTGTATAGAATTTTTCTGGAATCCAGCTGAGGCACAAGATTTGCTGGGACTAATAGGATTGCAAAAAACAGGATACAGACTTTTTTTTGTAACTTAATAAGGTATCTTTTGATCCTTGATCATCTCGGATGTTCAGGGCTCACAGTGAGTTCAGGGCTCACTGTGCGAGGCTGAAAATAAATAATGTTCTGAAAAGATTTTGGGTTTTGTTCCTTGCAGAAGGTGGATAGCATATGATTCCTTTGTTCTTGGGAACTGAGTATTTTAGTTTTATTTCAGTCTTGTGTTTCTAGGCAGTGTTAAACAGATGTGTAACTTCCAACAGGTTGGATGGCAGCAGAGACTGGAATGATTAGTATGGTTTTATGTATGGTTTGTAAAAATAGTCTAACATTTTAGACAACATCATAAGCAGTTTCAGCAGAAAAGGAAGAAACTCAGCTTCCATCTTAATTTCAGAGATGATTTTCCCAGAATAATAATAAGGCACACTATCGGACAGGGTAAATCATGGAAGCTTCTCAGACTATTATTACAACTTCTGTGTATATAACGAGAAGTTTATTTAAGACCACATTACACTCCAAGTCCTGTTAAGGGGAAAGGGAACATACCATATATTCAAAGCCAAGAATTTATTGCTTGTCTCATTCGAGTCCTAGCAATAATTTGATTATATTAGATTGTTATTAACACTCCAATTACAATGTTAACTAGCACTCACAGGCCAGGCCAAACTGGCTAATTATTACAGAACTCTCAAGTCTCATTAATAACACAGTTAAAAGAGTTATAAAATCATTACTAATATCAATTCCTTTTCCTTGCTGTTCAGCTCATCTTCCAATGGTCTTTTGGCTCCCAGGGTAATGCTTTTATTCTTATTCAAGAAGAACGGGGGTTACCTTGAATTGTCAGCTCCTGAGTTGTTTGTTGGAAGGAGGCTGAGTTTGATGGTGAGAGTTTTTCTTCCTCTTAAGTCATGGGCTCAGTTGGGGTTGTTTAAACACTTTCAGTAACACGACTGGCCTGTTTGGTTTTTCTTCATTTCTTCCCAGATGAAGTTGCCTGTCATCACCCCTTTGCTATTAAATAGTAGCCTCCCCAAGTCCCAATTAACATTAAGGGCTGTTGTTTGCTATGTGATGACTAACTACATACTTTTTTATCCTTTTACCATGTACAGTGTTCACAGAGCCTAGCTAAAAGAGCAAGGCAACAGTAACTTGGCCACCAGACAGTTGCTAACACAGCTACAATGAGTGAAAACCAACTCAGGCTGAGACAAGCCAGACAAGTCCCAAGGTCTACAATAGTGAGTTGATACAAAATCTGTGCTCTCTCACTAGTAATGATGAATCATATTTATTGTCTTGCAACTGCTGCCAGTGTAGGACTTCTCAAGTCCTTAGCTCATAAAAGTAAAGCTAGTCAAGCCAGTCTTTAGTTTTCAGCCAACAAAATGTTTTCTAGGCTGCTTGTTATTATTTCAGTAAGTCTGTAAATTCATTTCTATTTAAAAGATCATAAATGCAAATCACTTTTATGATTGTATCTTTAGGGATATTATAAGATATGATCTGTATTAGGTGTTAAAGAGAGAAATTAATTTGTACATAATATCAAATGAGACTGAAGATCTGGAGTTCACATTGGTACTATTTGTAAAGATGAATATTAACAAAAATAAATTGACAACTTTATACAACTCCAGATCTTCTCTCCCATTTGGAATTTCATATGTCTATATGAAATATGTCTATATTTACTTACACTACAATTTTAGGGAAGATTTATTAGTATTACTGGTATTAGAATAGTGTCTGTGAATCTAATGGACTCCCACATCAATGCTCAGTTGACTTGTGTGGTTTAGAGGAAAGCTGGATACTGAAGTGTAGGTAGTATTTGTGTGTGGTGAAAACAACACATGCAACTCCAATATTATTATTTTATTCTGAAAGCTTTCATGAAGCCTAATGATGGGCTATTTGTTTGTGAGATAATTTGTTACATGAAAAGGGAAAAGTATAGTGCTTCTTTCCAGCACAAGGGCATTCTCTTTGGCAGAATATTGTGATCTCTAAGATAGTCCTTTAACACAGCAGAATTCATTCCGATAACTTAAGGGTTTCTGTATCCCTCAGGTATGTTATGAATACTGGACTTTCTTGATTTTCTTGTAACAGAGGGACAGCTTATCCCTACCAGAGAAGATAGAGCAGAGCAGTACTCATTCTTTTGTCCCCTGCACAAAGATAGGAAATTTTTTAAAAGCTGACAACCTACCAAAACAACCTTACTTCATCACAACAGTGGATCTTTTCTTCATCAAAGTCCTGTAGCAGACTAAAAACCACTTCCCTCCCCTCCCATGCTTGGTATGTATCTAGGTCGGCACCTGCTTTCTTACTACTGGTTTAACAAAACATTACTTCTGACTATCAAGAGGTTAAACCATGCTCCATTGATAGGTTATCTGCTGCAGTTGCTACCTCACTGAAGGAGCAGTAGGATGTATTCTTCAGAGGAGATTCCAAGCTTTTCTGTCCACATTTTCTTTCCTGTAAAGAAAATGGATTATTAGTAGCATCAGTAAGCATTGACTAATTCTTATCATATATATTCTTATAATATATTTTAGTTGTCTCAAATCTTTCCCTTTTTACTGATACCAAAAAGCAACCAGAGATTTATTGTCAAATCCCTGTGTATATGTTTAAGAACTCCAAGCAGTCGAACTTGCAAGTGTTGTGTGATGGGTAGTAGTAAACAACAGCTGTCACTTTTAATTCCTGTAAAAAAATATGTATTATTTAAGAAAATGAGCAGAGTTCATACTTGTAGCTAGTGCCCTATTATTATATTATTACCCTCAATTAAGAGATTTATGTTAAGAAGCTTATGCATACCAACTATGGTTGATTATTGTTTGATTACTGTTTAGATCCTATGCTACCACTTCCTAAAACACTGTTTTTGTGTGATTGAAGGGGAAAAAAATCTCATATGCTCCCTTTTTTGGAAATCTTGAAGCAAGTATGGTATTTTGAAAAGGAGATAAAGTTTTCAGTGTATTCATCTCATATTTTTACCTTTGGTTCAGAATCCAAATAGCCAAAACAATTAGATATTATTAAATGTGTCAGCCACTTAAATGATTCACTACTGAACTAACATTTGGATGAAATCATGTTACTGAGGTCCTTATTAATATGAGTCTTTATTTCTTTTTATGAACTTCAGCCAGGCAGGCAGGGCAGGCTTATGGGGACTAAAATCTTCTGTCCCTTTAAGTTTGTTACCTTCTGTGGAACTGGAAAGATGCAGTGTGATAACTCTAGTCTGATTTAGGCTCTCAATTGAATTTCCTTGAATATTAGTGCTAAAGTTTTCCATATTGCTAGTCTGAGCCATAAATGGATCTGGGGGGTCACTGAGTGATGCGATACCATTTTAAGATGATACTGTCCCTAGCGGATGAGGTTGAATGTGCTCTCACTTGAGACTTGAGTTTCCCATTAGTTGCTGACAGACTTAGGTTAGAAAGTCGTTTTTACTTGGGAGCAAAGATATCAGGCATGAAGCACGAAAGATGATTCTCATTCTGAACTGCAGGAACAGTAGTATTCAGGGACATTCAGGGAGGAAGAGCTTGTCCTAGGCTGAGCCAAGAGGTTAGCGTCTAGCCCTAGTTTGGAATCTAGTTGTCCAAAGAGCCATGTGCCTCTGCGGTAGCCCCAGTGGGACTGAATAGATCATGTGAGTGTCAGTGGGACTCTGCTGACACAAAGGACTGTTCATAAACCCCTGCACAGAAGAGGCAGTAAACCAACGGGGGCTGCAGAGGTCAGTATGACCAAGTCATGTTGGAGCTCATCTGCATTTTTACCTAGTCATGTTCTCTGGAAGTGTGATGAAATCACTTAATCTCCTGGTTGCCATGGGGACCTTTCTGTAGGTCCCCATGGTAGAGAGTACACCTCTGCTTACTCTTTTCCTTGCTAGCATCTTGGGATACATCATGTGGAGTCAGAGAGGTTGGTTATTCCTCACATCATTGTAATCCTTATTTTTCAGCAGATTTTTTTTTTTCTTGTGGTTTTCAAAACAGTTTCACAGCTGGTTGCCTGTAAAACTCCTGCCATCCTGGGCACCTATTGTATATATTTATATCTAGTTGCTCTAAAACATCAGGAAAAATTCCAGCTACAACATGGCTGAATAGCTGCAAAACAAGACCGTAAGGGATTTATAAATATGTCTTGTGTGGCTGACTGCTAACCTTACATTTTAGCATCTTTGTGCCCCTTGTGTGTGTTATGAAAGTCAAGATCTCCATTAGAAAAGGTTGCATTTTAGCAGCCCCTCTCCAACCCTCCCCCTTTAAAAAAAAATCTGAGTATGTATTGTTAATGTTTCATTGCTATGGTCAGACATTTTTTAGCATTATTTCAGGTGTGTTTCATCTGAGGAGCAATGGATCAAAAAAATGTAAAATCAGAATGCATCTGAAATCTTAAAGAGGCACAGGAGAATCTAAATGTCTTCCCTTCCAGCTGCCAATTGATTGGTATATAAAGCCGTGTTGACGAAAAGAAAGAAATTTTAGAACAGAGCAGTTTCCTGATGCTGAAGGAGAGGGAAAAACAAACAAACAAACAAAAACCTACTTTGATTTCTTCATATTAGAGTTACTATGAAGAAAGAGTTTTAATTCCCAAGAGGGAAACTAGGAGCTGAATTTTGCCCTCAAATACTTTCAGCGGGAAATCACTTCTTAAGACAGTGCCATGAAATGTTCATTATTTATTTATCACTGCTGAAGGGTTTCAGTTCCATAATACCAGCCCAATACTCATTTGAAGGTTATTATAAAGTTTCCCTTTCGATTAGAATAGCTTTGCACTGCACAGATTGAAACATTAAAAGCATAAGGCTCAAAAATGAGTAGGTTTTTTGATTACTGTTTTTTGACTACTGTACGTCTTATGTGCACACTGTCTTTGTCGTCCTCCCAGTGCCCCACTTACATGCTCAAATACATAATCATATGAATAATGTTTTGATATGGCCAAACATAAATATTCAGCTGAAGTAAAGATGAACTTTACAACAACTCTTGTGATTGTTCTCAAGCATTTTTAATGGGAATAGAGGATGCAACTATGTGAGCTGTTCAACTTTGCAGTGCCATGAGGTGATACTGAGCAATGGGGCTCTGCATTCAAGTGAAATCTTGGTCCCTTCATGAACCCAATCCAAAACTTGCAGATGTTCCTGGCTGCATTTTTACTTATTTCAGTTAACACACCCCTGCACACCCCAGATTCTGTTTGTTGTACAGCTGGGAGAAAACTATGAGAGGGAGCTTCCTTTCCTGTCCACCACACTTACAAAGTAGGAGGTAGCCAAAATGCAATCCTCATGTGGACTTTCTTGTTTCTATTAATGTCCAATGTCAGCATAGCTAAATTTCAGTTAAAGAATCTTTCCAACCCTCTGTCTAATGTAACAGACCTAGTACCAGCCTTTCTGAAATGTTATCTTCCCATTTAAAAATTAAGTGTATAATATATTCTGTACTCAAAACCTGAAAGCGTGAAGGCTTTTAGACATCTTCAGGCGATATAGATGGGCAGTTAAATGATGACGAAATGGTGTTCAGCAAGGTGGAATGAAGTTAATCAGAAGCGGTGCTTTAGCCACCAAAAGACTTGGATTGTTGTAACGGTGCTTCTGAAATAAATGTTTACTGTGTCATTAACAGAAAAGTCTATTAATCTCTCTGTGACCTTATTTCTCAAATATAAAACAGTATTTAACTGCTTTATCATCTTAACTCATATTGCTAAAGGACAGCACGAGCATAAACTCAAGAAACTACAGATACATGAATAGATGTAAAATTCTTCCTTAAGCCTCGTAATACATTTAGTAGGTCTATTTTTCCTCTTCATTCCTAATACCAGACTCACAATACAGGATCATTTTAGGTTCATTAAATTGCAACTTTGGCAGAGGAACAAGAAACAAAAAGTACTGTAGATGACATTTTATAATATTTCATGCTTCAGCATATTTCATGCTTCACCCTTCAGTAGTGATAATATTTCACGCAGTAGAAGTCTAGGCATTGCCTGGACAGACATGCCTTTAAGCGGCTAGCTCAAGGTCTAGGATCAAGTGCCTAAAATCTGTGTCTGCACTTCGTTATATTCTAAGGGCATCCATTTGACATAGTATTCCAGCCCTTCCTTTCTTCACCTTAAATTGCTCAGGTGTCTTCCTATGTCTTTCAAAACAGTGGGATTTTTTTTTCCTAAGCAACTGGCAATGTTCTTGCAGAACAGGAATTAAATTGATGGAAAACTGTATGATTTGCTGATTGGAAATGCTACTGGATGTAACATTTCCAGTCAGCACCTCCACTAGTGTACCATTTCTGTGGCAAATTATTTTCAAGCAGTTAACTGTTTAACCAACTGAATGTTCAAGCATAATCAGGCTGATTATATTCGAGCAGTTGAAAGTTCAGTGCACAATGAGAAATGAGATTGTAATTAGCTCCCTGAATTCTTTTACATGAATCACAGGAGGTGCTTGCATTCAAGCCTGAAGTCCTGGATAATCTATATCATCATCATAGTTCTATTTTTAGTTTCCTAATATAGTTTGAAAAAAATTCAGCATGGAAATGATTGAAGTCAATTTTTATATTAATCTTGAAACTGTTATGAGTAGGAATGGGTGTGTGTTATTTCAGGTTTGTAAAGCACATGAAGGTTGAGGAGTTAAAATTTTGAGTTCTGAAAATGTTAGACAGCTGCTTCTTCCAGGTATTCATTAAAAACAGATCCTAATATATCTTAAAGAATAGAAGGGAACCTTGTCCAAGAAGAATAATTTGCAGCAAAGATACAGAAAGGAAGCATAATAGCAGCAGTAACATTTTCATTTTTATTCATTAGGGTAGACTACACTCTTGCCTTGCACATATTATGGGGTAGTCCTGTTGTATCACTTAGTGCATCTTGAAGCTGTTGCCATCTGATTTTTTTTTTTTTTTTTTTTTTTTTTTTTTTTTTTACGTGGAATGGTGGGCAGATGAGGAAACACAGGCCAATTATTGAGTAAATCTCTTGTATGCAAAACAGGGAGCTCGGGAGCAAGGCAGTTTATGAATTCTAGTTGGTAACAGTACAAAAGGCATAGAAAGGGCCTGCACATTGAGTATGGCATCATATGAGGCTTTAAAAAGATTTTTTTGTTGTTGCCCTTTGAAAGCACGATGTTTCAGTATGCAGAGTACGTATCTCTTTCATCCTTAGTTGTTTGTCCTCAAAACATATGTTCTTAATAAGAAAGCTTTTGTGTACCAATATATGTGTATTTGTTACAAATGAAGGTTATATCACATTCAGTAGTATGACGTACTTTTTAAAATAAATATTCCTGTTCTCTACAACATGTGCAGGCAGAGAGACAACATCCTGCAGGCCCTGCTCAGGCAAAACTGTTAATTCTAGTGGAAAATTTCCCTGAATAAGAACTGAAGGAAAGAACTACTGAATTGGTATTAAAATTAAATTCACAGGATTTTCTGATGACTGAGGTGCAAATAGATTTTTCTTCCCCCCCCCCCCTTTTTTTTTCCCTCCAGTGTGGCTGCCAGCTGGAGAGTTGTTTGCTCACTGAATATTTAAGGATTTTGTACAAAATAGAAAATTTCCAATAGTAGTGGGCTTTGTACAGAGCACATTGTAAACTAGATATCTCATGGTAGGTTCCTCTAAGCAGTTCTGAGAATAAGAAAAGGGCTGAAGAATTTTGTATCATCTTCAGACAAGGCTTAGAGGAAGTACTTGAGTTAGCAATACCTGAAATACAGAATTAACTTATTCAGCTTAACTAATGAATATGAATATATCGAAACAATAATATAGGTGTAGACATTGTGTATCTTATTTGTTTCACTAAGGTAGTTTTAGATTTCTTTTTACAGAGGATGATATAAACCAGTTATTTTCCTGTAGTTGAAATACATTTTTTTTCCCAGTGGGAGCTTTAAAGAGCTGTAATTATTACAGCTTTATTGCAGAGGAATTTGCCCTTCATAAAGGTCACAGACAGGAGCTACCAAGCACAGACAGAAGCTACTGAGGTCCCAAATTAATTTGAATGAGTACACTGATACTCTTACCATCTGTGTTGGCTAAATTGTAGCCTAGTTTGTTTTTTTAAGTTCATTTTGTAAAAAAAAAAAAAAAAAAAAAAGGTTGAGTTAGATATGCTTATATTAGAAAATATATTAAATGCTATTGCTGAGGCTTTTTGCCAGGTTTATTTTAGAGCTAGGTAATTTGAATGGATATTAGCTTAGATGTGTTGCCCTGCCATTTCATATATTTGAACCACTTTGTTCACTTAGTAATAAAATTCAGTCTCAATGCAAAGGTTGGGTAAATATGAAAGAAAGAAAGAAAGAAAGTAAAATCTAAATTCTGATTTTTATCAATGCATCTTTATGATCTTCTGTCCTCTGTGAGAAGCACAGGCTCCCATAATAACGTGGAATTATGGACAATGGAAGAATTGCTCTATTGTCTGGCTGATGATAAAAAGA
Organism: Rhea pennata; assembly: GCF_028389875.1. Taxonomy (NCBI): domain Eukaryota; kingdom Metazoa; phylum Chordata; class Aves; order Rheiformes; family Rheidae; genus Rhea; species Rhea pennata. The sequence goes on from NC_084666.1 coordinate 60,676,842, forward strand.
GGAATAGATTAATGAAGTCACATGGAAAACTGAACAAGTTTAAAACAGTGGCTTTGATTTCACAGCTTTTTAAGTGTAGAGCTTCAGAAAAACTGTGAAGTCTTGCTCCAAAGCCTACTGAAGCTGAAAAAGTAGCTTGCTTCAGTGGTTGAATCAAGCTCTAATTTTCTGTTTTCTAGATCGTTCTTCACACATTTTTATCATCCTCCCTGCTGATGGAAGGTTCCTTGCTAACAGCAGATGATGATTGCATGTGTGGATATTTTGCTGGAAATACATAATTTAAACATTATCTTTTAATAGACACAAACTCTTGCTGGTACATATTAGTTCAAAGTCGAGATCTAAGTATAAGAAAACGTTAATCATAATTAACAGCATGTAATGATTCCTTCTGTAAATTTGTCATTGATTACACTGAGGATTATATGCTCCTCTGGTTAATGATTCATAATACAAATATGAAAAATGAAGTGCATATGTATTATTTCTTGTACAAATACATTTCCAAGTAAATGATATGCAAATTCTCACCCAATCGATGTTCTCTGGATAATTACATATGAAGTCATTTGTCCAAAATGTTTCTCTTGAATTTCAAGTGCTTTACCTTCTTTTATTTTTTTTTCTTCCTCCGAAATACCTCTGATACTCAACATCCAGCTAAAGAAAAAATATTAGAGATGCTATAATAAAGTAAACTTTCACAAAAAAGATATTTCGTGTCATGGATGAGAAGTGTTCGCTCCTAGCTGCTATTAATTGAAGAATTTTTCTGTAAATGTTTGTCGTTAATGTTTGTGAATAAGTAGATATGATTAGAAGTGTATAAAAATGAGCCAGGCATTCCAAAAGACAAACCAGAAAAGGACTTCATTCAATGTTGCAGTGCAAAACCAGCATCAAAATAACCTTAGAACTATTTAATACATTTTTTGGTTGTACTAGCATCAGCTACATGCTTAACTTATTTAAATAGAGCATTCCCCTCAGTTGCACATTGTCGAATGTTCTCTTTCCGCATCTACTCATATTTCAGATGGGTCACTTATCTCAGCAAAAATTCATTTCCCACTATTCTCTTTTATTTTTTCTCATGAATAGGAATCTCCTAAGCATAAGTGACACTTCTGACATGGGGGTTACCATCTTCTCCAGAGTCTTCTGTTATTCCTTTCAATGCCAATTTTATTCACTGAAGGAGTAAATACTTGCTCAGAGTCACTCCGTGGGGTACCCTAAAGTCTGTAGAAGTAGCACTCCACTGACTGACTCTGAAAAACCATCTCCCCTCCTTCCAAGAAAGAATCAGCTGAAATTGTCTTCTTGCATGAATCCTGTTGATATGTTCTCCATCTTGCTTGACAGTTTGCACACTCTCTGTGGCCAACACAAATGCAGTGAGAATACCAAGTACCTCATGGTCTCAGGCAAAAAGGCACTGTCAAAGACTAGACTGTCAAAAAAAAATTGTTAAAACATGTTGATAAGTAAAATGCTACAATCACAAGGACCAGATGGTGCTCATGTAAGACTTGGAAGAATTAATCATTTTGTTCTGTAGGCTGGTAACAAAAATATGTTTTCTATATTTAAATGAAGATACTTTACTGAAGGTCTTCAGAGTAATTGTAATTTTCTTATAATTCTTTGTCAAGTAGGTGTTAAAAGAAGTTTTCTCAACTACCTGCAGGCTAGGCAGTTGAGAAAAAGATAACTTGCTTAAAATATTAGTTGATGGGACCTTAGAAAGCCTTTTTGTGTACAGGTTGAAGAGAACCTAAGCTTACTTCGGAAAACAGTCTGATGACAACTCCCTACCTTTTCTTGACACTGGCTTTTCTTATATGGTCCAAACTTTGCTCCTTTCCTTATCTTAACTGTTGAAGAGTTTAGCCCTTGTGGCATCATCTGGCCACGTGTTTGATGATATAGAAGATTTAAAACAAAACAAAACAAAGACAAAAACAAATCAGACTGTGTAACTGTGTATTTGTCTAAGCAATATGTTGGAAACTAATATTTTTTAATATTTTATAAATTATTTTGTGAACCTCAGAGTTACCCCCAACAGTTTCAGTAGAGCCACAGTTCTTAAGCTTTAAGAACCCAAACTATTCACTGTTAATTTAAGTATCAGATCACAGTTTAGATGGCAGTGAAAACCCTCCTCATCTTTTCAGACAGTTTTATGTTTTCAGTTTTAAAATACATTTAAGGTTCTACTGGTATAATACAGATGTTTGCTAGTTAAACTTTGTCTCTTACAGAGCTTTATACTGTATGCTGTTATATGTTCTAGAGCTTACACAGTAGTGTAAGCTTTAATTAGCTTATACCCTCTTGTAGTGATCATTTTATTTCCTATGATTAAAGAAAAAAAAAAAAGGACTGGAATGAAGCTGTTGCTCGTGCACAGTCTGGTGAAATGACATGGTGCACCTTCCCTTCAGTCCAGCACTATTATTTAGACTGCTAGTGATAAGAGACTGTAATCATAAATACTTGTTTCACGAGTTTTATCGCAGAACCATTGCATTTAGTTTCAGTTTACATTTTATTTCCCAAACCTTTGAATTTCTGTTTTCTGTCTGATAGAATAATATATATTGTTTTATTCTGAATTTAGAACAAATCCTTGTTGCTTATGAGCACAGGGCTAGGAATACCTCAGATATCTCTGGATTTTCTTCAGTTTGGTTAGGCATAATGCTGAGCTCTGCCTGGAACGTGTATGACATGTGGCCATTATAACCAGGTACTTTTGCTTCTTGTGAACTCTCCAGTTGTAAATTAATCTTTTCCAGTATTGTATTGCTTGCTGGAGCTAAAGTAAACAAAAGATAACAGTTTCCACTGTTACAGACAGGCAGCTCTATTCACCTTATCCTGTCTTTAAACCAACACGGTTCTATTATAAAGATTTTCTGGAGAGAACGTTTTGTCTATATATATACATAATTGCATAAATATAATTTGTCTCCTAAGAAAACATAGCATTACAAGCAGTGTGCCTGGGGTACTCTAAAAGAGTATTGTTTTCATCTTGAAATGCATGTGAGAGTGATTCATGTTATAAATAGCATTAGAAGAAATATTTTTACAGAGATTATTAAAGAAGGAAGATAGTACAAAAGTTTGTTGGATTTGCTGCCTTCTACTCAGGGTAACATTTTCAAAGGCATTTTGGGTAATTAGACTCATTCTTGTCAATAGTAGTAGAGTTTTTAATGAATATCTAGGCCATAAAGGTCTCTTGGCTTGTCCTTTTTTTAATTATAGGAAAAAAATATTTCTGCTCTTGCCTATTTGTGGATTCAGAAAGCAATGTGTGCCTTATCACTGTTCTTCATTGTGAACAATGTAGTATTTGAGGCAGTGGAGAGTAAAATGCATTTAAAACACAAATGTAAATTAAAATAAGTTTGTCATTTGTCTATTTGGTTTCAATTATGTTCAAATATAATTTTATATAGCCCATGAGATTATGTCAGTATAAAACAGGGGTAAAAGAATCATGTTAAGGAAAAAAGAAAACACTTACCCTTTATTACATTTTTTGTTTCCCATTTTTCTTTCTGCAGTTCCTTTGCTGTTCTCGTGTTTCCTTCTTTTTCTTCCCTCACTCTTCCATTGTCACATGTTCTGGTGAAACCAGTGAACTGTGCAATGTAATTGAAAATACTGTTACCCTTTTCTCAATTTAAAAAATGAATGTTTTACAGGCATGTCACACTTATCTTTGCTTCAGTAATGAATGTCTGTCTCTCTAATTCATTCTAGCCCAACATGCAAAAAAAGGAGGCGGGGGTAGATGTTGGTTGATCTTCCTTCCTTCTTCCTCGTCCTCACAAGACAGGACAGCAGTGTTTCTGATAGATTTACCCTTGGAAGACAAATGAGAACATCCAAACCTTTGTGGATTGGAAATCAATGTGCATAAAGCAAGAAAAATGGGCAATGCTATCAAGTGAATAGTTTGCACAGTCAGTGAATTGCAGGAATAATAGGCCATTTTACTATCCCTAGTTAAGCTGACAAACTGCAGCATGATCAATTCTAACTATCTTTCCCAAGTCTTACAGGCTCACGTATCCATTTCTTTTTTAAATCGTTCCCCTTTCTGCCACAGCACACAGTGTATGTGGTTGTCTTACAGTGGTGCCAGCTGCATATTGGTGGAAGTTTAGAGCTTTTTTTGGTACTGCCTACTTATGTTTTTAAATGGTAGATCGGGGTAATATTGTTCCTCTGTATTTGAAATGGTTACCCACACCCTGTGTGCCAGATTTTCTAGCTTTCCTTGAAACTCCTTTGCCTTGCTGTGCTCTAGTTCTGTGCTGGTAACTGTATATGAGAAAATATTTGTAGCTGAGCATATCTAGCTAAATCTAGTAGAGCTCTTTGCTGACAAATGAGTCCTATAACTGACTTTAGAACAGAGCATCAGCTGTTCTTGTGCTTCAGGGAACATAGCTTTTGCATTAGTAAGCATTCGTAGAAATAAACCATGCTTTTTATCTATAAAAGTGGCCATCCTAGTTCTTAACTATTCTATCCTGATGTTTTCCATCTGTAGAATGTAATTAAGGTTGCTGCAGAGGCCTGTGCAGAATATCTGTGAACTGAAAGTGTGTAGATGAATCTTGGCCCTTTTAAAATAGGTGAAAAGTTGGAATGAAGTTAGAGTTTTTAGGTGTGTTTTTGTACAAAATGGGCTAAGGAGAAGCGGAGTTCATCAGTTATCCTTGGAACTGGCATCTTGGAAGAAAAGGAGGGCTATCTAATCAAACGTAAATATATTTTTCAAGCAGTTTGCTCAAAATAATGATGCTATGAATACTTCTTATTTTCTATATAAGTTGTCTTAAAAAATTAAGCCAAGATTGCTTAGTTTCTATAGCTTAAAATCTCCCAACTCTCCTGCGTGGTCAATTCTCAAAGTAGTAAAGAAGATGAAAATGACTACATGAAAAATCGGGATTGTTGTAGAAAGAATCAGGTGTAAATCTTTAGAAAGTATTATTTTCAGTCAAACCAAGCTAGATTTCTTGGCATTGAACTGCTCAGTCTCTAATGGAAAATATATTCCTTTATTTATGGAAGCTAAGAATTTAGTGGAAAAAATAACTTTGGAAAGAAAGCTCTTTCATTAGTGCAGGAACAAAGGGAGGTTAATTTTAAAGGTCTTTTTGCAGTCAAATTATTTTGATCTGCAAGTAAACTTACATGGATCTATCTGAAGATATTAACTACTCACATTCATTTGAATAACAGTTATTAAGTCACATCATTTTCTTCCCTGATCTATAGAGAGCTATTAACCATAGGCTTACATTCTGTAAGCTACTGGCTTTAGATTTGCACATTGTAGGGAAAAGTATAGCTACCATAGAGGAAAATTTCAGGCTATTTCCATATAAACAGGGTTGCACATTCTCTGTGGGATAGACCTAAAACCAGACTGGTCTGCCCTCCTTCAGTCTTTCTTCCCAGAAGTCACTAGCCCTATAAGCTTGAAAAATTTCCAGAATTTACATAGATAATCAGTTACCCATATTTTATTGCTTGTAAAGAGTGCAACAATAGACTTTACAAGTTGAGTTCTATTTTCAACTCATCTTCTGTTATCAAAAGAATTTAAAATTGGCCAAACTAAAAACAAGCAAGCAAAGCACACTTGGCTTGTTTTGAGTATATAATAACTTTTCTCAGTCTGCTGGCCATGCTCTTCTCAAATAACTTGTACTTCCTTTTGCAGCATAGAGTAAGGCCTGTTGATAATATACCATATTGTCATCCATTACAAAAATATTTGTGACTGCTGACGACTGTGGAGTCTTGAATTTTAATTAAGAAATTGAATTTTGAAATGATTTCTTACTTTTTCACTAAAGTGTCCCATTATAAATGTCTTTTGCACTTTGATTTCTGTTTCCTTTAATCACCTACACTGATTAAAGGTGAAAAGGCAAATCAAGCATTAGGAATTATTAGGAAAAGAATAGAGAACACACCACTGCCCATGTCTAGAATAACGCATGCAATTCTAGTCTCCCTATCTCAAGAAGCGCATCAGAAGTAGGGGACAGCTTCTCTCCAGGTTAGATGAATGGAACAGGACGTATGTAGGTGCCTACGGAAAGATTCATTTACTGATATGGAGGAGGAATAAGGGATGAGGAAGGGAATAACGAGAAGAACTTGAGGGCCCGTCAGATGGGAGTACTGGAACAGGGTTAGCAATGTTTTGCTCAGTTCAGAAATTGTGATACAGTAATATGTCACTTATGTTTCTCCCAAGAGACTGTTAAACCAGAAGTGACCTATTTTTTTTACCTCTCTGTGACTCAGTGAAAGCAGTATTTTATCAAAGAATACATATTCGTTTACAAGCTCAAGGTTCTGCATGTCCCTTGATTCTTAATGTTTGCTTCTTCAGTCAACTATGAGTATATTTTGTTGCAGTAACACCTAAAGAACCAAATCAGGAATTTATGCTCAATAACGATGAATAATGCAAAGATGTCATTGTACCAGACATTGTACCGGTTTGCAATATAAATTATAGACAGCATACAGGCAGGAATGAATAATAAATTGAATAATGATGAGGAGAGAACTAAATAATAGTGGAGACAAATATGTTTTCTGAAACCAGTGCGCATAGTTTATAAAAGCAAAATGAGAGAGAAGACATTATACAAACTCTGGGTTGGGTGTGAGTTGATTCAGTTAAAAAAGTAGAATTATATACAAAAGCATGGCTGTGACTGAAGTTGTTGGTTTTAATAGGATATGTTTTGATTAACAGAAGCTCTTAGTGTAGTGTGAGTGGAGAGGAAGACCTCAGGGATTTCCTGAAGCAAAATCTTTTACAAATATATATAACAAGTTTGTGGAGGACAAGGGTAAATCTTCAAAGAGTTCTGAACTTAATGGGAAAAAGATAGTTTCCAGAAGAATGTATGAATTAAGCAAAAGAGTCTCCAAAGAGTAGAATAAATGAATTGATCAAGGAAACAGTTGTGTTTTGGAGATAAAAAAGCATAAGGGTAAAATCAGAACTGACAAAAGTTAAACCAAGTTAGATTTCACAAACATGATTAAAACAATTATTGAAATATATTTAAACTATATAAATAAAAACAGAATAAAATAAAGGACATCCTCAACCATGTGGAAAATTGGGATATCGTACCAGGGAAGCTGGATTATCTCTAGAACAAAAACAATATCGCAGAAGTGATTCAAGAGTGTATCCAGTAAGATATTTTGAACAGATGATAGAAAAATATTAATACTATTGCACAAGCTATGGATGAGTAATTGGAAACCACATAGAATTTGAGTCACTCATTCAAAAAAGATGGAGTGCAAAGGGCCTAGAGGAGATGAAAAATTCATAACGGGATAATAAGAGAGCTTGGAACAAGGAAGACTGGCATATTATATACATGTACTGAATAGACATATATGAATTACCAGGTGATTACTTTGTGTATGAGAGATCTGTGACATGACATTCTTCTGTTTATTATCTGTTTATTTTGAAGCACTTAATTTAGTACTGAGGGAGTAGATTCCCCAGAAGCAAGAAACACCTGTTATGCATGTTAATTTGAGCATTTTCACTTCATAATGTTTTTAAGCCAATGTTTTTAAGCTAGATTTCCAGTCAGTTTAGATGACCACTTTCAGCATTTGTGGTTGATAAGATTGTTAGCTGTTGTATCCACTTCAGGTAGCTGATATTCCATAAATGGTAGCAGTGGACTTGATAGTCAGTTCTTCATCACTTTTTAGTGTAAGCCCTTATTTTCATGTATTTGGCGTTTTTGTAATTTTAAAATGCAAAGATTTTGCTTTCAGCCCACCCCTCCACAGAGGCTGTCTCTCTCAGATATTTTTCCTGCTAATTCAGCTAAAATAGCTCAGCCACTTTCTGTTGCTGTTATCACTCCTCCCCACTGCAATTAATTTTCCTACACGAGTTCAGACAACTTTACCACATTAATTCCTTATTAGCTCTCTAACTTAATAGCATCTGCAATGTTGCTGTCCAGTACCTAAGAGCTGGGAGTGGAGAAGAGTATGTTCCATCCCAACCATAACAACCTGACCTTGGTTGTTCATGCTATTGTCAGTTCTTACTTACAGGACATATTGAGATGTTAAAACATTGATTGCCTAGGAAATTGCAGCTAATACAGAAAATTACTGTGTCCTCTTGAGTATGGACTACATAGAACAGAACAGATCCATCCCTCATGCACTGAACATATTTGCCATGCAATATTTAATCAAATTCAATATCTCAAGTTCATATACTTAGAGGTACTTTTCTGATTTTCTGAAAGTTGAAATTGAGAAGACTTTCTGGATGTGACAAGATCCAAGCTCTAATTTTACTAGCATTGGATTCCTTTTTTGTTGTTTGTTTGTTTTTGTTTTTTGTTTTTTTTGTTTTTTTTGTTTTTTTTATCCTAGGGAGTTTTTTTAGGGAGGAGAGGAAGGAGGAAAAAAAGGAAGAAGGAAATTCTGTAAAATTTTAACCATTGTGATGAACATAATTCAAGAACTTGGAATTATTGGAAGACAAATTGTGTTCCTTCAGGAAATGAAAGACCTTTTACTCAGCACTATGTTCATATATGCAGTGAGTATGGAGAATTAAAATAAATATTGAATAGCTGCTCACTCATCAGCGATAGAACAGATCTCACCACAGTATTCACATGAAGATGCTCATGTATCATGTATTCAAATTGCCTTTAGTACATATGTCTTCATATTCCATAGTTAAGACATCTTAATTTGATGTTGTGTCATAATGAATGAGTAGATAACTTCACTTCTCTGCACCTTTGTCTTTCTTCTTTTCTTCACTCGAATTACTAAAGAGAAAGTGTTCAACACAGCAATTTTAATATTGGAGGAAACTTCCACTTGTTTAACTTCACCTTTTCTTTAGTGAACACTACTCAAACTCCATTTTCTTTATAAAGGTGAAAACAATGCAAAACACAAAACCTTCTGAATCATATTTTCCATACCAATTTTTGTCATCTCTGTTCTCATTTGATTGGTTTCTAATTTTTCTATCTTATTTTAAAATGTCATGTCCTAAACTGAGTCTGGTCAGTCTCGCTATTGAAGCTTGAGCATTACTGAGCAGAAGAGCTATTGTATTGGTTTGACCCATGCTGTTAGCGTTAATATAATCAAGTGCAGCATTTGTCTTTTTTCAGTATGAGCATCTCATATTTGATTCTCATTAAATTCACAGTTTTGCATGCAAAAACCACATTTATCTTTGTAGGCCTGGCCCACTAATCTCAGTCTAAATATTTGCTCTGGTAAAAAAATCACTAGTGTTGCAATTTTTTGGATGATAAAATATATTTATTTTAAAATACAGATAAAATGCAGTAGGCTACAGAAAACTATGGAAAAATAAGGCTGTGTGGCAGGGAATAAGTAGAGAATAGAATTATGTTTACTGACCAAAAGAGAGCTTAAAACAACAGTAAATAAAATATGTTTGGAATGATTTAAATAGAAATTTGCAGGACAAGGGTGCCCACCAGAGAGAGCTGTTTATCCAAAGTGCCTGAAGTGGTGTGGGATCACAAAGTTGTAAGTAGATGCAGTAAACTGAGCAGAAGAGGACTGAAAAAGACACTACAAAAAAGAAAAGAAAAAAGAAGAAAAAGAAAAGAAAAAGACTACATGACTGAGTTGGGTCATGTGTTAGCCAAACTGCAAGCTAGTTCAGTTCAGCCAAAAATAAACTTCATGGAAGCAAGCTTAGGAAGTACTCTTGACTGAGAAGAGAGCTCTGCACAGAAAAGTTACAGCCTTGTGCTAAGGTAAGCTAGAATTAGGTGAATTTAGGAATGTGAGTATGTGGATACTAAGTGTCTTGGCTTAACTGAGGTAAACGCTTATCCATCCACTTTTATATCTACAGAATTTGTGAGCCTTAGTTCATTAATCAGATATTCAATGCAGATCTGCTGGAATAGTTTTTACAGCAGAGTAGCAGCCCAAAGAATGTTGTTTAGCAAATCTGCAGTAACCTTACTGAGAGTGGTTGTGGAGGATATAAATAGTAATGACTGCCTGCATTTTCAGCATTCTGTGGGTGACTTATTGCAGTAAAACACATTAACTCAGGAAAAGTAAGCGCAATAATGGCATCGCTTGAAACAGAGGGGATGGTAGACACTTAATGTTATAGGTCAAAAATTTTGCAACCAAGATGTCCTAACTACTATCTCCTAAGGACTTAATTTGCTTTCTAAGTCAAAAGTTGAAATAAATTGGAGGTCACTTTTTCACTAGAAAATGGACATGCAGCCAAGAGCTTTGCTGCAGATAGCAGTAGTGTAATAGAGTGACACGGAAGTAGGAAATGAAAGAGTAAATTAACTTATCTGGGATATTAAATAGTTGCATACGGTATGCCTGACTGATGATTGTTTCTTTTTTAAGTGATGAGAGTCAATTTTAGGACACCTATATAGGTCTCTATATAGGAGACCACTACTTATATTGTCATAGTGTCTAAATAACACAAGTTGGACTACTGTTACACACTGTACATACAAGTACACGCTTGGAATCAGCCTACATAAAGAAATAAAGGTCCACACATTTGACTGCTAAATCTATGAGACAGTGATATTTTTTTACAATAGATAAAGTTTTACAATAAATGAAGATTTTGCTCTTTTTGTGAGTGAATTCTTAGGATGAGATAGACTGATTTTCCTGTCTTGACTCCTGTGCCCAGGCTGACCAACCTTCACACCTTCCTAGAAAAAACAAAAACAAACTAGAGCTCTTCAAATTACTGTTGCCTCTCAGACCAGACCATATCCAATTTTACTGTTTCCTCTTCAGACCAGAGAAGAGAGAGAAATCCTTTCTGAAATCCTCCTCAGTTCAATGTGGGTGGTCAAGAGTATGTGAGAGGCAAGGGAAGGTGATAAGAAGACAATCGATGCTCATAGATACTAAAAGCATCAGGGAACTAGAAATATGAGATAACCAGTCTTTGACTGTTAGTAATGAAAGCTGCCTAATATTTATTTTAATATAGATAATCTCAAAAAAGATACTATCTGGAATGTAATTAATGTGTATGCACCCTTAACTGGAGCCTTGACTAATGTTTCTTGTTTTTTTGTTTTGCTTTTGTTTATCCAAACTACTTTTACTGTCTTCTGCAGTATTTACTTACAAATGTTGAAATTAATTTTTTCCATCACCTTAAAAAAAAAAACAAACTTGAATTCTCTTATTTTCTCTGAATGGGCAGTTGAGATTTGAGCCAAATTTTCTTCACTTGTATGAATAGCCTTCTTGGCATCATTTGACTACTTCTGTGGGTAAAATGAATGCTGTCTAAGATCCAGCAGTAGAGCACCAGTTCCCCTCAAGTACAGAATGCTTATGCTTATTTTTCAGAAGAATATTCTGAATGGCAATTCTACAGTGGCTCCCCTATGGGCACTCTGAGTCCACACTAAGCAAGTTTTTGGATGGACTAAATGTGTCCACATGGGTTAGTGGAAAACAGCTATTAAGATTTTAAACTCACTCTCTAATTTATCTCAGAGTGGCTTCCATGTGTAAGCAAGCCCTTAGCATTACTTATTTGTGCAAACTCCTCCTGCAAGAGAGGTCAAGAGAAGATTACTTGAATGAGAGAACAGGTTGAAAACTTAAAACATAATTGATTTCTCTGGGAGTTGTGGGCACTTAGCCTCTTACAGGATTGAGCCTGTAGGCACTTATTTTTCTTCACCGTTATACAAGTTTCCAGTTCCTGCAATGAGACTGAAGGCCATACAAAAACGAACGCTTCGTATTTCTGTTGCTATAATTCTATTAGAGAAAGTGTCTGGCATATGAGAAAAGCCAAATGTTATATTAACATGTTAACTAATCCTAGCACTACCAAGATTCCCTTGCTTTCCATTTTAAAAGTAGAGAAGTCAGCTTTTTATGGTAGTCATCAGCATTATGGGATGAGGGATAAGACATCTAGTAAATTCTCTCTTGGACCATTTTCTGTAGGTGAAATTTAACATAGTGATTTAAGCACAAGAAAATGAGCCTTGGGAGCAAAAATTCCTCACTGCAGTTTATTCAATTTGATTTTGGTGAGGAAGAAAGTGCATCTGGACTAGGAAAATAGACAAGAAAAGCATGTTTGAGAGCTGTTTTTTGTTCTTTTGTACTCTGATGTCTAGCACCATGGAGGTCTGATTCCAGAGATGGTCTTCACTGCAATGGTATGGAATAATATAAAAGTATTGAAAATACTGCAGTTCAGAAGTGCTAATTGCAGGACTAGAGGGTACCTCTACAGTTTAAGAACCTACTCATGGGGCTGGGGCAGCTTTTCTTCTCTCTAGAATCTTTCTTTAGATCTTTTACTCCAAAAAAGGCTGAAGGGGAGTGGAGGGACCTCATTCTTTACCTTTGCATCTAGGTGAAAGAGTAATACATTTTTTATCCGGGTTTATTAAAGTGTCACTGTTGTACAAAAAGTCAAAATTAAGTTGTTTTTCTCACTTTAGACTTTGTATGCCCAACCAAAATTCTGCCTTTACATTAGAATGAAAGTTAAAACCATATAATGAAGACCAGAAGTGAGAAATCTTTGTTAGGTATTTTGATAAGACTGCAAATGTTCTGCTTTTGGTTACGCTATGTTAAATGTACACCCAGCTCCCTTCTGTGTGTCCTTAGACAGGACAGGAGGAATAGAGACGATTTGTATCATCTCAGTTGTAGCTAGAGTTAACTCCACCCTACTGTGCTGGAGTTTTACTGCAAAAGCCAAAACTGGCTTTCAAGTGCTAGTAAAATTCCTGGTGAAGTTTATTGAGAGGAAGAAGATAGGACAGCCCAGGTCTCTTGACAAAGGGTGGAACAGATAGAGCAGGTATGGAGGAGAGCAGATACTATTTCATGTTTAGGGCCTTGGCTGTGGTAAAAGAGTGCAATGGGTTTCTCTCCATTCTGACTGTCTTCTGGGATCACAAGCTGGTGATATGGTGACTAAGCACAAGATCTTTACATGAGCCTGCACGTGTGGCATTAACAGGCTGCACGTATCAGAGGAGGGCACGTCGCAGATTCTGTTTCCTTGTACGCAGAGCGTTGTTGCATTGCTGTGCAGAACGGTCGTGTCATTTCTTCCCAAGACGGCAGTCGTCAGTCCCTCACTGCTTGTCCAAGGCCAGTCTAGAGTCCGTGCGCAGACCAAGTGGCTCAGTGGAACTGATCTGATGAAACATTTAAAGCCTCTTAATTTTCCATGGAAATCTGTGTAAAATTTAAAACAAAACAAAAACCCTCCATGGCAATTAAGACCGTAAAAACACAGTTGGACCTGTACATACTGTCCAGATTGCTGTACTGTTGCTTCTTATTATTTAATATTAAAATGATTCTGGCACCATGAAACTCTGTTTTAGTCAGAAACAAACTAAATGTGCTTGTACTATCCAGTGCTAGCTGGCAAATGAGGCTAACTTGCATTTTGCTCTCAGAGAGTAAGCAAAGCTTTCACATGTACTCTTTGAAAATGCATATTCTATTATGGCATCTATTTTAAGTTGTGCTTATATTGGATATTATAAGTCTTTACCTGCAGAATACTCCCTGCGCGCATTTAAAAATGAGGAAGATTGTGGCTATCATGAAATATGCTATGAAATATATCTTTTTCTTTCAGTGAATTTAGTTATTATAATGTCAGTGTGGGTTATGAACTGTGAGTCAGAATTCTGGGGGGTTGAGATATAAACAGAATCTTTCACCTTTAATTCAATGTACTTTCAGGAGGGATCATAAGGAAATAGGAGCAAGTCACAAGATACAATTTGATGACTTATTCGATATTTGAGAATCCTGTTCATGCTGCTAAAAATGTCTTTGGAACTGAACCAACCTTTTTGTGAAACCTTTATTGATTACACAGAGAAAAGTCCATTTTAAATACTTTCATAGCACTATGATGCCTGAGGAAGCAAAATCTATTACACTTAGATTACAAACCTTATGTTTGTGAACTCAGCTGTCTTAATGGACAGCTGGAAGAAACTAGGCATTATTATTTCTTCTGTCTGTAAAACAGAGTTATTAAAAAGTCCATGTTTTTCTCATTTGCATGCTACTGATATTTTTGAAAGCATATGTAGTTACAAGTGGTTTGCCATGTGCTTCAGCTTGGCCTGGTGCAGTTGGCTTATAGAACAGTTTTTCCAGACAGGCAATTTTTCAGGCCCAGGTCCCTGAGGCAGTATGTGTATTGCACACCTCTGGTCGATAAGGTCTTGGCTGTAGTCCCTGGTTATTATTTTTATAATTACTCCATTTGCCTTAGGCACTCATCCAGCTGTAGCTGATTTAGTTTTGCTAGGGGCATGACTTAAAAAACCTGTGGTTAAATAAAGCGTGAGGTAAGCTACTCAGGCACCTGTTGCTCATCAGTGTGATTACTGCTTTATATACAGGAACTGAACTTGTTCTTGGTCTGAGGGAAGGGTTAACCCAGAAAGAGATGACAGAGAAGTAGAGAATGAGTATTTTCCTTTACTTCAGCTAAGAAAAAAGTCGAGGATCCATCCAGCTGAGGATTCATTTTGAATCTGGAAGATTACTTCCCTTACTGTTGGCTGCAACAAATCTGTGCCTAGTGGGGATGAATGACAGATGATGGTGCTGAGAAGATAGAAGAGAAAAATGGATAAGGAATATAAACCAGGTAAGGCTCAGAAAGTGCACGGTGTCTGAGCAATAAGAGAGCTTGACCTTGTACAGCTAGGGCACTGAAAAAAATCAGTTCTGTCACTGCTGTTTTGGGAAGGCAGCACATAGATTCATGTTTTCACTGTCTTTTTGGGCCCCCAAGGCTAAAAGGTATGTCAGAAACCATCAGATGGATTTGATGTCTCTGTAAGACCCCAAAGTGCATTTATTTCCTCAGAGATAGAAGCTGTCTCATCTATGAGAGGGACATGCAGTTATGCAGAGCAGTTTTCTATCTGAAACCAGGGCACTGGCTGCCAAACATCTTTGGAAAATCACTGGAGGACCAACTGCCTAAATCATATTTCAGTTGTATAAAATAAGTGCGTATTGGCTCCCCAAGGAGGAAACTCTCAGCTACTAGCGGCTGTGAAGCCTGCAGGCAGTACAGGTCATCTCTGCACTTGCTGTTTGAGACAGGAGCCATGGAGACCAAACTAATTCTCTGTGACCAGGAAAGGTGAATTGTTGTATGTTATGCGGTCACATATTTTTTCCTTTATCTGATGATGGACCTGATATTTGACATCTCATTGAGGGTGAGGTGACATGACCTGCCTGTTCTAGCATTGGGTCTTTTTTCCCTCTGCAAACCTGTAATTAATCCAGCTGAAGATGGTACCTGTGAAGTCCTTTAGCTCCCAGGAGCTGTGCAGTTGATTAAACTGACTCAGAACCAGCATCTTCAAATGACACCTCTCTTTTTCCCTTCCCTTAAAGGCTTAATGCAGGTGGAGAAAAGGGTAAAAATGATAAAAAGCCTTTCACCTAAATTCATTGGAGCTTACAGTGCTTTTCACTCCAACTAACCCTCATTTCTGACTGTAAGAAACAAACTGTGCTGTGCACAGCATGTTTTTCCTGTCGTCTTGTAGTAACCTGGCCAGTCTGACAACTTTTAATGACTCCTTGAAAAAATCTTTTTAGCAGCAAGATCGAAAGGCATATGGAGAAGATTTCTTGCCTGTAATATCAAGTTAGAGTATGCTCATTTGTACAGTAGTGCTAGCTAGTTACTTTTTTACTAGGGATCTCAAACTGTCTCATACAGGTCATAGACAAACACATAGAAAGAATGGAATAATGCCTCAAAGCACTCTCTGTTCTGTCCCCCCCCCTTTTTTTTTAATTCAGATTGTATTTTTGATTTAACTCTGAGTGGTAGCTGTAGCAGTAGAATTCTGGCAGATTATCAGATATTCAAATCATTTAAAGTTTCTTAAGACTTTTTTTTTTTTTCCAAGTAAAAGGTGAGGGTAGAAAAGACTTATTGTGGATGTAAATAATAATACAAGGAAATGATAAATGGGATAGTTTCATGACAGATTTTTTTTAAAAAAAAAAAAAAGGCGGGGGGGGGGGGGAAGACCTCCCTACACTTAAGATCTAGACATACCAGCTTTCATGACGTTCTTGTTAACTAGGGACTTGCATTTTCTATGGTAGACTTACAGAAGTATGTTTAAAATACAAAACACTTAAAGCATTTTATTCTAGAATAGATTGTTAGGATTACTTAGCACTGTTCTTCGTAGGGCTGTTAGTCAATCCAAATATTAAATCTTAGTATGAACAATAAGAAGTTGCAGAAGTTGCTGCATGTGTAGCAAATTGTGTGATTGAATGAGTGGAAATTGTTCATCCCTCAAAATGGCTTTATTTACATGAACTTTGTACCACTAACAAACTTGGTGATTACTGTGTGCTGGTATCATCTTAAAGCAGTAGCTGTGCTTGAATGTTCAGGGCAAGTTCCAGAAACTCTGCAGCAGTCAATGTGGGAGTTGTCAGTTTTAGGGCAAGTTTGCTGCTGATTTCAATTAACTAGTGTTTTGAGTGATAAAGCTATCTTAGCTAACAAACTATTCATGTTTACTTGCAGTATAAGCCTATCTGGTGAAACTCTCCATTGCTCTTTTTAAGTGATACAACACAGAACCAGCAGCTCACAAGAGGGGGCTGGTTAAGCTGTTTTGAAATCACCTTTGTACCTTCCTGACTCTGGTTTTCTCCTGCCTGTGACTACTCTTTACTGCAATTCAGATAGGCACCTCTACAAGAGCATTTACCAGGCCAATGTGAAAGGATTAATGGAGGAAAACACACTAGAGGCTCTCAACACGGTTGCCTTCAGAAGAAGTTTCCCTATCCATCACACATACTTTTTTTTTCCGCAAGAGTGGAATTCTCTCAGCTAAGTTTTACTACTTGGAAAGAAAGAGTTGGAAATAACAGAATATTGCTCTTAACTCTCTTTTGGAATCTAGCCCAGCTATTAGGACAGTGAGAATTGTCACAATGGGCTTCACATCCTAAGTTAAAAAAGACTGTGTGAGCCAGCTGTCTTCCAGCTTCTGTGCATATCTTGTTGTTCTTATATACTGATAGAAGGTGAATAAAGGTCCCCAGATCCTCTTTTTAGTGGAATTCTAGTGCCTCTCTCATGTTCTTATACTTTCTTAAAGACCACTGATACACTGATCTGTTCTTGATTCAAAGTCCCTTGAAGTTAGTGGAAAAAGTACTCCGACTTTTTTGTTTTGATTGCATCCCTTATGTTAAGCCATTTATGAAAGCATTCTGAACTGTGCTAGCTTGTAATCTGTGAGCAGTATTACATAGAAATATAGTCAGTTCAATTTGGGAAGATATAAACACTCGAATATTCTGAGTATTGCCATTTCTATAACTTTCAATTTGGATGTGAAAAGTGAAATGCAATGTCGCATTTCTTTTGGCAGCCAAATATAATTTTTGCTCTCTTCTGCTTTTTTTTTTTTTTTTTTTTTTTTTTTTTCTTCTCTTCTCATTAACTATCTCAGCCTCCACTCCCTGGTGTCATTTTGCAAAGCAGGCTAAACTTCAAGAAATCAAAGTTTCCTTTAAAGCTATGTAACCTTGATTTAGAATTTGCCAAGCACTCTAGACCTGCTCAGACAGGGCTCTGTGAGTAAATGTGGGCCTTTAAACTTAAATAGAAGTTTCTTATCTTTAAACCATTTACCTTACCTTAATTTGTCTCTGCAGAATTCTGATAAACTATAACCTCATAACTATAAAAATGAACCTTACTTTTATCTGTGTGTATTATTAGCAATGTGGTGGGAAAAGCCTGCTTTCCTACTTCACCTACCATATCACCTCACTTATTTTCAGTACATAACCTAGATCTTTCAACTGAGGATAAGTCTTATGTAGCTATGCCAATTTTATGCTGAATTTTTGAAAAATTTCAAAATCAAGTGCATGCCTTATCTGATTTAGAGGAAATGGAGAATTAACTATTATAAATAGAATGCTTTAAATACAGCTTAACTAATTACATGTGCAAATGCATTAGCTAAATGTAGCTTTGCAATTATAAAAATAATGCTTTAGATAAGCTACACATTCCTGCTTCCCTTTTAAATCGGTACCTCTTTAGCTCACTTCTGAAAGCTTTGAAACTGGCTTTCTCCCTAGTTCTTCATTCATAGTATTTTTTTCTTTTTCCTTGCTCCTGGATATAAGGTAGTTATTTGAAAATGAGCTCGTGATTTTTAAATGCACACTTGGGAACACATTATCTCAATTTGGTTAAATTCCATTTGTTTGGTTACATTGGGCTTATCTGAGAGTCTAGGTTTTTGTCCTCAAGTAAAGCTCAGTGGAGCTGCAGGGAATTCATTGCTAAGGCAGTTACTCTGGTAAGACTCCATCCTCACCTCCAACAAGCAACGTGTAGCCCCTTGTGATCCAGGATTTACTTCCTGGCTTAGAGTTAGGGTCACAGCTGAAACTTTGAGCTCTAAGACCAAAGACTATACATGGAGAACAACAGTGTTCATATATGGAATGGACTAAAATATGCTTCAAGCTTCCTTTTGGGTGTCTGGGTTTAAGTATCAGAAATTTCTGAAATAATTGTTTTTAATTCACATGTTATTGAAGTTGAAATAATTTCTATAATTAATAAGGACACTAGTTTCTTCAAGAAACAGTTGGGAGTGTGAAATGAATATATAGAGGTGTTCTTCAAGACATAGCTTTAATCTTATGGGAAGAAAACCATTCTTAATCTCATTTTGATGCTCTCTATTGTTTGTTAATGTTTCAAAACATTTTCCTTTTGTAATCTGTATGAGAAAAATCAGGACTTTGTATGACGAACAATGTTACTTCCCTGCTGTGCAGCAGTAACAGTTCTTCGGAGCCAACATCTTGTTTTCCTAATGTCAATGATGCATTTAGAACATCAAAAATGAAACCCCTGAATTGGAACAAAATTGGCATCCTTGTGCAAACCTTTAAACAAACTGTCCACAGATACCACTGATGGGCTTCTTCAGCCCAGAAACATTACGTACAGATCACTGGATGTTCATATTGATGGTAGTCAGAGCCAGTTAGCCAACTGTTCGTGGGCTTCGTTCTCAGATTTGGCCACGTTATGCTTGAGAGTGAGGTGGATTTAGCTCATGTTTGTGTTTCTTCACTCTGAGGGGATAAGCTTGTTCAGATCTTGCTACTGTCAGCATCTTAATATAGACATACATAGAACTATTTGTGTTTTACCTTGAGTACTTACGTAAGCGTGTGAAAATGTTCTATATGAAACACTTCACTGTTATTTGATAAAAGCAGTCAATCATTTTGATGAAGGCATAATAGTAATGCAACAACTTCTTTCTTAAACGAGAGAGAGAGAATATTTAAATAAAGCTGTTTCTGTCTTACCATTTACCCAAAGATGTCACAGCATCTAATTCTGTCAGCAGGAGCAGACCAAGTAAGGATGACTGCTGGAGAAGAATCAGTGTCACAGTAGTTTTGTTGTTGTTGAAATTCTTGCATTTAGTTTTGCTCTATATGGAAAGAAAGCAAAAGTTTTCAAGTATTTTTATGCTATAGTGTTTATATTCAGATTTAAATGTATGTTTCTATTTGAGAAGATGTCTAGGTAGGGCACCCTTTGAGGATGCAAGGATGTCATTTAAGTCTCTGACCTTGGTGAAAACAGTTTTTTCATGTGTGATTGTTTGAATCGCCTAAGGGAGGGACTTGAACCTAGGACATCCTAGGTAATTTTCTTTGTGTTCTGATTACCAA
This sequence comes from Rhea pennata, assembly GCF_028389875.1. Classification (NCBI taxonomy): domain Eukaryota; kingdom Metazoa; phylum Chordata; class Aves; order Rheiformes; family Rheidae; genus Rhea; species Rhea pennata. The sequence goes on from NC_084666.1 coordinate 60,696,762, forward strand.
GTATGAGGAAAAGGTACTTCTAGGAGCCTGCTAGCCCTTCTGACTAGCCATTTCAAAATCCAAGAAAAGCAGAGATTATGGAATTCTTCCTAAATGTGACTGAACATTTGGTATTAGTCTTTCTGGAATGTTTCTTTTGTTTCTCTGTTGCATCACAGAAATGTTTCTAGTTGTTAGAAGCATTTTGTATTTTCTGTTGATGTTTAGCCCTCTTCTGCGGTCTCTGATTAATTTAAAAAATGCTGCTATCAGAGCCAAAAAACAGTTCTCACCTTTGTCCATTAAAGAAAGAAATTGTCAGACCAATATTTCATTGAATTTATTGTGCAGTGTTTGAATGGTGGACAGCTTGACATTTCTGATGCCTACATCTAAGGCACTAGAAAAATGAAATACATTTGCACAGCACAAACTACTTCTGAATAATGTGCATTTTGTGAGCCTATCTTAAATTCATTTCTTAAGTAATATTACTGTATTAAACTTGGTTAGTTTTCCCAAACTTCACAAACAGTCTTAATTTCTCCTCTAGTAATGTTATGTTTTTACATTTTTTTTTTTCTGGTTGTTTTGCACGTTTCTGTTCTTGTTTATCTATAGCACTATATATATACAACATTTAATTCTAAATAAAACAAGTATAAATTTATTGAATATTACATAAATTATACAAACTCCTATACCTGTGATTCATTGTTGTGGCTGATATAAGACTGCTCTGAATATGAATACCAAAATTGCCATGTGACAAAGTGGTGGGAAAAAAAGTGTTTCACTTCTGCATTTTAAGTATTTTCTCTTTGGACTGTGATATGGACCTTAGGAAGACAAAGCAGTTAGCAGTTTGCTCAAGAATTGGCAGCTTGAGGTGTGTCTTCAGTAAGCTAACTCACATGTGAAAAACACAAGCTGCTGCTTTTTGCAGGTTTTTCTCATCTTGATTAACACGAGCATGTGTTCCTTCTCCCCCCGCTCTTCCAGTCATCACCAAACCTTATTGGGTTAAAGATTAGTTTGGGAATTTTGCACCTAAGGATTTGAAGTGTAGTTGGTATTCAAAATTCTGGTTGGAAAAGTTTCATCTGATGTAATGAAAACAGGCATCTTAAAAGATGCTCCTGGCTTTGCAGGCAAATGTGAGCCAGCTGACTAAACTGAAGTTTTATCCATGCTGTTCCTAATATAAACCTATAGCAGAGGATTCGTGGCAGTCAACAAAAGTCTTCCACTGACCTCAGTTAAATACATTAAGCTTAGCCCATGCGTATTGCTGTTGTTGCTCTGCTATCAGTGTTTGAGCTATCGGTGTGCAGTCAACTCTGTATTGCAGTAATGCAGATATTCCTTTTGAAAGTCTCACCCATGTGATTTCTTTTTCATATGTGGTTGCTTGTTTTGTTATGTTTTTCACTTTATCTGCTTTGAGTGCAATATGAAAGCCTCCATCCAGAGGCAAGCTGTGATCAGGAAAATGCTAATAGATTTCTTTTTTTTATAAAAAAAAAAAAACCTTTAAGGCTTATATATTCAAAAAATCTTCAGAAATCTTACATCAGTAGCTAGTGGATTAGAAAATTGCAAGGATGCATAGTATCAGAATCGTCCTTTTCATAAAGTGACAGAAGGCCAGTGTGAGCTCCCAGAAGGGATGTAGCTGAATTTACACACATTTGAAACCATGCAGGTATAAAGATACACAGACAATGTGTTGCATATGTTTTTGTATGTATATACATATCATATTGCAACTTTAAATCAATCAGTGTTCTGGTATCAGGTGTGTATTTTTTTTTACTGTCCCTGTGAAAATCTATCCAAATTGAACTAGTTTATGAATTATCAAATATGATGTAAATCAGATGTGAGAGAGGTGGAGAATCTAAAGGAGAATAGCAGAATTCTGATGAAATCAACAGAAAAAAGCAAAGAAAAGGATGACACAAACTGGGAAACAAATACTCTTGATGGGTTTAGTGAAGGCATCATATTAGCAATATTTCAACAATCTGAGATATTGAAATAAATGAGTAATAAGACCTCTTCTGATGTTGTGATGACAGCAATGCATCCATGTGTAGAAGTCAAAGGCAGAAAGATTATTTGGAGAGATCTGCAGTTCAGAGGTAAATCTGGAAGCCTTGGCATAAAAATCAGTTGTATTTAGGTTGGCAGATGAGGTAGCCCTGACATGAGATGTAGAAGAGAGAATTCTTTGAAACTAAGCCTCATGAGATGCCTTACCAAAAGCTGGAGGAGCAGTGAGAAGGATTCTGCAAAGGATGAACTAAAAGAGCAATTGAAATTGTAGGCAAGCAAAAGTTGGGGTAAGGGGAACCAGATTAGTGAAATATAGAATGAGAAGAATTATAAATAAGGTAGAAAAAGTGCAAATGTTAAAGGTGATTGGCAGGTTGAAATACATGAAAATTGGGTAATAGATCTAAGAACAGAAAACAGAAGGTCATTGCAGACTGTCAAGAGTAGTGTCTGTTCAAACTGATTTTTTTCAGTGCTAAGGGAGAGGAATCTCAGGCAATTGTAGGAATGAGCTTAGAGGTGAGAGGAAGAGAGATATTCAGTCCAGAAAGCAGAACTGAGTGGTAGGGCTTTACCATTTCCATCCTGACAGGCCAACTAAGTAATACAGTGTCAGCAAGGAGGATCAGGTGTGTGTGTGCAAGAAATTAGTGAGAAATCAAATTTCATTTTGATCAAAACTTAGAATAGGGAGGATGTAGCAAAAAAATTGTGATCAGTCTGATATTTCTATTTAGTTATATATTCCAACTTTTAAAATGATATCAATCATTAGTAAAGTTTATTTTTTAATGTTTTTGTATTAAAGTACTGAAAGGTTCAAAGTAGAAGGGGGGCTGAAAGGAGAGAGGAAAGTTGCCACTTAGATGAGTTCATGAGTTGGAGCCGGGAATGTAAGTGCCCTGTTGTTCATTTTATTCCCACATAAAGTGGGTTCAATAGTGTTTAGTGTAAGTACTTAAGAAGCTGGTAAAGTGAAATTCTCAGAATCAATCATCATATAATGATTATTGTTGAGAATATGAAGTGAATTTGTTCTGACAAACAGACCTAGGCTGTTTTTTCTCTTGAAGACACTTTAGATATCCAATTATATATGTACAGAACTGTCATTATTTGCCTCTATTTTCTTGACTTTTCAATTAAATCGTAGGGATACTCCTCTCTATCATATTTACCTTTTTTCTTTTAGCCAGATCACATAAATCTCTTGATTTTCTTTAAATAATCTTATATCATAGGATTAGAGGAGCAAGCTGCCAGAGCTAGTTTTTCTTCTGAGAAGACAACAGATGTCAAAAGAAAGCCCTCTTGTTAAATGAAGTTTCATAATGTAAGTGGGACTTGAATTCAAAAGTGCTATTACACTTTGAACAAAAATGTATTAGACTGAAATAACAAAATTACAGTGGACAATAAATAAAACTACAGGTGGGTAGTTTTACGGCCTTAGCAGGGTGAATTCTTTATAATCATAGAAATTATCACAATATCTTTAATTGAAGAATGTTTCTGGGAAGCAGACCAGACTGTCTCATACAACAAATGCAAGTGTTATCTATCAGAGTTCAATTGGTGCCATTTTTTTTAAATCTTTTGCAAATTGCCATATGTGGTTGTTTTGATGAATGCATTAGGTAACAGCAAAAAAGCAAATCCAGAGCAAATCCTTCTCAGTTTATTCATGCCACTGAAAAATGACACTACTTTCTTGAATAGACAAATGGAATTTAATATTAAAGTGCAATGAGAAATCCTTAATCAGAGAACAGTACATTAAAAGAATTAAAAGGGGGTTGTTATTGCTCATTTAAGGCATAGTAATAGCTTTTTAACTGAGTTCCAGTGAAACAAATTTGACCTTTCTGCACACTTCAACATAATATTTAGCAGAAGAAAAAAATCAGAATTGAATGTAGGACAGGAGCAAAAGGCACAAGTTAAATAAAACTGATGTAAATAAAGCTGTGTGCATAGCCTACTGATCAGTATGAGACTCTGATATTCCACAAGAAGTTTTGTTTGATCATTAATTTTGAAGATCTTTACTATAGGAGTCCTCCTGTACCTTTAAATATTTCTGTCTGCAAAAGGGGATGCCTAAACTAATGTGTTTCAGCTGGAAACCAGAGGAGCTTCCTTATGCTGGAACGGTCACTTGCTACTATGTACTGTTGGAAAACTGGGATCTGTTATACATTTGAATTTTTGGCAAGTTTGTTTGGGAAATGAGCAGGATTTTGGAATGACCCTTATGCCTGAACAATAGGTTTGTAGAACCAGGGGGCCAAATGCAGGTGTAGATTAATAAGGTACATTTCCAGTGAACTGACCTCAGTCACCTCAGTGTTTAGACGGTAGTAGTTATATCCAGGACTTTCAGTTGGATGGTTTTGGTTTTTAATGTGAAGAAGTAGTGTACAGTCCCTTAACTGGCCTTATCAGAGGGAACCATGACCAGATATTTTATGGAAATTTCTCTGGAGAGCATGTATGCACAATTTCTTCTAAAATTTAATTCTAATAGCTATATAATCCTAATAATGAGTCGAGAGAGTGTTGTGTAATGTCCCACAGAGAAGTTTTGTGTAAATTGTTTAAGAATGGTTATAGGCCCATTTGAAATGTAAGTAAATTAGTATTTTGCCTCTCATTTCTTAAAGAGGGAGAGCACATGGAAAAACAAATAAATCCTATCTGTGCTATGTCATTTGTACTGTGTCTCACTAACGATGGCTGTTAGCAGAGTTTTTGTAGCACTCTTGGTTATCCCACCCATGTTGGCTTCTGTGAGCTGTCAGATACTGCCATACTCCCTTCCTCCTAAAGAGTAGAAGGTATAATGCTCAGTCTGTTACTCTGTTCATTTTTCTGTGATGGTTATTAATTTCATGATCTGGTCTGTGCAAACTTTTCTGAGCCTGAATCATGTTCTGAAGCCCTTTCTAGGTGTTAGTGACAAACTTTTCCTGCTTTCCAGAATCTGACTTTTGGTTCAGTCTTCATCCCCTAGGAGAGGTCAGTAGTGCTCTGTGCTGAGAAACGATTTTTATTTGAAGAGTATCTAATCACTAGGTTATCAGTGGGGTTATTTATCATGGACTCTAGCCATGTTTGAGATGACCAGCAATTGATTGATAACAGTAACATGGTTTTTGACTCTTTTTGAAGTAATCCTCATCAGCTATGTTTTAGAGCATCAGCTGATACTGTCAAATTACATTTGAATTCAGGACTGCCTAATATGCAGTCCTACCCAAAATACAAACCAATGCATCTGACATGAAATTCAGAACTGTCTAGGTGGAAGAGACCCCCGTACTTGTGCTACTTCAGAATATTACAGATTTTATATGCAAATCTTAATAGTGAAAACATGAAAGGTGCTTATTCTGACTTTAAATGCATCTAAAATTGGGCACATGATTTAAATATATGAAGAATTCTGAGGAACTGGAACTGCTATTTGAAATTTTGCATAAAGCCAAGAATTAATATGCCAGGATTTGTGTATTTCAAATAACTATCGTACCATCTAGCATTATTATACCAGTGATTGACACACAGTTTGATTCTGTATCTGAGGACAGTTTGAAATCTATGTAATGCATCTGTTGCTTAAAATGCTCTTCTGAAAACAATCAGCAAAACAAAAACTGTCTATCTTCACCTGTAGCAGAAGAGGCCTTAGTTAAGAGCGTGTTAGTTGCAGCATCTCTGGTAACTCGTGCAGCCTTAGGAGCTAGACTTCCAATCCACATCTGTACTTGCAAAACACAGGCTGTTTGGCACCAAGAGGCATGAAGTTCATGGAGCTAAACTCCCTTAACCTTGCAAACAGTTTGGCTGCATCAAGTCTGCTGAAGGGGAACAGTCCCTGGATTGTGCTAACACCTGACTTAAACAATTTTAGAAAGTACTAATTGGTACAGGGGAAAACCACAGCGGAGGATGTGGCCACAGTGTAACACAGAGGTGCTTGTGTGTGAGGGGGCCCTGCTGAAAGCCTTTGCTCTGGCACTCTTTGCTTTCTAGTACAGACTCAACTATAGGATTGAGAAGAGAAAATGTTCCTCTCTGTTTGTAACTCTTAAACTTTATTTTTCTCTGCTGATAACAATGACTCTCTCCATGAAATTAGTTTCTTGTCATTCGTTTGCTTACCCCAAAATCTTTTGGGGGCCGGGGAGGAGAAAGGTACTTGTAATGTTCATTCTACCCTGTAGGGGTTCTCCTCTAAATCTGGAAATAATACCACCCGGCTGCCTTCTAGCACTTTATTAAGCCACATTAATGAGCTTTTCTCAAGGGAGGGATAAACCTTGATATTTTTAGCATGGTTTCCTAAGGAAATTAGACCTATACAGTTGCATGGTAGAGGACAGAAGAGAGGGAGAAAAGGGAGAGTTGAATGTGTTTCTTTGTGTGACTCTACTGTTTCATTAACTGCTCTTCTCCCCTCTGTTGCTTGCTTTGTAGTCTGTTAGCTGCTTCCAGCCACCTTTGACAAAAGGATACAGCGACTGTTGAGTAGGAGAGTCGTTCTTCCCACTCATAAATGACTTAATTAAAGTGAAGTTGCAGCATAAGCTCACATCTTTTCAGATCAAAAAACCAAAACAAAAACATTCTTCTGAGAGATCAGTTTTTTTTTTTTTAACTGGGGAAATACTTTAGATCTTCTTTGCTCATATAATCAAACAGGAGACTAAACTCATAAGAAACTAGACTTTGTTAATTCTTGGGCTAGCAGAGCTGCTGCTTTTGCTTTTAACTTTCTTTTTCTATTGGAAATTCCACAAGAATCTATATGATCTTGAATAAAACCTCAGTTTTGCTAAAATAGCTTTCCCAAATGAAAAGCCTACGCTATTGTGTACACACACATGCGTGTAGAACTTTTTTTTTTTGAAACCTGGATGGTTTAAACTTACATAATCTCATTATTTTCTTCCAAGTTTTGTTCTCCAGTGGGGTAGACTGTCTATAGTGACTTTTGGACATTTAGATTCAATTTCAGCTCTCTCCAATTGCAGAATGATTATCACAAATAATCCTACCTTCATCTGAAGTCTATCAGACTAGACAACTCAATGTTTTTGGAAGTTGGACTTTTTTTTTAATTTAAGTGTAAAATGTCAATCTGTTTTTTTCTTAAAAATTCATATGCTTTTATAAACAAAAGGAGAGGAAAAATAGGCAAGCTTAAAGTTGATAGTGGTGGACATATCTTGGCTTCTCCTCAAACTGGATCCAGATTCAATCATGCAAATAAACCTTGAAAATGGAAGGCATCCAGATGCAATGCTAAATACCACAACTACTCTACTGTATTTTTTAACCACTAGACTATTGTTCGAACCACAAAGATAATATGTAGGAATAGAAAAGAGGTAAACTTTCCAAGCTATGATTTTATGGTCTATTCTTGCTAGGAAGAAAAAGTAGAATATGTAACACTCATGCATCAGCGAATATATTTTTCCTAAAAGTAAGTCCTACAATATTTGGACTTTCTGTCCAAAAAAAATAGTGTATATATTCACTTCGTTTGCCTTCTGCAATTATCATCCTAGCAGAAGTAGAGAGAGAGAGAGAATATTTTTGCAAAATGGCTTTGAATAAGTCATGAGCCTCTGATAGAACAAAAATGATAAACAGTTGCATTAGTTGTGTGGATGGATGGATCTGCATACTTATAAAATCTTATAATGGAGCCAAGATGTTGCAAATGCTTTTCCAACTCACTGGTAGCACTGAAGCTGCATCTCAAAATGGACAGAAAGACAAGAGAATTTTAAGCAGAAGTGTGAAAATACTGATACAGTATATCCGCAACCATCTATTAAATCTAGTTTGTGATGCCAATTACGCCTTTTTAATTTGGCTGAATTCCTATATGCTTTGTCATTTCATTTTGCACTGCTATGTAGAAGGAAGGTGAGAAAGAACTCTAAAATGAATTTATGAAATTCTGGAATAGCAGAAGGGTGTGGTAATGAACATGCATTCACATGCATGTTGGTAAATACTATGCAGATGCATAGATTCCATTAGGCTAGTTACCAATGATGAAAGATGGGCAAAATCCTTTTCTTACAGCCAAAAGACATACTTCTATGTACGAAAATAGGAAAAAATCTCTTGTAGTATCTGAGTGGTCATTGATGATTCACTTTTTTTTTTAATTAGGAAATAAGAGATTAAGCTTCTGTGGGTTCTTTGCAGATGTCAATATGTAATTCATTATTTGTTTAAATTAATAAATGTACACTTGACACTTAGAATCTGTACTGAGAGTAGCATAGTGCTCAGTGAACACTCAGACCACTCTTGGGGACCACCAGGGGAGAAAACAATGTGCTGACTGACTTCCCATTTGTCTGAGCATTGCCCACCCAGCGCAGGGAGTTGGGCAAAAGTCCTTTTCTTGAGAGAGTTTGTCCTCAGGCAGTTAGTTATATTTAGAGCAGAGGAACACTGGTAGCATGGTCTAATTACATTTTGCATTTTGTATTGTTTTAAGCAGATTTGACACATGAAGCAAAAGACAAGTGCTAATGTGAGTTGGATGGGAAAAGGGATGGGAACTTGCTTGTGATAATTTTTTTTTTTTTTTTTTTTTAAGTGCTGCTAAGTAGTACTTGAGCCTCAAGCTTGTGGTGTATGTGTAGCAGTAGACAAGATCACAGCTATGTCTAGAATCCATGGACTTCTCAGAGCCCGTACCATTTTTTAGAAGCAAAATTATCTGGAATTTGTCATTCCACTGTTAAAGTGGAATGCTCTAGATAATTTCTTACGTGGCTACTTAAGTGCCATTATAGTCTAATCATACTTCTTGATACATAAGAATAACTAATATTACTTTACACTAATTTTTAAGTTGCTTTATTTGTCTTGCTTCCCACTTTCTTACAGGTGTCACAGCATGATTTATCAGAATTAGTAATGTCTGCTATATTTAATGATATGTAGTAGCATGGCATTAAACAGAGGAAGTTGTTTCTTTTTTTCTTTTTCTTTTTTTTTATATTTCACATTCCTTTTTGTTGGGTCTATGATCATTCACCTATATATTCATGAGACTGTCTGTAGATGAATGTAGAAGTAGAATTGCCAGCAAAAGCAAACAGAATATTAAAAATCATGTGTAAAAGGTTTCAAACTCTTAATTTCTTTACAAGAATTATAGCTAGAACAGAAAACGGTACCAAATTTATAAGGACATTAACTGTGACAATGAGAGACTTCAATCTCAATAATAGTTTTGACAACTTCAAGGTCATCTTTTGATTGCTTCCAAATATTGCAGAATGATTGCAAAATGTACCTGCAACATTGCAATGTATCTAAAAGACTGTATTGAAATTGTACATTCATGAGTTAACTTCATATGATTTTTCTATTACGGCTGCAATTCTCATTATTAGAATTGTACTTTTTTGTATTTGTGCTATTCATTTCATTTTAAGACTGTCACAAAAATAGTTTACATTGAACAATAAGAATGGATTTTCATTTGTTCTTGCTCTATCTTCATAGGAATGACAAAAATTGTAACCAATGTAGAAAACTGTAGAGATGTAATCCACTCTTATATCAGAAATTGTAGAAAAGAATAAGGCAACAATTTATATTTTTGACAGGCCTAAATTACTCATGAGATTTACTATTTTTTTTTCCTGTCAAATTCCTATTTAAATCTTGCAGAGGTTTAAAAGTAATTCATGTGCAAGACTTACATACCATTTTGTGCTTTGTTACAAATTTCATTCAGAACAGTTTTAAAGGTACAAATTTTAGTACTTCAAAGATGCAACATGTCATGGTCTGGCTGCAGGGTGTTTTTAAGCACTTGGACTTATGAAATTCTTCAAAATTTTCCAAGTTCTTCAACACAGAAATGTTGCAGGATACATGAAGGAAAATCTCTTTAAATATACAAGACTTTGCAACAGCGTCAGCTGTAGGTGGTCTTTGGGTATGTGCCTATTAGGAATAGGAAATTACTCATCACAGCACTGGAGCCTGAGCCATTCACCTCATCACCCTCCAACCCTTCAGACTGAAGGCTGTAGCAGCCCTTCAGAAAGCACCTGTTAGGTTTATCTTTACCTCATTGCAATCAATTTCACCTTGCTCAGTTTTATGCTTTAATCTCTAGCTGCGTACTGTGCCTCGTTATTATAGTATGGTAGTGGGAATTAGGAAATATCCCTTGGTGGGGGTGTCTTCATTGGAAGATACCTGTGATTTTAACACTTTCTAACATGACTCTGTGAGCTTAATATAGGTAGAAGTTACATCAATAGCGGTGAGGATGATTGCGCTACTATTTGATGCAGGACAAAAGTTTAAAGGTAGAAGTTTTCTGTGCTGCTAGATAAGCCTATGCAGCAGAAAAGTAAGTATGAGTGCAGGACATGCTACCATGCTAGGAACAAGATCTTGAAGGCCCCTGGATGCTCTTCTGTAAGCCAGCAGGATTGGATCCTGCTGCTGTGAATGTGCCGGCATGTGCTACAGAGGCATCTACTTTTTGCTGTGTGTATACCTGAGTCAAAGAAAGTCTTGTCTTCCAATACTTTGTCCTCAACCAAATAGTAGTAGAAGCTATTAACTAGAGCTCCAGCTTAGGTGAGTGCCAGGCATTGCTGGGGACATGCCTCTAGCCTTTCCTTGCACTGCTAAGCCAGTGTGCAAAGAGAAAAGCTCTGGAGGAATGAGCTTCCCGCTACCAGGCACGATGACGAAGACAGAATAGACCACACATTGTTCAAGAAATTAACCTTATTATTTTTCATACAGTCAATATTTTCTTGTTTGCTGACTTGGAAAATTCAGACTACTAGAGCTATTGTATGTTTTCAGTCTCCCAGAGGATATTGTTATCTAGCTTTTATTTTCTCTCTGGCTGTGCTATATTATCCTTCGCTGGTGCAGTGCAGTGTGCCGGGTAGGACTTCTCTTACCTCTCCCTTTTGATTAATAGATGGTTCTTATGAACACTGGATTGCTCAGTGTGTATTGTACATGAGCTATGGTTATCAGAATGCCTTTTTCTTAGAGTATGTACAGGTTTCCTAACTGCTGATGTTATTGCAGCTTATTTAACATGCAATATATAATGTTTGATATTAAGTTTCTCCAAGTTCTTCAGCTTGTCACCAACTTGAAATTTATCCAGTTTCTTTCGGGATTAAGGTAGCTCCTTGGTTTGTTGCATAAATTCAGCAGTGCTTGCTGGTGCAATGAGTAAGCTAACATGCGTAAGAGAAATTAACAGGTAGTTAAAGGAGTACTCTTATATTTTGTTCAAATCTTCAGACAGGAAAAATGTAAGATGATTCCTAGTGTCCAAATCAAGTCAAGTGCTAGAAGTTCAAACCATAAAATGTGAAGGAAATATCAGGGCTTCACACTCATAAACTAGCTAAGGAATCGCTACTATAGGCATTGAAAGAGGTGTAGTCCTGGCCTTATTGAGTCAATAAGAATTTTACTTTTGAATTCAGTAGAGAAAGTATTTCCCTATTTTGCCTTGCTTCTTTCCAATACTTGTTTCTCAATCAATATCAATTTTAGTTCAAGTTTTCTTGCATTTTCAGTCAGATGTAGAAGCTATGGTTCCTAGCTTTTTTTAGAATAGCTAAATCCTAAAAATCAGAGGTAGCACAGTTATGAAAGCTGACTTTGGTAGTTAATTTCATGTCAAACTCGATTAGGGAGTGGGCAGCACTTGCTGCAATACATAAAATAAGAAGAGGGACTATAACAGAGAAGTCTTAACTTCTGGAGTTTTTATGTTTCAGTGCTTCATCTAAAACTAATACAGTTATCCATATCTTTTAATGGAAGTAGTATGTGCTTACATATACGTTGGTCACTGAGAGTTGAATTAAAGGTGTTCAATTGCTGGAGGGGGGGCGGGAGGAAAAAAAGAGGGGGGGGGGACCCAATAACCTTTTGGAAGTTTTGCTTGTAGTCTGGAAGCCAAAGTGTGGTAGAATTGTAATGTTGAATATGACTCGAGTTATTTGCTTTTTCTTCTGTTTGTATCTATGCATATGTTAATCATAGAGGCAAGTTGTGCTGGGGGCTCCTTTGCTCCATGTTGACACAGTGTTTGACAGTGCACTGATTCCTTCTTAGTTCAGAGATGTGTGTATAGTACCTATCAAAGTATTTATGAAGCACCTATCGCCAATTTTTTTTCTCATACTTATTTAAATTACCATATTTAAAACAGGCGTTGCAGACATGGGAGACTTTAGATTAACAGTTGTTCTTAATCAACAGCTGTGTGCCAGATTGGCATCTGTAAATAGTTCCCAACTTCTGAAATCTTTTCCCCCACACTTGCTTTAAAAATACTCACTCCTCCAATCTTAAAGATCAGTCAGAGAAGAGACAATTTGAGCTGTCCTATTTATCTATTGAAAGAATGAAAGGAAATTGTGAAGAAAACTAGTGTGTTTACTTACACTCTTACTGCTATATGAAGTACTAAATGCTATAATAACAAGTAAATATTACAATACTGCTACATAATTCAGAGTAAAAGCTCAGGTAGTCAGATAAGTAGTTAAACGCCTCTCTGATTTCAAAGCCATGTAGTTTAATTCATTACTCACCTTCTGAACTGAAAGTTAATCAGCTAAGATAAAACTAAATGTGAATGGTTTAATACGCCAGTTGGTGAAAATTGTAATAGCTAGTAGAGAGTTTTTACTGGAGATGCATCTGCTCCTAGCTTTTTTGGAGACTCAGATATCAAGTTATTCTGTGATTCTATATTTGAAATTCAAACATTGCTAGTGTGATATTCCCTTGATACTTTAATATACTCTGTAGTTATGGACTAATTTGTTTGCTGTCAAGTCCTCCTTATGACAGTTATGCTCTTAGCCCTACCAAAGGGACAGTATTTTAAAAAATAAATGGAAGAGGCAGAGTTAGGGAAGGCAGATTGCTTGGTAGCAAACAGGCTCACAGACAGGCAGTCACAGCTGTGCTGGCTGGACATCCAGTCTCCTGGACCAGCTTGCATCTCTTGTGAGAAATTTGAAAGCCGAAGAAGGGAAATATCATACTTCTCTTTCCCTGAGCTCATTCCCCACAGGGGGTAGAAGAGAGGCAAGTGTTCACATTCTGGCCACTACCTGAGAGAAGAAAGGAAAAACAAGATGGGCTTTGTGTGTGCCTGGTAGAAGGGTGCAGATTTTCCCTGGGGTGGACCAGTGGTGTCAACCTGATGTCCCGCTCTGAGACATTGCTGGAGTGCAAAATTTCAATTTTGCCCACTCTTGCTGAGAACACTAGAGATGTACTTGAAAACATGTTTAACCCTAAAAGTCAATCTGAGCTACAATTCCAGATCTGAACTTTCTGGATTTCAGTCAAATTATTGCTAAATATTTCTCTAGATGAAGTTAAGTCCACCTGACATTTGACTGTGGGTTTCTGTTTTCCTCTTTTCAAATAAGCATTGTTTGGATTCTACCCAGCATTACTGAGAAGTTTTGTCTAGCTACATTAAAGAGGAGCAAAGCTTGGATCCAACCAATTCTTATTTGGCATTCGCACTGCACCTAACATACACCACCTTGCAAGCCAGCAAACATGTCAACAAATAGCAATGTCTTTCCTGTTATAGATGGAGAGAAGCTGGGGAGAAGCCAGGGAGAAGCCGTGTACAAGAGGAATACATGTAAGGTAATTGGAAAAGACTGTATTGAGATCTGTGAAAAAACTGGGTAGTGTTTAATTCCAGACTTCTCAATCTTTCTGCTGCCACTATAGGATAAAAGTTTCCTGCGTACTGGGAGCCTATGTCAGTGTCTTCCCAGATGCATTTTGGTGCTGAGTGCTGTGGGTCTCAGTACTTGTCTCATGCTTAAGCACAATGAAGATCCACAATTGAAGAGTTTGGGTCTACTGTATTCTCTGTGGGGCTGAATCCTATAGGCCTTCTAAGAGCTTTGCTAATTTTTCCTTTGTGCGGAGAAATACCATGCAAATTGAGATGTTCAGATGCTGTTAAGTTGAAGGGTGCCTAAAAAGTAGCTTTTGCTCAGGGCTGTGACATCTGCATGCTTTAGTGGAGTGAACCGCATCCTTGAAGAGAGATGGCATTTTTTTTCAGGCCCTGTGATTCAGCAGTTTGGGGAGATTACAGCATCAAGAGCCAGTGTCATAGTGTGTGCACACAAACATAACTCTTAGACTTACTGTGTCAGCAAGCTGTCTGGGTAAAATTACTGTCTGTTTTTATATGTTTGAATATTCATTATTGCCTGTATTGCATTATTTTTACATAAATAGCAAGAACAAATTTACTGAGGCATTGCAGTGGCATAAAAGAGGAGGTTCTAATGTTATTGTAACACTTTTTGTGCAATACCACATCTATATCAGTAGTTTAGGTATTCAGATACCACAGTGAGGTGCAACCATATGAAAATTCAGCTCAGTACCATACTGTGCCAAAACAGATATTAAATCCAAGTTATGTCTGAAGAATATACATGGTTTCCACAATAAAATCTGTACTTTCATGCTTTATGTCATCACATTTATTGCCTACATTTGGAATATCTATTACAGCAATATATAAATAACAGCAGGGCTCAGACTATTTTTATGTTTCAATATGTTAAATTTCTTCTATAACATACATTGAAGCTACACTCCTGTATTTAATTTCAGAGAAAATCAAAGGCAGAGAAAGTAGAAAAGTCTATTGAAAGCTGCTCCTGCTATGCAGAATCTGAGAGTAAACAAATAAAAATTTATGGGAGTTTTACAGAAGATCAATTAATATGCAGTGATTCAGAGTTTGGCTTTGCAAAGGATACATGAACCAATCCCATTATTTGTAAAGTGTTCATCACTTCAGAATAGTGAGTAATATTTTTATTAATTGTAATTGTTGCATGCAAAAGAAATGGCAGCTTGTAAACTGCATATATTCAAAACATCCAAGACTTGTTTTCAGGCTTCTGAAGGGGCAGCCTCCCAGAATGTCAGTCAAGATGTAGACTGTGTTTTTGAGTGGATTGTGGGAACTCATTTAGGAAAGTAATAATCTTAGGAATGCTGGAAGTGCAACTCCTCCCTTGCAGGAAGGAGAGGGGAAGGGAGACGGGAAGGTTCCATTTTTGGTGCAGTTCACTGATTTCCGCATCAAACTTGCTGAGTTTAGAAGTACAAATGCCGTTTTCTTTCTGTTCTCTTTTGGCAACCAGCTCAGCACACTTGCCTCAGGCTGTGACAGGAGACCTGGGTTCTTTCCATTTCGTGTGTCCTTTCTGGTAACAGTCTCTGGAGGCTGTGTTATGCCTCCAACACATCTCTGCGGTGTTGTCTTCAGAGTACGCCGTTAGTGACACCTATGCAACCTTATAAATCTTCAGTGGTATGGTTAAAATATTGTGAAAGGAGAAATCAAAGGTAGCTGTGTTTAAAGCAAAACTGATGCTCAAAACCTTTGCTACTGATGATGTGGGTTACCAGGCTTACCATGTAAAATGAGATCTTCCATATGTTCTGTATCCAGTATTTAAGGTGTATGAGACATAATGTTTTTCATTATTACATAGGTATTTTTGCATATAAAAATGCAGAGCTGAGATGCAGAAAACTCTTCATAGCTTCTGGTGGTTAATAGCTGCAGCCTGAGTGGCAAAAGCAGCAAAAAATCTCTGCCAGAGAGGGTGCCCACAGCCCTGGAGATGCAAGGGGAGGCTGGCAGTGGAGAGCTACTGTCTGCTGCGTTGGGGCTCTCTGCTGGGTTAATGTCCCTCTCAAGGAGGCAGCAGCTGGAGTGGCCAGAGGATGAGGCAGGTCCTGGGGACTGCAAGCCGAAGGGGCATCTCTCTTGGTCGTGATGCCCAAGATGGGAAGAATTGAGCTAGAATCAGCTTGTGAAATAAGATCCCAGGGGAAAACAGTGCAAATGTTCACTTAATAAGTAAGAAATATTTATATAAAGGTCTATACCTTAATATTGTATCTACACAGAAATCAGTGTTGTGATTAATTACCTGAAGAGCTGTGAGGCAGTTAATTTGCATATGCAAAGTATTTTGTGTTGTATTTATTAAAAGCTGGACTGTGGTGTTGGCATTTTAAGTTGCTGCCTGAGACTTAAGAGCAACTGAGGCTGCTGGGTTGCACTTGGGTGAGTTCATCCTGCCCAGCCTAAAGGTCAGTAGAAAGTCCTGAGGCTCAAACACTCTTCCCTGTCTATGCCAAATACATCTTCACAGCAGAAAGCCTAACCAAGTAGGTTGTATATCAGACTGAGCTTTCCTTAGACAACTGAAGGCAGGTTTTGAGATCTCAGCCACTAAGATCACAATTCCTTGTGGGGGGGGGGGGCTATTTATATTTCAAGTTGTGCTACAGGGAAATGAAAATGGAGAGCCAGATCAAGGGACAGCACATGATGTGGAGAATTCTCTGAAAATGACAATACAGAGCCAGTTTTCAGGTGCCTACGTGCAGATAATAAACAAAATCCCCAAACTCTCTTCCAGCTTGTGTAAGCTTTGACCCCCTTCAAAGATTCATTCCGGACTTATCTGCTCAAGCTCTGATAGTTCAAACTAGGCGACTGTATGCAAGAGCAGAACGTTAACTTGGATGAGAGCCAACACTTCAGCATCTTCAAGGCTATGTTGACTTCAGCATAATGAGCTCTGGCCACAGCATAGCACCCTTAAAAGAAAGCAGCTAGAGCACAAGTTGATTGTGTGAACTGACAAAGTAAGGCTCACAGACGAAGAGAGGAGGATCGTGCATCCTTCTCATTAAGGATTGCAAATACTGCATAACATAACACTGAATAGTAGAAAAGAGAAAATGAAAAATTGCCAGGGTCGCATGTAACCCTCTTTCCACCCCCCCCCCCCAACCGCCCCCACCTAAAATGCGGGAAAAAATAGCAGGCCTGAAAGAAGGAAGAACAAATGAACAAAGATGGGAGACTCTGTAGGACCTTTTCGCACAAAAAAACTAAAATTCCTCTTGCAGGTAGGAAGCACAGGAAGGCTGGAGGCTCACAGAGGCCCAGAAGCTAATTTATGCTTATAGCTTCTGTTTGGCTGAGTATACAACAAAGTACGCAGTACCCATTCAAAGAAGACAATGTGAGCAATACTGATTCTTAAAGTAATTATCCTTAACAGCCCTTCACACGCTGAAATGTAAAAACAACTCTTGCAGCCACTCGAGCCTCAAACACACCTTATAAAACTAAATCGGGATAGGATTGGGGAGGGGAGATGGGTAAAGCCTGGAGCCTAATGTGGTGTACGGTTAGAAGGGGCATGCCAACGGGGATGCGTAGCTGCCCCAAGATGCCAGCCACAACAGCTTTTCTCTTTGGGACAGACTGGGTCTGCTCTCGGGGTCAGCCCTGGCAGAGATTAGGGCTAGGGTCAGGGTTTGGAGATTCATAAAGCCTGGAGCCTAATGTGGAGTACGGTTAGAAAGGGCATGCCAACGGGGATGCGTAGCTGCCCCAAGATGCCAGCCACGACAGCTTTTCTCTTTGGGACAGACTGCATCTGCTGTCGGGGTGCAGCCCCAGCAGAGATTAGGATTAAGGTCAGGGTTATGGTTTTGAGATCCATAAAGCCTGGAGCCTAATGTGGAGTACGGTTAGAAAGGGCATGCCAACGGGGATGCGTAGCTGCCCCAAGATGCCAGCCATGATAGCTTTTCTCTTTGGGACAGACTGGGTCTGCTGTCGGGGTGCAGCCCCAGCAGAGATGAGGGCTAGGGTTAGGTTTAGGGTTATGGTTTTGAGATCCATAAAGCCTGGAGCCTAATGTGGAGTACGGTTAGAAAGGGCATGCCAACGGGGATGCGTAGCTGCCCCAAGATGCCAGCCACGACAGCTTTTCTGTTTGGGACAGACTGGGTATGCTGTCGGGGTGCAGCCCTGGCAGAGATTAGGGTTACGGTTAGGGTTTGGAGATCCATAAAGCCTGGAGCCTAATGTGGAGTACGGTTAGAAAGGGCATGCCAACGGGGATGCGTAGCTTCCCCAAGATGCCAGCCACGACAGCTTTTCTCTTTTGGACAGACTGCATCTGCTGTTGGGGTGCAGCCCTAGCAGAGATGAGGGCTAGGGTTAGGTTTAGGGTTATGGTTTTGAGATCCATAAAGCCTGGAGCCTAATGTGGAGTACGGTTAGAAAGGGCATGCCAACGGGGATGCGTAGCTGCCCCAAGATGCCAGCCACGACAGCTTTTCTGTTTGGGACAGACTGGGTATGCTGTCGGGGTGCAGCCCTGGCAGAGATTAGGGTTACGGTTATGGTTTGGAGATCCATAAAGCCTGGAGCCTAATGTGGAGTACGGTTAGAAAGGGCATGCCAACGGGGATGCGTAGCTGCCCCAAGATGCCAGCCACGACAGCTTTTCTCTTTGGGACAGGTTGGGTCTGCTGTCGGGGTCAGCCCCGGCAGAGATTAGGATTAAGTTCAGGGTTACGGTTAGTGTTTTGAGATCCATAAACCTGGAGCCTAATGTGGAGTACGGTTAGAAAGGGCATGCCAACGGAGATGCGTAGCTGCCCCAAGATGCCAGCCACGACAGCTTTTCTCTTTGGGACAGACTGCGTCTGCTGTTGGGGTGCAGCCCCGGCAGAGATTAGGGCTAGGGCTAGGGTTAGGGTTAGAGTCAGGGTTTAAAGATCCATAAAGCCTGGAGCCTACTGTGGAGTACGGTTAGAAAGGGCATGCCAACGGGGATGCGTAGCTGCCCCAAGATGCCAGCCACGACAGCTTTTCTGTTTGGGACAGACTGCATCTGCTGTCGGTGTCAGCCCTGGCAGAGATTAGGATTAAGCTCAGGGTTACGGTTAGGGTTTGGAGATCCGTAAAGCCTGGAGCCTAATGTGGAGTACGGTTAGAAAGGGCATGCCAACGGGGATGCGTAGGTGCACCAAGATGCCAACCACGACAGCTTTTCTCTTTGGGACAGATTGCATTTGCTGTTGGGATGCAGCCCCGGCAGAGATTAGGGCTAGGGCTAGGGTTAGTGTTAGGGTTTGGAGATCCATAAAGCCTGGAGCCTAATGTATAGTGTTGCTTTGGTATGGAGTTGCTGCTGAATAGTGTCTGTTCCTCAGGGCATGTAGTGGAGTTGTATGCATCCCTTCCACTGCAAAGGTAGTATCTATGAATGTTTCCTGCAGCTGCATATATCAGAAGGAGAACAGAAAGGACCTTTGAAATAAGGGTGATATGTTTGTCAAATCTGTACCCAAGGTATGTCTTCAGTATTTTCCAGAATGTTTTCTGTGTGGTTCCTCCCCATGTATCGTGCCTGATTTCCTGGGAACTTCTCTTTTTGCCTCCTTTGCTTGTACTTCCTTCTGCATCCGTAGACATCTGGCCATACCAATCTGTCCCTGGGTTACCAGTTACACCGAATTTAATAGAAATAGTTTGCTGAATGCCATTCTGTTTATGATTTCTTTGAAGATTTCACAATGCAAAATGAGTTTCCATATCTGCTTTTGTTTTGTTTCTGATTTGCATTTGTTTTCCAGTTTCTGAATAGTTCTTCATTTTTTGCCGTGTTACCTTGTTTCCAGTGAATAACTGCTCATACATTTGCATTGAATTAGGATTGATTCACTGCAAATGCATCTATTCTTTAAATATGTGACAATGTAGCATTTCATAAATCCATATTTAGATGATTAAGAAATTTTCAAATAATTGAAGAATTATTCAATCTTGAGAGATATGCAGAAATAGTCTGGGACTTTTGAAATGATTCTGAAATTTTTGTAAAATGAATTTTTTTAACATAGTCGTCTGAAATAGAGGGAAGCAAATACAAGTTGAAGATGCTATTCCCCATTTTTTTCCCTCTTTATCCATTCACTAGAGTAGTATGTCAACATGTGTATTTTAGATCTGCTTTTTTGTTGCATTCTCTATCTTTCTGTCTATGCATATTGATATTGTATGTATCTATTTTCAGATTATTAAAAAGTGCAAAGGGGAATGGAGTATATTTCCATGGAACATAATTTACAACATATTTTATCTGGATACTAGTCTAATATTTCTGTTCCATTGAAAATATTGATGATATCTGTAATATTTCGTCGATCCTTTTTAAAAGCAAAGAATATGCATTCTTGAATAGTATTTGCTACCTAGTGTTTCTGTTTTCACTCTTATTTTAAAGTAGATTTTCAGCAACTGTCCCTATTATTGTATTTGCTTATATATAACTATCCTTTAGACTATACATGCTACGGGAGGGTAAAAGATGAAAGAATTTTTTGTATGGGACTTTTCAACAGCCAGCCTGGGCCATTTTCTTGTCACATTCTAATATTTGATTTTGTGATCCAGCTGGAAGAATGGAAGTTTGGATAGAAGAAGCAGCTGTCAGGAACCTATTGCTTCACTGAGCACAATCCATAACCTTTCAGGGACTTATTTCTAAGACATGTATAGATATTAACTGTCATGTCCATTTTGCACTAGTGCTTCTGTTATAAACAGAGAACACACTGGGAGGAAAGAAGGGATCTTTGTTGTCTGTCCTTAAATAAGTCCCTCGTCCTTTATTTTTCATGGTTCTGCAAGCATGCCGGTCATGTAGCTGATATGTGTAATAATTTATAACACAGGAGAACTAAGAATATATACCTGCTGTTTTAAAATAAACTCCCCCCCTTCTTTTTTGTTTTCTTTAACAGGTATGAAAGATGTCTTACATGTTAAGGTGAATATGTTTACATCTATTTTCAGTAGAATGATATACATGTGCATTTACAGTTTCATAGTTTTCATAGGCAGCTTTCTGAAGACAATTGAGAAATACCAATAGAAATGAGTCAAAAATGTCTATCTGAAAATATCTTAAATTATCAAAGCTTAAAGCATTAACCCTACTCCAAAAAGACGTGTTCAGAGTCAAAAGAAATTTAAATAGCTGTGATTTACTGGAGTAACCTAGTCAGCTTTGGTTGTCTGATCAAATATTACATCACAAGAAAAATTATCATGTTCTATAGTTTAAAAGCAAAGTGGAACTTCGCTAAGATTAGTTGCAGATGTCTGAACTGAGTATTTTTGAATTATAGACTCAAACAGTAAAATCTTTTGAAGCTAATGTTGTTCATAAGTTGGAAGATGGAAGAGTATCCTAAGTATCAGACTGAACTGAGGGGAAGAAGAAATTTAAGAACCTCATTTAAGAACCACCTTTTCAAAACAGGTGCTAAGGATTTAATTTTTAGAAAGTCATATCTACAAATTGTTGAAGTATGAATGTGACAGAGTTGACTTTAAGAAGATTTTCAAAGTAGCATAGCTTCAACAATGTGGTATCCACTTCTTTATTTTGAAGTTTAGAATAGCCGATATAACATAGGTTCTGTTCAAGACTTTCCTTTTCATTTAGTAAATGCAGTCATCCTGCTAAGACTCAGATTATTCTTTCAATGAAACCACAAAGCCAGAATGATGCAGAAGTCCCAATTTAACTAATAGTGTCTCTCTGTTAAAACTACCAAGCAAAAGGTAAGAGAAGTGGCAGCGTTGTGCAGAATAACTAGTGTATGTCTGGATAAATGTTACTCACTTTGCACTGTATTTAGTCATTAGCTCTGCTTTTGTTTCTGCCATTTAGGGTGTCAGAAATCTTTCAGAGCAAGGCACTATCATTGCTTTCCTAATGGGAAATTAGCAATTAGCACTTTTTTTTTTTTTTTTTTTTTTTTTCCCAGACTATGGTGCGTTGTTAGTGGCAAAGCTTTATCTATTCTTTTGACTAACTTACTATGGACTGCTCTCTCTGGCAAGTGGAAGCTGGTTGGAGTCTTTCCAAAATCATTGATGAGTAAGAAGATGAGGTTTGGTGTTAGACCACAAGTCACCGAGGTACAAATTGCAAATATAATTAGTATTAGTATTTCCAGGTCCCCTACCACTTGTTAAGGGAGATAGTGCAATACGTTATCCAGCTATGTCTAGTGCATGTCTAGTGTTCACCATGACCCCACAAAACACAGAACCATAGCTATAAAACTAGTTTAAGGTTCTTCAGTAACTGAAGATTTAATATGACATTTATAATTATTACCAGAGAGAAAATACTAGTTTAAGTCCAATTCTAATTTTTTAATTTTTACTAAGATCCTGGCATGGACAGTATTTACTGCTATGGATTTTGTTATAATATATGACCATTCATACATGAATATAAACTTTGAGTTAATAAAAACCCATAGAGATGAGTCAGCATTGAAGATTTATTTCTCCTTTAATACAGTAAAAAGGATCCTCTGAGGAGACAAAGAATGATTTACATTCCCATCATTTAAAAAGTGAAGCCCATCTCAGCAACACTTGGAGAACATACAGGAGGACTTTTTCACAAATTTCCCAGTGCATTTAAAATAAAGACAACTCAGAATAATTATGTAGGAGAGCCCAATAGAGTAGGGCAGGAAACTCCATAAGAATCCATTAATATCATTTGTCCTGCTGGCAGAAAGTCAGTCGGAGGTGTGCGCTGGGGGAGTGCTCTTTCTCCAGAAGAGGTGGAGTCCATACAAGATCCCCTTGTTTTCAGATGTTACTGTCTGCGCAGCTGACTCCACGTGAGCTACCCCAGAGCCTGCACCGCGATCAGCAGGTATGGCTTACGTGACTCTGTGAAGATACCCTGCGAGTGCCTCAGGCTTTAATGGCTTTACACATACCAGAAATCAGAGGCAAGGAATTATTAAGAACCCCTTTATACAGGAGGAGCTGAGGTAGAGACTAATATGCCTACAGTGTAACTGAGATGGACTTCTGCGGTAGGATTTGTGTGGTCTTCTGCCATCTTCAGGTGTCCAAAATGGTTGGCTTGGATTCTTTAGCGGTAACCTCTGTTAACGCTAAGGCAATGCTAGAGCAGTCTGTTCACTCTATTTCAGGATGCCTTAAATAAGATACCTTAAATAAGGCATTCTCTAGAGGGGCCTGGTTTGGGCGATGCGCTGTAAGCAATACATATGGCACACCAACAAGGCTGGATTCTGTACAAAACACCTCTATTTTGCTTTCATTCTGAGACAGTGAAGGGGATAAAAAGAGCCAGAAGATATATGGAGTCAGTTCCTTCCCTAAGGACAATTAAGACGTTATCTAGATTAAGCATGAGTTGGATAAAATATATAGATCGTTGAACCCACAGCATCCCTGTCCTCGTGAGCTCTGGACCCAGAGGTAACCGCACAGATGGAGAGCACCACGACTTTATTCCCCAGCCGCCTCTTGTGTTCTGCAACCAAGTGGTGGATGTATTCGTGTTTGTGTGGAGGCCCAGCCCAGAGCTGTCCTAGAGGTATGTTCTGGGACACTTAATCAGGCTTGCCAAAACAAGTAGAGAAATGTCTTATTTAAAAACTAGTAAGGAATGTTTGCACAGAGGCAAAAGCAGAAATGCAGGTGTCTATGGAGTTACAGCTAGCTGAGTTTGACTGTCCTGCGGATTGTAATTTTAGTGTTGAGTATATAAAGGTCAGCTTTAACTCCGTTTGTGTGCAAGACTTACTGTGGATTTAGTACTAAATGCACTACTCTTACCGATCATACAATAAATCTGGTAAAACAGATTATACTCACTTGGAAAATACAGATTTTTGTTAAGGGAACAAGCAAACTGTGTCACTTCCTTCTACTTATTTCTCACCACTCATCTTTCTGATTTATTTCCAAATTCTTTTGGAATCCTTTGCACACTAACTTCTTGTGAATGAGTCTCTGTGCCCCAGGGAAAACATAAAAAAGACTTACTCTGAATGTGGCTTTTTCATGTACAATCAATAACACAGAACCTTTCCCAGAAGAAACTAACTGAAAAATTGTTCATTAACATTGGAAATAGCACATTAAAATGTGTTATAACATATGACATTAATTTCATCCTTAATAGCTTTTTTTTAAAAAAAACAAAGAATGCATATTTATTTGCAAGTTAGGTATCTCAGATTGCAGGACAGCCAAGTGTTTGAAAATGAAGCAAAAACTGGAACCAAATTAGGATTCTAAACCTGAACTTATAAACGCAAAACCCGAAGGCATATTTAGGTCATGTAAACATTTGTGATACCTGAGCAAACCCTCAGAAGATGAAGTTTCTCTGTTACAGCCTCTCTGAAAGTCTGTATGAATAAGAAACTATTCATTGTGCTTCAGATGTAATAACAGAAACAAAAAGGAAAATAGTGTTGGAAAAGGTCTGCTTTGTGCTAAAAATGAAAAGGCATCGGAATAAATTATGCAAATATTCTGTAATAAGACTAGGAATACCTCATTGCTACAAGATTTGGAGATTTGGTTTTATGTCACTATCAGGAAAAGTGTCATTCACTTCTCAGGACTCATTTCTTATATTTAATATTCCAATAAACTGGTACTGTGAGGTGTACGCTGATAGCGCTGCCCGTCAAGTCAGTTCTGCAGCTTCTCGCTTTAATCCTGGCGTTCTTCCTGTTGAACGCAGGAAAGGATGGTGACACCACCAGTGTGGTGACAAATCTGCGCGTGCTCCCACTTCCATGAAGTGAGCGTTGTGCGGGAAGGGAACTGGTGTAATAGCACAATGTATCTATAGAAATAGTTATATTAGCACGGCCAAATACAGCAGTTTGGGGGACTGATCCTTGTCACCTCAGCCACGTGTTGCAACACAGCTCATACACATACTGTTAGCTGTCTCTAGAGGAGACTGGTTTAATTCCTACTTAGTCATGGGCCTCTTCAGAGTCACACACAGTGCTCCTGTGGTGTGTGGGGGGGGGGGGTGTTTTTTCCCTGCAGGGTCTGTGGGAGCTCTGTTGCAACCCACCACGGCGTTGTTCCTGCAGGTGAAAATGAAGGTGTGTGTTGTATACCCTGGAGTGTGCCATAAGGAAGGACTGGGAGGACCTGATAGTGCAATGCCTACTGGGGCAGCGTTGCAAGATGTAGGAGGCACTAAGCTTTGTGAAGTCTCATCCATGCCACCTTTGGGGAATTCCGCCTGGAATAAACCCAAACAGGTGCTCGGATTTGTTTTAGATAGAGCTTGTTAGAGTGGTCCAGGAGAGACCCAGGGAGGAAGGTAACAATTAAGCAGATTATGTTTGTACACATTTTCCCCCTTGCATTTTACTGTGACTTAATGTAGGAAATAATATTGCAACATTTTAGCAACAATGTAGCAAAGATCAATTTGAGACCTCATGAGAAGGGAAGGGAAGCTGGTTTAATTTTAAAACAAAACGTGTTTCACTCACCCTCGGTCACACTCTCATACCTACACACTCACAGGAACCACGGTTTGTGTGCCCCAGTAGTCTGTCCAGCAATTAGTCACCGTGGTCCTCATGTCCTCTCTGGCATTCAGGCAGCATGGTCAGGATTCCTTGCAATGCCACGAAGAACAGGGATATCAATTCTTACTGAAGAAGTGCCAAAATCTTGGAACTGGTTGTAAGCTAATAATTGAGAAAGTTTTTGGTGTAAAGTCATCTGTGAATTTTCATTTTGATACCTTTTTGAAAATATTATTCTAAAAATGCTGCTATTAATTTACATTTCTATGCAAAAAGTCATCTCAACCCAAAATTTGGAACCTATTGTTTAGAAAAAGTCAACATGGGAGGTTGTGACAGGTGTGAAACTTCTTTTCCAAAAATATTTTTCTAAGCAAAAAAAACCCAGCAGTGTCAACAATAAAAGTTAAAGCAAAGCCTTTTCACGGAAGGTCTAAGTCAGTTGACAGTGCTACCGCTTGCTGTTCATGGTACCTACTCCAGAGTTCTGTGGTGTCCTGAAGTGAAGACTACATTGGCAGAAAGGAAAAGTGCAGAAAGACCTGTGCACCTCCGGATCCTGAGCTTCTCTGAATTGCAGCAGAACAGGTTAGGATCTGTAAGTGAGATAGATCTGCTTTCATTTAAACAAAGCATCTTTTAGTCTTTTTCTGTAGTTTGACTGTATGGATATTTTGAGTGTTATGGTTTTGATCTTTTTTCAGGTTAACTTCTTGCCACAGACTGATTTGGTTTGCTATTACTCTACAAACATTCTGTGTCCTAGACAAGCTGTGTGTGTTGGAATAGCTGCTGCTTGCTTTTTTGCCGAGCTGGATTGTATGTGGTAGGTATGTGGTCATACCTGCTGCATCCTGTATTAGCAGGAATCTATTTCTTTATGATATTTGAACTTTTTAACAGAATGGGTAAATAAAGAAGCCTACAATCTTATTACATGGATCAATAGAACTGCTTAGAGCTGCTTAGCTGTGTTGCTGAAACAGCCTTTGACAACCAACACTAAACAAAGAATCAGTTTTGAGGGAGGATTTGGGGTTTTGGTTAAATTTGAGTCTTCTTACCTGGAAAACTAAGCAGAATCAGGCTGCTTTTGTTCCACTTTCAAGCTAACCAAATATTTTGCCTGTGAGTTACTGCATTGCTCAGCCTGACCTGCTGAGAGGCCGGATTTGGTAGTTTTGGCATATCATCGCTACACTGCAGATCTACTTGCTGTAAGCAAAAATGGGGTAAGTTTGTATCTCTATATATCTGCATTATGTCATGTAGACCACATGCCTGATAACTGCAGTTGCATTGCAACTTGTTGGCTTAGAGCTTACAAGATGTAAATGAGATTGGCCTAACTTCCAAGATTTCTTTACTAAGCATCCTTTTTCATGTAAGAATCTTTTTACGAACTTTGAAATAAATGGGGTGGGGAAAACAGAAGATTATATCTTGGGAGAAGGATATGAAAGGATACTTTCCCCCTTTTTTCCCCTTTGTTTTAACTTAATTTTAAGACTAATGTTCTTTCTCTTTCTCTAATTTCGAAGATAAACGTAACATGTCACCAAAATAATATATTGAACATACTTTCTATCTGTCCAACAACAGGTGGTAACTTATTACTAAACTAATTCAGAGTATCAGTGATTTCCTCACCAAACAATCTGCATCATTTCACTACATTGTATAAGCCCGGAGAGATCAAGCAATATACTGCATGCATCTGTGGGTAACAGAAACGTGTCTCTAGAATACAGGACTGAACAGAGACTGTCAGCAGTCAGTCCCACAGGTGCCACATACAGACCTATTCTCTAGAATTCCATTTTTTTTTTATTGAATTGATTGATGAAAGACCTTGAGAGTGAGATCTGAAATATGTGATTGGCCCCCTCCCACACAAATAGTAGAGTTAAATTAATCTTTGCCTTTCAAAGTTGACCCCTGTCAAAACTGAATTATTTCATCATTGCCCTGTCTCCTTTTCCAGAAGATGCTATGTTACATGCATAACGGTCTTAAAAATGAAGCAAAACAAAAATTCAAACATCTTTTCTTGGCTGTAATGTTAAGTGAGTCTAAACTTTCCTAACTGGGAAAGTCCTTTGCACTTTGTTTTATTCCAAGTCAGAATGTATGGCCTGGCATCTTTAGAGGACAGTGAATCAATGACTTAAGTTATGTGGTTCTCCTCCTATCTGTGCTGGTACAGATATAATTGCCACGTATCATTTCCATTATGTATGTTATCAATAACAGGCATCTCTGAAACACTGCAGTATAGCATTAATTATAGCTGTATGTTCAGTGAAATACAAAAAGAATACCACACTCCAGCAGTTTTTCCCTACAAAGTCCTTGAATACCTTGATTGTAAATGTCTATATAAAACTCTTAGCCAGAATTGATGTCAAGACTTGACAGAGCTTCAGCTCATAACACTTTTTTAGTTCTACTTATTTCTTTAGAGCTTTACATCAGTTTACATCAGATGTAGAATTTAGGTAATTATATTCTTATTATATTCATTTGTTTATCTAGTTCTACTTATTTCTTTAGAGCTTTACATCAGTTTACATCAGATGTAGAATTTAGGTAATTATATTCTTATTATATTCATTTGTTTATCTATTTCTTGTTTATGTCTTACAGTGTATTTTTTCTGTTTTCAAATAAGTTAGTAGAATGATAACCCAGACAAGGAAAAAAAATAATGTTGTTCTCTGTTCTGCCATTGAAAAATCACATAGAAGTGATAACAGATTTGATAGTATTAATTTTCTTGTCTTAATTCCATTTTCCAAGAGCCTGAAATGTCAAAGCAACTTTCCAGAATGGGGAAATAGGCTGGAGATAATCATATGGTAAGAAGAGATTCTCCAGTGGAAAATTCCTTCTGTTCTACTTCTCAAGCTACAGAGAGAAACTGAATTAAAGACAGCTGTGCTTCTCACTTAGAGTATGTATGTTCTGCAGAAATTAGTTACACACTTCGTTACCTTAACTCATGAAGTTCTTCTGCTTGTTTATCTACATATACCTTTAACATTTCACATGTCCCACCAGTAGAATCAAAATATTTCATGCCAGAGAGTTTAGTTTAGGGTGTTGTTCTTGTTCTGTTTTGTTTTTTTGCAGCATTCAAAATCACAGACAAACCTAAATAGTTTCTTCCAAGTTATTGGAAGATAATAAAGAAATATTGTTCTTATTCTCATCCTTAAACATAAAATCAGTTGTCAAGAGTTGGTATTAGATCTGCTTCTCCAGTAGAACTAGTTAATGTCTAGTCTAGCTTCTTTACAAATTTTTAAATATATGTTCACCATGTGGGATGCTACAGCTGCATCAGAGATGTTTAAGATACTGGTAGTGCAGAAGACGGCTCCCTGTAGCAAACAGTTTGCTCTCTCTGGAGCAAGGAGAAATTTCTCTGCTTGGCTATAGGCAATGTTACAGTGCTTGGATAACAAAATAAACCTTCCAGAGAATTAAATACTGCGTTTTGTAGGCATCAGTGTGGTTGCTTGTGTGTTGGCTCAGGGCATTACAGACCAAAACTTAATTTAGTCAAGAGACAGAAGAATAACGATTTTTGATAAATATCTCCTGTCAAGACTGTTTTAGAGACTAGGGTTTCTTTTTTTGCAGTATGCATTGCTGTTCCAGTGGCAGTAACAGAAAACTGTACAGGTTTTGTTAGATACCATTTGATAGATGGCAGCTCCCATCCAGTTCTCTAAGGCAGATGAGCAGCTGGAAGATGTCATTTTATGGGTTTTGTTGGAGAGATTTTTCTCCTCATAGTTACATCAGTTTAGCTAATGGTTTGATGGGTAACATGCTGCACTTCTGCTGGAACATCCGTGTGAATGTTTTGATTGAATTGCATCAGTTTAGCATGTTTCACTACTTAATTTGGCAACATAAACCAGAAAAATGTATAAGCCAAATCAAGGACTTGAGGCACTACTGGTCTTCATATCTTCACTGCTACCATCAAAATTTTATTACATTAACATCAACTGCTTCATTTTTTTCTGTGCTTTCACATTTGAATACTATGTTTATTCGCTAAAGAGAATTTTCAGATTCTCCCTAAGGAGTCTAAAATGCTTCATTTCTTTCTTTATAATTTTTATATATTTTCAGTAAAGTTTTCTTACTGTATAATGGACAGATTTTTTTATCTTTTAGCATTTTCTTCTTGTCAAGTAAAATGTTGTTTCTGTAGTAGATTAACTTGCATCTTATTTAAGCTTAATGAAGCCTGCAAAGTACTTCCACTAGTTTTCTGGATTAGTAATGGGTATTATTCCTATAAGACTACATATAGTCCTGCTACAGATTCAATTAGTGAGCAGCTGTTTAGATGAATTCTGGTCAAAATATAAAATATGTAATAATAGTAATCCATAAACTTTTTTTGACTCTGTTTTCTTCTTTAGTTTCATCAGTGACAGCTACCATGCTAATGTATCAAAGCAAGCAAGCTTGGTTATTTTCCTTGCAAGTCTATCTCCTATTTTAGCTTCAAGATTTCAGGATTTTTGTCTTTATTACTTTTTTTTTTTTTCATTTGCATATTCTTGAGGAGAGCAGAATCAAAGAAAATATGTTCAGAAAATACTGAAGCATCTGATTAATTGCAGGCCCTTTCTCACTTAGTTGCACATTAATCTTGAGTTGCTTCTTCAGTCTTTCTGAAAGATCTCCTTTATTCGGAGGACATCTCCAGCTGTCTGTGTTGGTAGCAGCAAATGACAGTAGGTCTGTGGTAAGAAGCTGCCTAAACCTGAAAGCAAACCGTGCAGCAGCACTATGACAGATCCACAAGATCCTTTTGGGCTCTGTAATCAATCACTTGGCTGTGAACAGAATACAGCTAGTTCCTGAATTTGTTTCCAGCAGAGTGAATTTGTGTGTAACATCCCTGTGGGCCAAATCTTGCTGTCGCTTGCAACGCTGGTGGAGTTCCATGTAACAGCTATTGCAGATTTACCTGTAGTAAATGGGATGGCAGTATGACTCAGTGCCTTCATATAGCAGAGCCTAACATTGTAGCATTCTCAGCTAGAGATTAAATGGTAATTATGTAAAAGAAATTTTCCTTGCTTCCGTCTGTCCAACCTTCTGTAATCTTCTTTCTAGCTAGCTACCCTGCCATAGGTCTCACGTAATTACAGATATGTGATGCATATCCAGGTCTTTGTAAGCTTTACTTTGTAGAAAGTAGAATTAAGTCTGTCTTGCTTTCTTTTCAGTTGATACTTTTTAGTACTCTCCAGAGTTGCATGAATTTGATTTGCATGAATCAACTGTCTTTGAGCCACATACATGCCAAAAGAGAGCAGGCAGTCTGAAGGTACAAAAAGGGGGTGGGGGCCCAGTACAGGGCAGCTGCTATGGGGTAGAAATAGCTTTTCTCTCTTTCTCTTTCCCCATCAGTGTGTGCCCTGGTATAATTATTGGGTCTGTGTGGGAAGAAGCTGCATTGCGATTTGTGCTGAATAGAGAGCTGTGAATCATTCCAGCTGGCTGAGCTCTTTAAAAGGGCTCCATGCAGAATTGGATTAAGCCTGGTAGGGTGCAGTTGCTATAGCTGCTGCATGCTAAGGGCTCTCCTCTGTCATTCTCTTGTTTTTTCTGACTCTTCCTTCTCCTCCTTCTCTGGCACAAGATTCAGGGAGAGTGGTGCAGGAGCGAGCAATTGCTTTCTATCTGGTGATTAGGAGCCCTGTCTAGAGTCATTTGCTCTCTGAGTCAAACCCTAGTGGTGGGTAAAGTACTACTTTTCCCTGTCTGAGAAACAGATCATCTTTGGTGACTCCTCTCCTGCTTTAGCAAGTGTGTATTTGTGGGGGAAGGAATCATGTTATTTTTCAGGGGGAAGCAGGGCTTCCTGGCAGTTTAACATTTTTAATGCACAGAATCGGAGACATGGTACTGCTATTTTAGTCCAGCTTGAAGAAGGGAGTACATTATGCCAATGGGAGTCACTGGAGCAAAGTCAAGAAGGCTGTGGTGTAACTGGGGGCTGCTGCTTTGCAAAGTGATGCAAGGTGACTTGCAGCTGCTTGGGGGTCAGCTGGTTCCATGAAAAACAGCTCAATCCTTGAGACCATGTATCGAGAAAGAGAGCTGAGGAGGTGGAAGTGCCCCACAGTCACCTGGCAGGCCATCTGCAGAATGCCTGCAGGTGGGTGAAGCTCTGCACCAATGAGGGCACAAAGGAGGGATGTGAAGTTAGGTCCCAATTTCTTGGATCACTTTCTGGTCTGTACCACACCTTTGTACATCTTGGATCACTTTCTGGTCTGTACCACACCTTTGTACAATGCTTGGCACAATGTTTGGAGGGATGAAGTCTGGGGGAGAGGGAATCACCGTATTGGGACCTACCAAGTGAGGAATGGGCCCTGCTGCTGCAGGGGAAGCTGAGAAAACAGACCTGGCTCCTGAGACTTTTGCTTAAGGCAGGAAACATCCGGGACTGTGCAGCTACCTCAGCACGGTCCAGAGCAGAAAGCTCTAAGCACAGGCTCTAGGAAGGCAGAGGCAGGCCTTTGGGTCTGGCCACATTAGTTTGATAAATGAGCAACTCTGCAAATCCTCCCAAGTGTGTAGATGGCTTTCGGTCTTCACCGACAGTGGTGAGATTTTTTTTTTTTTTGTCCTTGTTTTATTAGAAAACATTTGGGGTGGGAGCTGATCAAATTACACAGTTGTGTAATTTGTGTTCCTCTGCTTCTTCCTGAAGTGCCTTGGTGATCATCACCAGCCAGCACAGGGTCAGAGTATCTGCACAGCCTACCCTCCTCTCCTAGAAAGCAATAGAGCTGTTGCTGTAGGTCCTGTAAAGTTAACTGAAGTTCATTTCCCTTCACTGTACTGCTATTCTTCAAGGATATTTTGAAGAATATATTGTAATTCTTCTCCACAACTTCTGAACAGAAAACTCTGTGCTTGGTCCGTCCTTATGTCTGAATGCCCATCATGACCTGAGGCAACCCGGTCTCCTGCAGACAGAAAACTCCTACTGCTTTCAGTGGTCATGCACCAGTCCTGGCTGCGGTGTGTGGACAGGGACATCTATCAAAAATCATCTGGCTGCAATGTTTTAAGGTCTCTTGCAATACAGAAATGAATGTGACATACCCTTCCTTCCTTTGGGCTATTTTGTATTCTTAGCCTTATTTTTTAATTTCGATATGTGAACAAAACTATATTTTCATTTTAATTTCAGTTGAGAAGTAAATGTTTTTTTTCTTTCTTTTCAGACATTACTATTGGGAGCTGGGATGCTTCTTTTATTGTATCTGTTCATTTATGCGTTACAGTGTCAGGTAGGTATTGAATTGCAGTATCACTTGCTGGATGAGATACAGATTAAATTGCACTAGGCACAGTTAAAGTAACATTGGCAGCAATCCTGTCTTTTGGCTTCGTAAGTTGCTCTTCATAGATGTCATCTCCTTTCTGTCACAGAAAAGGTTCACATGGTCTTTAGGCAGGTACCGTCTAGTTGATATCGATGACATCTATATTGGAAGGAGGGAACGAGAATAAATGCCAGGACTGTGCAGGTAGGAGGGCAACTATGTGAACATGTGTAATTTTAATTAGTAGGGCTTACTGGGGTAATTACTCTTTACTGCAGT
This sequence comes from Rhea pennata, assembly GCF_028389875.1. Classification (NCBI taxonomy): domain Eukaryota; kingdom Metazoa; phylum Chordata; class Aves; order Rheiformes; family Rheidae; genus Rhea; species Rhea pennata. Next base: position 60,729,806 of record NC_084666.1, read on the forward strand.
CATTATGGTGCCAAGAACAATACACGTTGTCATTGTGATTATGAGCTGCTGATTATAAATGCAACAAATGTGTACTGAGATAATGTGAAAAGATCAAGTCCTTAAATGAAGGTATGTCTCTTCACACTAGCTAAAGCCAGGTCTATGTTTACCTAGCTGAATCTAAATTTAAGAGCAGTATATTTATTGTTATTTTGTTCTATATAAACCAGTAAGTTATGGGAAATATAGTGTTATTCTTTATTCTTAGTATCAACAGTAAAAATTCAGTATGTAGGCCTGCTTTCACCAAAGTCAATTGAAATTTTGTTTCTGATTTCAGTGAGACCAGGATTGTAACAATCCATATTGATGTGGGAAATGACAGTAGCCAAATTTTTGAATATGATTGGACATGTGTGGTAAAACATAATGCCATCCTTCAGCTTAACAGGCACAGTGAAAAATAGTTTCCATAAAAACTACAGGTTGTATAAATGAAGTATAGAATTGCAAATATTTTAGAACTCTTGATGATAACTTAAAAATAACTGTTATGTCAAATTTTAATAAGATAATGACAGCTTCATTAACTGTAAAAATGTGCATAATTTACAAGAATGTTGTGTTAGCATTAAGGTGACACTTCCTATTTTATTCAGATTAAAACTGTGTAAATAGGCCATTTGAAATGCTCACATTGTATATTGAAATTAGCTATTTGGGAATAAATTCTTCAACTTACTCTCAAGAGAGTTATCCTTATTCACACAAGTCCCATTGACTAATGGCATTTCTCAGGCATAATCAGATGACAATGGGACAAGTATAAGAATTACTCATGTGAAAAATACCAGCTCCATTTTTCTTTGTGAAATATTTGCTGATAATCGTGCTATTCATGCAGCTAGCTATTTTGTTCAGTACTATACAGCAGGTGGAGGGAAATTCTTTTGTGATCTCTGTGGGTGATCAGTTTCTTCCCTGACACATGATAGGAGTTATACGAAATGCTATAGAAACAAGAAGGGACGGTGGTGGTGGTGGAGCTGGAAGGAAGGCACAGTGGTGGTGGTGGAGGTAGAAGGAAGGCACGGATATTTTTCTGAGATACTTCAGCATAATCCTTTTAAGAGTGTGTGTCAGACATGGTTTTGAGTCCAGACTGTTAAAAAGCCTTATACTACCTTACAGCTACCTTGTTTTTTTTAAAGTTATGTGCTCTTGTGCAGTAGGATAATTTTAAGGAAAATATCAGTTTGAGTAGTTGGGACTTACTCTAGTCTTTCAGTGCTATGCACCACCATAGACAGATGCATCTTCTCACTTACAACCTTACCCATTAAGACAGAGTTTTCATTCTTTGGTTCTTGGAATCAACCCTCAGCCATTTTGTTGGGGGAAAGGAGGGTAAGGCTGCTTCTGGCTATTTTTTTAAGATCTGAAACAGATGAGATGATGCATCTTCCAACATGAACTCTTGTGAGTAGACTTGTCAGCTTTGAAATTATTTTATAATGTATTTTTAGGAGGACCTTTTTTCTGAATCACCTAAAAATACCAAAAAGAACAGAAGCCTGCTGTTATGAGCAAATTATGAGAAAGTTCTCTCTAAGACAGTGGACTCCATGGCTAGGACTTCTAGATGCTCAATTAATAATATCCAGAACTGTCTGAATCACACGCTGCTTACTGCAGCCCCTTCCACTCTAGCAGGGTTCCTGGTAAAATGTCTTCCTACCAGAGGGTCTTGTCAGATGCACCAGTGGTTGACTCCATTGTCACTGAACATCAGGTCCCATCCCCTCCCCCTTACCCGCAAAGACAGGGAGAGACTACAGTTTACTTAGCAGACTGAGATTTCACCTTTCGTTTTTATTAAAGTGTTATTTTTGTGAGATTGTCTTAAACCATTAACATGATCTCATAACTGTTTAGCTTTTCTAGTTTTAGTTAGTTTTAGTATTTAGGAGAGCCAAATGTAGCAAACATGGCCATACTAAAGTGAAATAAATGAATTCAGTGATGAAGACAAAACATGATTAAGAAAATGAAACCTTAATATTTCTACTGTTTGCTTGCTGTCTGGTAATATTACCCTTTCTGAATTATATGTAGTTATGTGCCCTTTGTGGCCTCACTGGTGACAACAGTGGGATCTCTAGTGTAAATGACTGTCTGGAATTTGACCTCAATGGTTGGCCTAAAATTCAGATTTATTCAGTGCTTTGATCATGTTAGTTCTGGAAAAATACAGGTCATAGCTACCTGAGATAACTAGGCATTGGTCAATACAATGACTTGTAATGTATATTCATTACAGATTCCTAAAAATGTGCAATCTGCTTGCAGATTTCTGTGTAGCAAGTTTTAGTTTCTTGGCAAATATACTTGCTTTCTATAAGCAAAGTCTTTCATGGGACTCTGAAAACTCATCCATGAACATCAGAGGTCTTTAGACAACAGACTGAAAAATACTGGTTTAACTGATTTGTTACACTGCAACTACAACTGGTACTCCTAAATCATTTGATCAGTTTGATAAGTTCATTGTTGAACTAAATATGGATGTAGAGCCCTAGCTTCTATTACACTTTTCCAAAATTTTCTAGTCTGAGCATATTTTTTACAGTTGTGGCTCTCTGAACCTCTCTTAATCGTGCCTAACAGCCTAGTGGTGTCTTTGTTTTCCATGACATACGTGAAGAAACTTTTGAACACTAAGAAATCATCATCTAGTAATATATTGGAAATGATTTATTGGGATTTACATGATTCTCTTGTTAAAATATACCAGCTACTCTTTGTATAGCACAAAAATAGGCTGTAATTTAAAACAGATAATCCTCATCACCAAGAGATGATGATATTTCCTAAAACAATACTGTTGTCTTTGCAATGAATCAGATTTGGATATGGTAGACAATTCAAAGGAATGTTGGAAGAGAAAAGGCATAAATCCCTTTAACAGACTATTTTTTCTCTTTAAATCTGAATTGGAGACTATTATCTTTTATTATACTGATTTCCAGTGTACATTAAAATATTCTTCTTTTAAAATGGTAGCTTACTGACTAATGCTGTTTGCTCAGTAATCACAGCTGATTGTGAAAAAAGTTGTTTTTTATTATAATGGAAGATCAAAAATACTTACTTCTAAGTACTCCCCAGCTTTTCCTTTGTTTACAATGAACTAAAAAAAATTCAGAAAATATTGGCAGCTGTTATGACCTCTTACTGCTGGATCCAGAAGCTCATTCCAAGAGATTTAAAAAATGGTATTCATACATGAATGTTCTAGCATAATTGTATAGCCTCCTTTGTGTATTCAGCTGCTTAAATAGCACAATCTTTCAATCACCATAAAGAAAATAACCAACATTTTGTTTGAGATTTTTCATTCAAGAGCAGTAAGAATGTTAGTTAATTGGAAGATTATTTATGTTCACAGTCTTGATGTGAAATATGTGAAGGAACCCAGCACTACTTCAGCAGCTGAAATCAGAAGATTTTCAGGGAGTTACTAAGGGGCTAATATATTCTTTTAAAACACAGTTTTGACAATTATCCCTTCGAGCATGAAAATAGGCTGTTGTAATAAAATGAAAATGGCATTGTGGGTCTGTGTGAAGAACATCAAACTCGTAACAGAGCCTTCTAAGCAGACCAAAGCTTTTTATTAGTACATGAAATTTTAAAAATGGGGTGGAATCTCTCTGAGATATGGAATTGCTTTTGTCACCTTAATTAATTTTCCCTTATGTCTTGTATATCATTTCATGCCACAAATTATTGATCAGAGACTGAGAAATGGACAATTCAGGCTGTGATTTAAAGGGAATTAATTCTTAATTAAGTTGGCTTACTTTGGATTTTCATCTTTAGGGAGAACAGGCTGGTAAGCATTCACAATACCTGCGCTTTAGTTTAATATTAGAAAAAGCTTTCCTAAGAGATTAAGGCACTCTGCACATTAAGGAGAGCAGAACAAAGTACCTGAATTTGAGGATAAGGACAAGAATTTGTATCAATATATAGGGGTCTAGTGTCATCTACTAAGTAAGGTTCTGATTATCCCAGGAAGTGAGGCAAAATAGCGAGGTCGGAGTTCTGTGTTTGCAAAGGCAGCCGGCATTTAATCCAGAAGTCTTTGCGAGCTGATCGTCTTTCTGGTATGCTACCTTGAAGAATTCCAGAAGCCATATCAAGAATTTCCGGGAGGCTTCCCTTTCTTGTTATCTAATTGCAGTGTCTTCTGGGTCCCTATCAATAAGAATATTGAATGGTATTTCTGAATAATTCTGGAACTAAAAATATTTTTTCCCAAAGTTCTGCTTCTTTACTTGTTGTGGTCCTTCTCCTTTGTCTGTCTTGTTATTTATGCTATCCTTTTCTTTCATTAGTTGCTCACAAATAGATACGTGTTTTCATAATACTTTTATAATGCAATTTGGAAACTGTATTAGTCTAGCCAATTAACAGGAAGGAAACCTTCACTATATATTTTTAGGGACTGCATCATTAATAATCATAATTTCATATAAAAGGTGCTGAAAATATATTCAAGTAATACACAGATAGTTTTCTGAATATTTGAATCATCCAAGTCAAAATGCTCTGTCTGCTTAGGTTTGCTTAGATTATGACAGTATAAAGGTTTTCAAATATCTAAAGATAGAAATAGTGGAAGTTGTACAAAGGTTTTCAAATATCTAAATATTGAGATGGCTACAAAATAGTTTCTTCAAAAATGTCTAGGCGTTTAACTGTCACTGACTTCACGACTGAGAAGGAGATCATAGCAGAAAATGAAGAGCGCTGTGTTTCATGATGCATAACAGTAGCCAGGTCTCTTCCGTGATTCTCAAGAGATGGGGCAAATTTGTTAGTGATTTTAAGTCATCCTGCCTCCTTAGGCACCAATTAGAAAGAGCTTAAAGATGAGGTGCTAATGAGATAGTAAACAATGTTTGTTTGGGGTATACAGATGTCCCACACTTGGGACATTTGTGATCAGTTTACTCAAATTGAGCCAATGTGATTTTTCTACAATATTAATGCTTCAGTTATGTTTAAGCAGAAGTGTGCTAATGAATTTCTGTTTGAAAGAGCTGTAGAGGTTTACCAGTCCTGAAGATTTATTGCTCTAATGCATGATAACTAATAGCTAGAAATAGATTGTGTGAAGGGATAAAAGTCAGAAGTGTGGATAACGATCGTGCTAATTTGTGTTTACTGATGAATCTCTCTGACTGCTGAACCAAGTAAGACTGTGTAACTGAAGGACAACAGCAACTGTCTTAACTCCACAAAAAAAATCCAGACTCTTAAGCAGTTGCAATGCCACCGTTTCCGTCAGCAACTAGAAAATAGTTGGGTAAATCCAAGAGCCACCTTCTTTCATCCGTGTGAACGTCGGTTCCAGTTTGGCTGGCTGAGACTCGGCCTTCCTTACCTTGCCGTGGGTTTGACGAGAACCAATAACCCATAACCGCGTGTGCCCAGAGCCGGTGAGTTTGGCGCATTTTGGATCAGACTGTGTAGTGAACATCTAAGTGTGGAATGACTCCACGCCGTCTCTCTTTTTTTAATATTCATTTTAGATTTGCCGATAATAGCATTTTATTTCCTATTCTCTTTTGAGGGCTCTTTCAAAAATGGAGTCTTCCTTTTTACTCACTGCAGCAATGTGAAACTCGTTGCCTTTTTGTCTGTGCTGGCAAGAGTAAGGGGGAAGCTGTTCTTTCATCAATATATTTCAAAATTACTCACTGTTTCTACCTGACAACTTGAGGTATTTTAGTCTTTTAGTATTTTATTTGATTAATTGTTTAAACTGTGTGCAGAAGACAGGAAATGAAGCATCATTGTCAGTGCCCTTGGTTTTTTTGCAATGGTTGTGATATGTAATTAGATGAATTTTTGCTGTATGTTTCTCTTGTAGTTATGGAAAAATGTCAGAAAACATGATTCAGAAGACTGACAGGAATAGAGAGACATTGGGGAGACTCAAAATACAGGCACACCATGATTTTAAGACAGTCTTGCCATTTCTTGTGGTCTAGCTCATAACTTTGTCAGCCTGAGGATGGGGAGCATATACAAAACCAAGCCTAACGTAGGAGGAGATTTGATTCTGCGTGTGAATTGGGTTAGTATTTCCAAATACATTCCTTTATGGAGTTCTCCTATATTAAATGATTTAGTAGAAGTAAGACTTTAAAAATAGCCATCAGTAGATCTGTTTCTTGAAGAATTTTCAAATGTTAGACAGACACATGGCAGATAAAAATAAATGGACAAAGCTAAGCAAAGCTGAATAACCGTGACAATAAGAAAGTGAACTGTGTTATCTTTTTGTGTTAGATTCTTGCAATACATGCATGTTGTCTTCTGGACTGTCAAAGTTTTTGTTTCCCTTTAGAGTGCATCTGTTCATTCATGTCTCCAGACAGAGGTAGTTTAGCTTTTAATTAAATACACTTTTCAGGTTTTTTAGTGCGTTAATGAGACAGCAAAAATGAATTCACTGAAAGAGGAACAGATATCTAGGCCTTACAGCAATGAAAGTTAGAGCCTCATTAGTAGCTAATTATGCAGAACATAGTATATAAATAAAGCTGTTACGGCATAAAAAAAAGCCTCCATGCGTTACCTAATGACATAAAATGTTTACAGTCTGTACTGGGTATGCTATAATGTCCTACTGAAGTAATTAATGGCATACTTAATAGTGACACAACTGGAATCATGATGGCTTTATGGATACAAATTGAGGGCAAGGGAATGCTTAAAAAAAAAAAAGGCATTTGAGGAAGAGATTAGTTGCTCCCTAATAAACACGAGAGTATCAGAAGGTATAGGAGGAACCCATCATTTATGCATATGATGGGGGTAATGTCCCTTTCTGACAAGGGCAGAGTTTAACATTGTACTTTATTATTCAGGTTTTCCAAAAGTGAGCAGGCAGATGCTAGAAATCCAGACTGACACTTCCAGAAGGGGCTCAGTTCCCCAAGAGAACTGAGGTCCATCTTCTGCTAAGTAAGAACATGTGTCTCAAGCTGAGCATAAAAAACCTGAATCATTCAGAAGGTAGAAAGCATTTTGAAAATCTAGCTTTTAGATATAAAAATGGCAAGCAAGCAAGACCAATAATACACACAAAGTGAAAAAGGGAGTGTGCGTTTGACTACAAGGGCCCACCTAATTAAACAGACATATTCAAAGTAATGATTTTATAATGAGTTAAATAATGTTTTTAATAAACCTAAGAATAAATATGATTTTTGCTCTGCCTAACAGGAACTGCCTATGCAACTTGATAACTAATTATTATTAAAAATAGATAGTTTTATGCTTCCATAAGGTGATGCTTCACACTAAGAATAAAGCTGTAAACTGGAATAACTATGGCTGCTTAGATGCAGTATAGTGAAATAGAGTCTCAGTACCATAGCAGGAGCAGTGGCTAAAGGAGGATGTTACGTCTGGGGAAACATACTGACTATGGAGCCTGTCTAGCACATCAGAGAGAATTTGGAAATAAGTAGAAAAAATATTGTGAAAAGCTGGAGAGAGTGAGAAGGCAGATGAGATGTTTATGCAAATAGGAGAGGCCTGTAAAATGATCTGAGCGTTAGTCATGATGATTCCAATTACTGTTATATTGACTAGGAACCACAGAGCCTCGGAATCCATTAGGTGTTTAAAAATACAAAAAGCTATTTCCTTGCTCAATTTGTTCAGCAGTCAACAAGTTCAGAGTTTGTTCTGGGAAATTATTTGGTGTGATGACCAAGTTAGAAACTGATAGATGTTTAGCTCTGGGTAGGTGAATTGAAATGCTTTTGTGATGAATTCTGTGCTTTATTTTTTTACACTTGGTTGAATAACGTAAATTATGGAAAATAAAGCTTTTGTGTTAGCACAATTGCATGCATTAAAGATGTTATCAGCTGTAGTGGGAGGAAGAATTAATGTCTTGCAAGACTGTGTTTTGGGAGATAGCTAAAGAAGCTACTTATAAATTGTGGAGTTTTTTTAGTTCATTAGTGAAATTGATTTTGCATTCATAAAGAGATCTAGGTTGGCTACAGCTGAGATGTTATACATGTGATGGGAACAAGCAAATATCAATGCCAGCTTTGTGGATAACCTGCCAGTTGCCTGATTGCTAACCTAACAAATCTGTGCATGTATCTGTCTTGGTCGTTTGCTCTGATTACCAAGTCCTGACTTTTCAGTTACTATGGTCAGCACAAATGCCAAGTTTCAGTTGTGATGATGCTCTTTCTAAAGAATGTATAGTGTTAGTGCAAACTTGCTGGAGAATTTTGACCTTTATGTGTCTATATGTGTCTATATGATTAACTATATGTGTCATTGTCCATGGTTTTAGTCTTGGCCAAAATGCGGCATTTGTGGTTTGCAAGATGTGTTTTGTTATTGTTAGTTGGTTGAATCGGAATAGAACTAGGATTTGTGTATGTTACTTCCGTAAACCAGAGGTGAGGATGGGGAAGGAAAGGGAAAGATTGGAAATAACCTTTGCTACAGAGCTGAGAAAAGATACCTAGAAATCCTGGCTTGACTGACTGTTTTTAAGCCATGGTTACAGGAAGCAAAGGTACAGGTCCAAGGAATCCTACATGAGCATACTTTTGGATTTTCAAAGACTTTGAGATATTTCAAATTAATAATCAGAGACCTTGAGATATTTCAAATTAATAATCAGAAGAGCAAGCAGTTGACTCAAACTTTCCAGGTGGAAAGAATTGTAGTGTTCCAGATAGATACCTTGTTTTTAGAAATCTGGAATCATGTTTTATACATAAGCATGTTTTGAAAAATATTATTAGAAAGAAAACTTTGTTTAAAGTTGATATTAAATTAGAGAGATAGCAAATGCAGAGGAATATTGAAAATAGGAAATTAATAAGAGTTTTGTTGGATTTTTATGTCATTAGCTGTCTGTCTAGCACAATATACAGATAAAAAGAATTAAAATATCCTTCTTGATGTGGAGAAATCAGATGAGGGATGGAACATTTAAACTTCTTAAAATAGAACATAAGTAAAAGTGTGCCTAGCGGTGAATTTTCAACAAAGAATAGAGAACACAATGAATAGATACAAGTCAAATAGAAATAAAGAAGCTAAAAGTAGTGGATACAAGGGGCCCTGGGGTTCCTCTGTTACTATGATATCTATAATCCTCATCAGAATCTGTCATAGAACTTCTTAGATAATAAAATACAACTTCAAAGCTATCCAACACAAAACCTTCACATTAGATCTCATCAGAGAATATGTGAAAACAGATGTTCTTTGGCTGAATTAATCCTTATCACAGTAACTGGTTCATACCTTAAAAAAAAAAAAAAAAAAAAAAAAAAAAGCAAAAGGATTAATCTTGTGCTTCATATGTTTCTTGCAAATTTCTGCTACTGGATCCACTATTTTCACCTTCTGTAATTTTTCTTTGCATCCAGCAATTAGATTTTATTAGAACCCAGGGGTCTGGTCCATGCAGCAGGATTTTTCATAGCCATTAATATTGCCACAGGCTTAAATGGAGAGATAGTGACAGAAAATCATACAGTTAGGGACAGACTGACCAACTCTATAAAATAAGATGTATGGGAGAAATATATTTGGAAAGTGAGAAGTAGTAACAACCTCCACATGATGGCAGTACAGTCTCTGTATTCTGAGCACTTCCAGGAAAGACCATGTTCTTCTCCCAAGATGTTTGGGAATTGATGCCTCTTCCCTGCTAGAGTAATGAGTCTGAATAACACTCCCAGGCATCACTCACCATATGGTCCACGTTTCTGTCCTCCTTTCTCAAGGACACGATGCCTATGAGAATGTACTCTTGCTAGTTCATTTGTACTGGAGACCTCTTGCCTCCTGCTCTCCAGTAACTTATCAGAGAATTTTAGCCAACTAAAGAGAAGATGACTATCTACAAACTTCATGAAATAGCCACTGAGAAGTAGAAAAAAGTCAGAATAACACTCTCACTGGAAGAAGGCATGATACAATTCAAAGCTCATCTGTTCCAAAGGACACTGACCAACCTCATAGGCATTGGCGTTAGCCAGCACCTTCCTGCTGCTGCCTCTATTCTCACAAAGACATGGAGGATGCAGAGGTAGCTGGAGGCAGCTAGAGGTGGGAAAGAAGGCAGCACGGAAGGCAGGGAGCAACAAAAGCATCTTCCTCACCATGGGGGAGGCACAGGGAGGAGTATGGAGAAGGAACAGGCAAGAGAAAGCCCAGGGGTACTGCAGGGGGAGAAAGACATCACAACAGAAACAGGCCAGGTGAAATTCGTGCTGTTGAGGAGTGTAGCGAGTTGGCGTCAATAGCTGGATAATTGTGCTAGACTAAATGATAGACTAAAGGATCAAATGATACCTTCTGATTTTAAAATTGGTGTGCTTTCATCTCCTGCACTGAACAGACTATTCTTTTGGAAACTATTTTCTGGTTTGGTGTATGTATGACAAACTCTAAATTACTGTATGCATGGCTATACTACACTGCAAGGAGAAGACAGAGCGGAACTATGTGAATAAGGAGGATTAATCTCCGAATTTGTTGCTTATTCCTGCCCTTCTTCATCAGGGCTTCTCGCAGTCTGGTCACAGGGAAGGAAATACAGGATTTGAGTGGCCTGGAAAACTTCTCTGAAACGTGCCAGAAACTGCTGATAAGTAGAAGTAGCAACATCTTATTGAAAGTATTCATTTTTTCCACTTCTAATTGAAAATCTGCTCTTCATGAGATTTTGAAACCTTTCTGCTTTCCTGTTAACTTACTTGCACAGCCTGTTGGCTTTCTTCTGTAAAACCCTTTGAGTTTGGGAGACAGAGGTATGCTTCTGAGTGATACCAGAAGATCTGTAATACTTCTCATTAATGTTGTACAATGTAGTTGGGTGTGGTCTGTGCCCGTCGCTAATGTGCAGCTATAGGGTTATGCTGCTGCCAAAATGCAGCTATTTCCAAGTGCTGCCTGTAGTAGGAGAGCCAGAGTTTCCCGGGCCCCTTGTGTCTCTGGCAGCTGGCTGAGTTCATTGACCCCAGGCTCTGGGACGTCCTGCCGGCTGTTGGACAAAGCTGGCAAGCTCCTTTCTAGTTCTCCTGCTGTCCTTTCACCAAGTATTTAGTCTTGTTAACTAAATTCCATTGGTTTCAATGTGTTCATTCAATAAATAATAGTAATGAAATACAAAGGAATCAAATCCAGTTCAGTCAGTATGTTGCAAGGGTTTTCACGATCCCTTGTTTTGTTTGAAACTGGGTTTCCTTGTCAACTTTACAGTATTGTGATATAAACAGCCAACAGAAATGATGACAACTGTTTTCTGTTTTGCCCTTCCAATTCAGAGAAGCATCTTCACAATTCCTAATTACATATGGTGCGAAGAGAATATATTTATGATTTTTTCCCTACTCCTAGCTTGTCTTGTGTAGTATGAAAATACCTCTGAAGGCATTAGCATATTTCATCATTGTATTATGAAATATGTACTGTTAAACTATTTTACAGATATTTAAATGTGATGCTTTGGAAACCTTCTGATACCAGTTTTTCTGGAGTTTTTGTTATTTTCCTGCTTTCATTGCCAAATTAGGTAATCTGTGTAATACTGTCGTTGATATATTTTGTTTCTGACAGATCAATGATGGAGTCAGCTAGTGGAAAAAAGCTCTGTAGATTAATCTTGATTATAAAATTTATGGATCAGAATGATCTGAGGATTGTAATGTGGTGGGGCAAATGGTTTTTGTCTTTATGTGAATACTTCCTAATTGAAAGTTTTTCTTAGGATGTAATTATAAGGATTTTCTATTTCTTTATTACTTTATTAAGAAAAATACTCTATTATAAGGTCACGAAAAGTATTGAATTCTACACAAATCTGTACTAATGATGAAAAAATGAGGATTCTGGAAGAGTGGTATGCAGTTTAGCTCAAAGTATGACTTTAAAAGTGTAAGTTTGATAATGTGATGAAATAACCAAACTGGATGCTCTTGCAAAGACAGATACAGAAAATAATCTTTTTTTTTTCAGCAGCATGTGTGGAATATCTTTTATTTAATCCTATATTAACATATGTAAATGGTTCAAAAATACTGTCATACAAGTCAGATTTAGAAGAAATATTAATCTATATATTATATCTCATTTTTCTTGGTATTAGGAATTATTTTTCTTTTTATTTACTGTGTACTTCCAGCGTGTTTTTAAAAAAGCATTTTGATTACTGTGAAGTAGAGAGTATTTAGAAAATTAGCTATATCAAAAGATTAATACAGAGCTTGTCAAACTGTCATATCATGAACATATCAGCTGAAGTCGATGGAATATGCTTCTGCAAGAATGCCTATATCTGAAAAGTTACTATATACTCTCTTTTGTAATTGTGTGTGTATATATTATGTATATATATAAAGATATGAGTCAGATTAAAATAACATTTCCTGGATGCTGTTTGTAGGAGAAATACAGCATTTTTCATATGTTTATTTCATTAGAAAACACTTCCTCATTCATGGGTACTGCTTGAAACTCAGAATTTGTTAAGAAGTCAAATTAGAAACTTCAGTTCAATCTGGGAATTTCAGGGAAGTTTTATCACAGAAGCAAGATCGCATAAAAATATATAAACTATTATTTCCCCTTTCAACAAAACTTCTTATTCATCTCCTTAGCTCTAAAGCAGAAAAAGTAGGATGATTGCACAAGTATGTATGATCTTCAAGTTCCTTTATTTGGAATATTTCATGTCGACTGCTTTATAGCTTGATCTAAAATGTTCTTACACCTCTGAAATATATGAATACCCTTTAAAACTAAATTAAAGGAACAAAATATGTCTGCAAACTTGTCTCCACAATATTTTGGTCAGAAGTTCTTTGCTGTTCTTATTTCTCCTACCAAAGGAATCTGCAAAATTTGATTACAATGATGTTACATCCATTGCATAGTGGAGTAAACGGAAGCAGATCATTGGGAGGCCTCAACCTCCATCTATAAGGAAAATTGCCTAAAATAGTGATATGAAATATTTTTTTCCTTTCATTTTTCCCCGTAGTCTTGGAGATTTTGTGCTTTTCTTTTGGCTTCATTTTAACTTCAGTGATGATCTAAATCTGTTTTACGTGAGCCATGTAGAAGAAGTGGCCAGAATATTAAGAACTTTTTGAGACTATGACTTCAGAGGTGGAGAAAACATTTCAAAATATGAAAGATGAAGTAAAAAGCAGCTAGCTGGACTGTGCCTGCAAAAGCAGGGATGTATAAGCTGGGCTGTGAGAACAGAAGGGGTTCCCGTGTGAGCACCGCTCAAAGAGCAACGTGCTAGCTACGCGCCAAGCGGTGAGTATGGTGCGCTCAGTGCCGGTACGCTGCTGCCTCTCGAGATGGGTGTTGTATCCAAATCCACAGCATTTAATTCGGAAGGATCGGTTGTCTCTTAGCGACACTGGCTTTCAGGGAGGCTGCAGCCTCCACCCCCACTGAGCTCCCGACAAGAGTTGTGGACCATGCTGGTTTAGAAACAGGCTTTCACATGCCAGCTGGTTAAAAATACCTTTCTGCAGCGCAAAGGAGCTTGACCAAATTCAGAGGGTGCCGCAGCCCTGCCTGCAGGTGAGGTGATGTCTTCCTTCCCCCGACAGCAGTGCCGCCTCTGCCTTCGGGAAAGGAGGGGGCAGACGAATTTGTCTTGCCAGCTCTGATTAATCCAGACCAATATACCTTCTCTCTGAGCATACAAAATACACAAGGAAATCTATTTAATCCAGTTTTGGATGGTCTCAGCATTTCATAAGAAAGGAAAGAAAATAAAACTTTTAATCGTACCCAGCCTATTAGGCAAAATATTACAGAAGGCAAAAGAGACTGGAATTTCCTGCCCACCCTTGCAAGTAATAAGTTTGTGCCTTGGTGCATAAAGACTGAGGTCCCTTGTAACTTTCTCACTTGTCTGCTGGAGTAATAGCTGGTGTTTTCATTCCTCAAAATATCTGATTCTTTTAGAGATGCTGCTTAATATTGCTTCAATAATTGCCTGAAGATACAAAATGCATGCTGTGGAAAATACACATTCTGTTACACCTGCATTATTTCATTTAGTTCACCTTTTGAAATGTCCTTATCCTCTCCCACTTGGTTCTCCCCCTGCTGATGTTTTGCATGTCTGTTCTTCCTCGCTGCAGCTGGATAATAAAATCATTTGCCAGTTCTTACTTTTAATCAATTTATTCTCCATTGCTGAATCTTTTCTACCTTGGTGACTGTATACCCATATCGTACTCGGACAGACAGGGAAAATAAAATTGTTACTGATGTAATGGTTGAAACTGAACTCAGTTTTCATTGTGAGCAGTCACAACTAATTTGTAACTTTTTTGCTATTGATACAAGCAAATATGCTCTTAGCTCATGCCTAGACCTCTGCACAAGTTATTCTTCAGCTACTCATTTTTCCACTGATCTTACTTGTCTGTAGAATATGTATGAAATTGTTTGCTGTAGCTACCATTATATGAAATCTATCGGTGTTTTGTCCAGGGGGTGTGTGTGTGCGTTTGGCGGGGGGAGGGCGGGAATTAATCTTTCAGGATCCTGAAGTTTTCACTTGCCTGAATAATGTCTCTGGAGCACCTTTTGAGTCATTACTGAGAAAATCTTTCAGATTTCATAAATCAAAAAAATATTTGTCACTGTGTTAAACTCCTGAGTAATCCAACACTATTCGTAATAGATCCTAAATCTGTATATTCTGGCTTTTGTACTTGTTTTGTTGTTGTTAAATCTATGAAAAAACTTCTCTTTATTCATGGTGGCTTGGTGACAATACTGGAGCTATGACATAGTTCTCCTGGATTTACAGATCTGGTGACTGGTTTCTATATGGATCTGAGTGAATCACGTCAAACAAATGCATGTTTTCTTACAGTGTTGGTTTGGGCTGAACTGATCAATTCAGGAGAAGATTAGCCAAGCTATCTTAGAAGCTGGATATGTCACGCAATTGCCTGGGCTAAGAGGAAAGCAGTCAGTAGCACTTGCATAAACGTAGCCTATTTTTTTGCACTTTCTGTATAGAATATACTTAGGATTGCCAGCATCTGGCTTGTCTCCACTATTCATAGGTGAATTGCACAGAAAAAGCATAGTGTGAAAACAATATAAAGATAAATGCCACACTGTAGTTGTAGTTAGACGTGTAAATCCCAGTAAGTCAACAGAGACACCTTTTACTTCAATGAACGTATTTGGTTGATATTTAAAGATGAATCCCAATTAGACATTCATAGCTAGCTAGGTGATTTGTCACCTGCAATTTCAGCTCCGTATCCAAGGAGCAGAATTGTGTGTTAGACAGTTAAACGTTATGATTATGTCTGCTTAAGTAAAGATGATGAAATAAATTTGAAATGGCTGAAAGATAGCCCAGGAAATATAAAAGAAGTAGTTAGATCTTAAACTTGTATATCAACACATAAATAGGTGGGTTGACTTCAAGAAGTATAGGACACCTAGTTTAAAAGGAAATACGTATGTCCTGTATAGAAGATACATGCTTCAAAAATACTGAACAATGAGCACTAACAATACATCATTTTTTGAAAAATCTAGGCTTTGCTTAAATCTAGCTAAAAATATTTGTTCTTCAAAATTTCTCCACTTCTAATAAAAATTTAAAAAGTCTCTGAAATAAGCAGAAAAAAGGGAACAGCTGATGAAGAAGAAATTATCCTGTGGTATGTGTTATCTTTTATTACTTATAAAGGAAAAAAATTAGAAAAGTTAGTGAGTGATAACGCTATGGTTTGACTGCATAAGCCAAGTATTTTCCTGATCCTACATGAGTAGAAATCAAGGTTGCTAACTAAAATGCCCATTGATTTATGTGGCTTGTAGGAATTTTGGTATAGTCCATGCTGGCTTTATCTCTGTTTTGCAAGCACTGAGGGGGAAGATGAAGGATGATGACTGAGGAGAAGGATGACTGATAGAGAGCTTCTAGTGGTGTCACTGTATTGAAGTCACATGCAGGCTCATCTCTTCCACAATGAGTTGTCACTGGTGGAGTAGATGATCCTCAGCAAAGAATTTGAGTTAGTGAGTCTCTGAGTTTTAATGTCATTCATACTGCAGCAGGGTTACAACACTATTTTACAGCAGTGCTGCACTTTTCACATGCAATTCATGCATGTGATGAGATGATCAAAAATCTATGTGCTGGATAAAATGAGTGTCTTTCACATTCACAATTTTCTTGGAATCTCAGTAATATATGATCCAATAGCAATAAATAGGAAGTAGGAGTTAGTAAGTAATGGTTACAGAATATTTATGTTTTGTTTTTATTTTGAAAAATAGACTGTCCCAGAGTGGTGGATAATTCAAAACAGCTAATGAACTTCTGTGCCTTTCCCTCCAATGCTACAGGAACAAATCTATTTTAACATGGTGGTGAGTCAGCTTCCTGGTTTTTCTTCAAGATGAAATGAAATGGTGTTTCTAGACCTGTTTTCCTGCACAGAACGTAATAATAAAACATGCATTTCCTGTTAATTGATAGTTTGCTGGAAAAAAACCCTCAAAGTAAAACTGGGTTGAATAAGCTAAAAGTAGTGTTGCCCAGAAGCCTTCTTTTGATGTACTTGCTGGTTAATGTCCACACTAGCTGTTACCACATCTCTAATTGCAAGATAAATCTATTGTAGGTTGCTGATCATATTGTTTTCACTACATTTATTTTTTCCCTACCCTTAATAAAAAAAAAGTACACAATTCCAGCTGAGACTTAACTGTGCTGTGTTATGAAAAACATCAATGACATCTTGTAGTAAAGATTCTGTCTAGAAATTATTTGAATTTAATTGATGCAGTAGTTGGAAATATATTTTTACTTGTAGCTACAGATAATTTTGAAACAGGGTTATTCCATTTATCATGGACATAGGTGATGATTCTGATAAAAAGGCTTAATATCTATGAGTTTCTTATCCAGTTTACTTCATCAGTAGAAACAAATTATTTATGCAGATGAGATTAAAAAAAGAAAAGAGTAGCTTGCAAGATTTAACCTATTCAAGTAGGTACAACAATATCTCCCCAGTCCAAGAGAGACATGGAGCTACTGGAGAGAGTCCAGTGTAGGGCTATGAGGATGATCAGAGGGCTGGAGCACCTGCCCTATGGGGAACGGCTGCGAGAGCTGGGCCTCTTCAGCCTGGGGAAGATAAGGCTGAGGGGGGGATCTTACCAATGTGTACAAGTACCTGAAGGGAGGGTGTCAAGGGGACAGGGACAAACTCTCTTTGGTTGTCCCACCTGACAGAACAAGAGGCAACGGGCAGAAACTGAAGCACAGGAAGTTCCACCTGACCGTGAGGGGGAATTTCTTCCCTGTGAGCGTGACGGCGCCCTGGACCAGGTTGCCCAGAGAGGTGGTGGAGTCTCCTTCTCTGGAGATCTTCAAGGCCTGCCTGGATGCAACCCTGTCTGACATGCTGTAGGTGACCCTGCTTGAGCAGGGAGGTTGGACTAGATGATCTCCAGAGGTCCCTTCCAACCTTACTGATCTGATGATAATATGAAGACATTACTCATGTTTTTGTGAATACTGACATTTTTATGTATGTGCCAATGGTACCAAAGGAACAATAAAGAATCCATGTTTTGGGCTAGTTATCAAGAACAACTTTCTAGAGCAAAAGTGGATCAATTGCCCTCCTTTTTACCAGTTAAAGCAAGAGTAAGTCTCTTGCTGTGTGATGTAGATGAAAGTAGACTTAATTACTGGGTACTGCAAAATATGAACTATTAGTGCACATATAATATGAATGAAAGGAGTGTTCTGTACATTTTGGTAAGAGGAATTGCTTAGCTGGAAAGATTCGGGATTGTATAATAATGATATATATGCATATATAAAATATGTTATGGTAAATGATTAGTATTCTTGTTTGCTATTAATATGATTCTCCTTATTCAAACTTTTATTACTTATGACCTTAATATTCAAATTAAATATTCTAAGAAGAAATACAAAAACAGTTAATGCTGTAAAGTACTCTTTTTTGCTTGAGATAAACCAGGTGATTTGTGAGGGTTTTTTTCACAAGCTAAGCCTTTAGTTTGTACAAATACTTATCTGTAAATTTTGACTTTAAAAGCACCTTGAAGAAAAATAAGTTTGACTTGTGCCATATTGTCTAAAGGCAAAATGCTAGGCTCACTAAATTGTCCTGGACAAATAATGCTCATACAAATTAATTACTAGGACTGTATGTTTTCCCTTACTGGATTGCCTTGTGAGTGGAAGAACCTTTTTAAAACAATTAATCATTTGGCAGCGACTACAAAATGCAGATTGTGATTTCACTCTAATAATTCCTTTCCTTTTTATTGACACCATTGTCAATACTCTTTCCCAAAACTCTTTCAGTGCCTCTGTAAATTTTTAATGCTCAGTTGATGGAGTAGGCTCATTCAACCTGATTTGCATTACCAGGAAGACCTGGCACGTATTTGGATTAGTACATATTCCTTTCCTTCTCTTTTTGCTTTGGAATCCATTAGGGTTGATTTTGAGAAAAAAAAAGTCAGATTCCAACAAAATCTTTTGACGTTGAAATGTCCACTGTTGTTATCATTGGTGCCTGTTCTGGCAAACATTACTGCCTAAGGATTTTCTGTTACCGGTGCCTTGATGGGAACATAGGCACTGTACAAACTCAACCGTATCTTGCAAGGGACAGAATGTGCAAGCAGGTTGGCGTTGTCACAGCTGCCATACTACACTATGCATAGATTTATTTCTAATTTAGGTAAGTTTGGGTTACAGTAGTTCAGTTGTGGGGGGCTGCTCCTGGCACCCCATCTGGTGCCAGTTACAAGCAGTCTGCATTCCCCTGCCTCACACTCTGAGAGGATGTCGGGGCTTTGAGATAAGTCCTGCTTGGGCACCAGGACCTGGAGAAACAAAGCCTCCTCTGACCGCTGGGGCAGTGCTAATTGTGGTGGTCTGGAATTAACTCCTCCTTACCCCAGCTATGGGGTCTCTCCTTGGGACCATCACTGCAAGAGTAAGACAGTCATTTGCCATCACTTGAACTACATCACTCAACTACAAAGATGGCTATGAATGCTTTACGTTAAATAGTCCTGAAGAAAACATAAGAGTCTGTCTTGCTGGTATAGCTGAAATCTCAGAATTTCCTTGAGAGAACTTATTTTCTCTTGCCCTTTGATTCTTTTTATGGCCCTGTGAATCTTAAATAATTTTCTTCACAAGGGCCTCTCTTCAACAGGGCAGCGAGTCTCCCGCACAGGTCAGGCGTACCTGTGGTCAGAAGGCTTTCCTGAGAGGTAGATTTACCAGATCTTCCTGAGTTCAAAACCAGTCAGTGTAGTGACCTGCTCTTTTTCTTACTCTTTGTGGGGGGACTTGCTGTGCTTGTGTACCATGGACCAGCCAAGCTGAACTTCTGGTGGTTAAAGTTGCCTTCCAGTCCAGACATCTGACCTAAAAGCTGTGCCACATTAGGTATTTAGCAAGTCTACAGGAGAAGGCTCAGATTAAACTCCTCACATTTTAATGTTCTCAGTTCAGGGATATTATTATTATATTTGTTCTATAAATTGCATTATTATTAGATATAGTACAGCATAAAAACAAGTCACCACTATCATCAGCATGGAACATAATTTCAATAAAATTTCATAATCGTAATAAGCCCTCTTCAGCTCTCCAAAAAAGGCATAAACCTTTGCTTTCAGAGTCCAGGGTATGGTTTCTCAGTGGACTTGGAAGTTCAACTTCAGAATATGATGTTTTTAGAAATACTCCTCTTTTTAATTCCTGCAGTAAAGTTTTTCCGAATACTGTCATATGAAAAAAGGTTACCTTTTCATGTTCTGGTGACAATATAGCAAATGCTTTTATTGGTTTGCAGTCCTTATCTGACCTTTGCAAACCAGCACTTGGGAGCAGTATATCTGACTGTGGCATGTTTTGGAGCATTTACACAAACCCAGACAAGAAGAAAAGGGTGCCTTCCAAGTCTGGAATTAGAATCGGAGAAGAAGGCTGGGCTCATACAGGCGATGTATTATGTGTATGTTAATGTTAGAGCTGGGCAGAGTTTTTTGCCAAGTATTTTTTGATTAGGAGCAGTTGGTTCATTTAAACGGATTTTTGTTTGTTTTCTTATTGTGGCACCATCTCAATTTCAGTGGAAATTCCAACAGAAAAAAATAATTTGAAAACAAAACAGTGTTTTGTAGGAAATGTTGTCATTTTCTTCTGCTTAGTCATGATCCTTTGTATATTGGTGCACTTTCTTGTTGAGATTTTCTAACAGTTAAGCTTTCCTTAACGATTTAAGAAACAAACAAAAATAATACTTCAAATACAACATTATGTCCCATTGTAGCAGGCCAGCAGTCATCTGATTGTGTACTACTCCTAGTGTGATATTGGATAATATGGAAGAAAAACAGAAATGAAACTTTCATAAAATAAAATTTGAAATTAAATTTCACAATTCTGAAAACAATTCTGCAAAACCATTTTTTTCTTGAAATTCCACATAGCTGCTGAAAGTACTTCTTCTGTTACCTTAAAGCAAAAACAATTTCAAATTCTGAAATTTCAGATGAAGCAAAATCCTGACTTGGAAACACTTGTACTTACAGCTGCAAAAAAAATTGTCAGTAAGTTTAATGGTTACTGACATTTAGAGCCAAAGAGGCTTCAGAAGAGTTCTGCTCATTAATGCTACTGTCTGTTATGTATTTCAGGATCAAGTCATGGGGTACCAGCTGCTCTGCACCACTTTGGGGTCTACCTGCTTCATATCCAGGTTACAGGGCCTAGAAGAAAGTCTGGTATATCTGAGTCTCCAGCAGAGAGGAATACTGTCATTTAAAACCTGCGTAGCGTAGACAAGGGGTTTTTCCACAATGGCATCATGGTAAGTAACTCTAAATGAATATCAGTTTCTCATTTATTAACTTATTTTCTTAAGTAATACTATTTTTAATTTTTTCTTCAATTTTTACTTGAAAAGTATGCACTATGGCGTTGTTGATATTATACAGCTGTTGTTCAGGTACAGGATGAAAAATAATGATTTTAAAATGACTTTCTGTAAGGAAATGGTTGAGATACTCCTAGTACTGGGAGAAGCCAAGCGCCCTGCTTTGGGGATATGGGACGAGCCACGCAGCGTACTGTAGAACGCGTATACCGTCTGAAACTCGCGTAAGCAAACAGCACTTACCTGCTTGAATACTCCTCGGGGAGACGGAAATTATGTTTGTAGCTTCACCTGGACCTGTATTTACATGTGCTTGTGATTTCTTACTGCTGCTGTTGTCACAGGCAGGTTTTCCCCAGCAAACCTTCGTGCGCATGCTGTCCTCCATGGAGATAATCCTGGTGGTCCAGCAGAACTAGGGAGGAGAACTTTTCTTCACCGTTGTTCTTAACACAGTCAGTATTTCAAATATTTCCACTTACTAGCAATAAAATGCAGGAGGTTACGGAAAATAAATCACAAGTATGATAAAAGGTAGGAAGTAATAACAAGTCTAATAGATAATAAATCATTGTATCTGTTTGCAAAAGCTTCTACTTTCGACTTGGAAATGATGTGAACTGACAAGGTAAGCTAGCCATGGTGGTTTTCCTTAGTCTGTAACGAAGTTACAGTTCTGGGAAACCTGCTTTTCAAGAGTTGCGAAATATTTCTAGGGGCTTTTGGTTTTTTGGGGGGGAGAAAAAGTATGCTTAGTGTGACAACTAAGGGGGAAGTTTTCAGTTACTTGGAGACACTCAGGTAAGACTGAGGTCTGCTGGGCCCTGCAGAAGCACAGATGGGATTGGGTACACTCAGTAATAGAGGAAAAGCCAGAAATTAGTGGAAGGGCAGAAAGAGAACATAGAAGAGGTCATGCAGTTTTAGCAAAAATAAATATGACTAAAAGTAAAGCTAACTGTTCAAAACGGGAAATATGTGTAAATGTATATTAATAAACTTCTTAGAGGTTTTGCATATTTTAAATATCCATTACAGTTTCCATTTTCTGCCAGAGAAACCGAAAGGCATAGTACGTGATCCCCTGAAGGACAGTACTGCTAAGCCATAATGACAGCCTGGCTTGTGCAAGCAAGAAAGGAGGGAAAGAGAACTGCAGCCGTTTCCGTTTGTCTAGGAAGGAGATTAATCAAGCCACCTGAAATATCACAGATTAGAGCAATAACTTGTATAAAGTATTTACATAGCACTCATCAAGTGTAATAATCTAAACCAAACAAGCTAATCTGTTACAGCACTGTATTCTCATTCCTCCTGGTAGCTGCATAGCAGGGGGAATGCTTGCCCACGTTGCATCCTGCAACAGTTTGCTCCTTGGAAAATGCTTTTACTCCAAAACAGAAGTCTTCATCTCCTGCACGGGGAACTGTGACATACGTAGAAGAGATTTCACCTGCTTTATGAGCCATATAAGCATATGATTAAATGTGCTGCCCTTTAAATGGGAGCAGCATCAGGACTCCAGCCAAAGAATAATAGGATTAATCACAAGGGCATATGATGCAGTATCTCAGTGAAACATAAATCCTCCCTCTCATCAGTTGTAACAAGTGTGCAGCTTTTGCTTATTTCCATCATACCTACTTAGGTTACACCCAAAGCATTTCATTTCATTTTTTTTTCCCTGTATTGCTAAAATAAATGAGTGTGCTGGTTGGGTCACCTACAAATAGATTGGCATGGCATATTTCCCAGTGAACTGCTTTAGTCAGCATGTTACTGACTCAAACATTTTGTCTGGATTCTGGACACTTATCTGGACACTTATTCTGGACACAAAAACAGAAAAGGGGAAGAGCCCAAATAAAATCACAGTAGTGAGATGCAAAACTCTGAGGTAAAGAAGTTGTTAAGTTCCTATTAAGTGCACATGGACATTTGGATTATTAATTGCCACCTTCAGTTGTTTAATTCTTGGATGCCCTAGGAATATGATAAATGAGAATATGAATGATAAATGGATTTGAGACAGGAGGTAGATGGAACCTAGTTCTTGCTTCATTTTCACTAACACGAATCAGGGGAAAGGTCTATGGATTTAAAGAAGACTTTGTCCAAATTAGGAAATGGGAATCAGTCTTGGAGAATTTAGAGAAATCCAAAGACCATGCATGAATGGTTGTTTCTTATTTGGTATGACAAAGCTATAAAGTCCAATACCTTTTTTTAATAAAAGGATCGCATTTTCTGGGAGGTAGATTTCTGTTGTAGCAAACATTCCTTTTCAGAATATTATTTGTGTCCAGATTGTCCATAAATATCTCTAAGTTTTATTTAAACAAGAAATTATAAATATATAGGTATGTTCTCTTCCACTATTCAGCCTGTGACATTTATTCATAAGAAAAAAAATACCTATATGACAGGTCAGGATAACAAAATCATTAAAAGCTGTTAACCCTACCACAACTTTTTGTACTTCATTTAAAATTAGATTTATTGTCAGTCTTATTTTCTGAGTGATTTCTGTTAATTCAGATTGCTGACTACGGTATATGCTCCTCCCTCCAGGATTTGTGTTTATAATGCAGACACTGCTTCTTTCAAGCTTGTGCTTATTTCATTATATTGCGTTTTATGTGTTCATAATACAGGAGAACATGGACTATAATGTAACCTGTCTCCTTTTATATTGCAGCACATGAAATACTTTGCCATTGGCTGCGCGAAGCATCCAAACACAGTAGACTGGCATTTATTTCAGCGTGGTTATATGGAACTTAGGGATAGTTTCATTGGCACCGTACGGTTGAGACACCATAAGCTGGTGTGAATTAGCATGTCATCAAACTCTATCGCAAAAGGGATATTTGTCTCAGCTGGCACCCTGTGGATCCGTGCTCAGCATGCACGTGTGGATCCGCGTGTAAGGTAGTTCAACCGCAATTGCCAAACTTGTGTGGCATGGCACTAGGGCACAGTCAGGCCACCGCGGCGCTGGAGCCAGAGCTTTGTCTTGCAAGGAACTAGTTGAAGGGTCCTTTGGCACTGCTGGTTACCCTTGGTGAAATATGGCGTGCGTTAAAATCCTGTAACCTCTGTTATGTATACGATTTATTTAAATGTTTTATGTCTAATATAAAATTACTATCAACCTCAGGACAGCAAAACAGATAAAGCCAAGCTGATAATTTTTGTTCACAGGTAAATTATTCATTTTTGAGTATTAGTGTATGCTAGTATTAGGGTGGGGGGACAGAAGTAAATATTGGTGTTTTTCTCAGAGCAACGTTAAACTTTTTAAATAGTTTCTAGACATAAATCCTATCTACTGCTGCATTCCTGCAACGTGGCAGGGAAGTGGCTGGAAAATACTCTGCAGTTAAGCCCGACTGTTAGAGATTGTGAAAGCATATAACAATCTAGCCACTGGGATAAATTTTTATCATGCACAGCAATTCAAAGATATTCAGCAAGTCATTAACAAGATTAATGAGCTCTAATAAAAAATGCAAGCTCCTGTTCCATATTTTATTCAGCTCACTGTAGCTTAAAATTGCATTTTATGATTTTATTAGACATATTACTTAATTTTTCTTAAATTGATCATTTTATTTAAGTTAAAATATATTAAATAGATTTTTTTCCCCACAGAGAAATAGGATTTTCAAAAAAATTGACTTTATATAGTAAAGTAACTTTATGCCATAAATAGGAATCTAATCAATAGACTCAAGTCTGCTTTATTGCACTAGTGTAGGGCTTAGAGTGAGGCTTTGAGACTGAGCCAGTGCATAATTGCACTACCTTAAAAGGTGCCTGGAGCCTGAGGAGTGTTATATTCCAACTGTGTTTCACCTGGTGGAGATTATTTCTTTTGGTGATGTATATGTTGGCAGAGCTCTATTAAATCTCCGTCTAATCGCTGCCAGCCCTTCTGCGCAAGAGGGAAGTGCTGCCTTTGTGGGAGCGACATTCATCATCCTCTAGTGTAGACATGTCCCGTAAGTGGCTTGAAGCTGATTAAGACAGAAAGAGACTTTTTTAATTCTCTGGATGTTACTGCATTTGGTTATTCCTGGACACATTCCTTGTTATCTAACCCATTTTTCAATATATTTCACTTGGTCTAAACAATTCAACTGAGAAGCAGCATTTCTTTCATACCCTATTATATAATGCACTTCCACAGCAAAATTTCTGCGGGGGGCTTATTGCAGCCCAACTGCTTTCATATACTTTTATAAAGTAAGTTCATTTTCATGTCTGTTCTTTAAAATGTAGTTTTCAATTAGTCAATATTCTGGGAGCTTGTGAATGATGTTTGGTGGATACACTCTTTCAAGTTCTACTGATTCCTTTGAGCAAATTCACCCTGGAGAAAGTGGCTGGTGTCAAGAACAATTGGTTACCATTTCTTTTTCCTTTTGTGTCAGTTTCGTGTAATTAATAAGTACCATGAATCTTAAGTTTTCTCTGAGATTGGATCTAAGATAGTATATTTTTATGATTTAAAAGTTAATTTAAAGGACATACTGGGTGTTGGACAGTATGGGAACAAAACTTGTTTTTGTTATATATAAGCCTTAGTTCTTGGATTGATTGCTTTAATAAAATTCCTTAATAAAGTAAACTGAATGCATTTTATTCCTGTCTGCTCATGGGATGGAGAGTAGGAACTTTGCATCTCTTTGCAACTTGTTAGCTTTGACTTAACGAAGCATATTAGCTAGTGTTATGCCAAGTAATTTTTCTATACACACATCCCTTATTTGAAAAGAGGTCTCCACTGCACTTGCAAAACGCATATAGAGGGTACAAGTGAACTTTCAAATTTAACTATTAAGTGCAATGTGGGATTTATTTGAACACTCCATTTACAAACTATTCTTTCATACTTTCAGTGTTTTATCCAATGTTTCAGCTTTGTGATCCTAAGGCAGTGCTTCAGGAAAGCAATTTTAGTGGGAAAAGATGATTAATAGCACACTTCAATGATTCCTTTAGCTGTGGGTTAACTTAAATGTTTGCTTCGTAATAAAATCTCACCAGAAGCCTCCTTTTTTTTATAACATACTCTTATATTGTTCAGGCTAGTTCCATTCTGCTTATTTCCGTTATTTAGGAAAAGGAAGACTTGCTGCAATATTTTAAATATTATGATAAGCTATTTGGGAAAGTGCTGACTTCTACAACCTACTAATTTTATTGTATTATTCTCAGAAGCATCTAGAAAAGCTCCCTTTTTTATGTATTCCAGGAAGCCTTTGAGAGGTGATAAATGTGGGAGGTGACCTTCAAACCATGACTGATTTTGGATCTTGAGCCTCCTTCGCTTTCAGCAGGATACATGCTCCCAGATCTGTCATGAGCTTCTGAAAATCTCCGGTCTACTTGGAATCTGAACATGAGCTACATGTATTTGATCTTATTGAGGAACTCTGAAAGTAAGACCATAAAGATAATAAGACTGCATAGTAATTATGATAACTTTTATACAAATATCCCTCTATATTTAACAAATGCTTTCTGTTAGACAGAGCCATATGTGATTTCAGGTATACCTAACGAGATACAAAAAGATACATTTCCTAAAGTGCTGTAATGTTGCATACTTACAGACTTAAGTGCATGTAAACATAGGGAACATCTGCTTCTTGGAGCAGTTCCAGACATCAGCTGAAGCTTCAGATGCTGTGCGTGCTTAGGAACCAAACTATAGATGCCAGACCTGGGAAATGAAATTTGAGAAGCACCAGAGGATGCTTCTGAAGCAGGACAAAAAGTGCATAAATAGATCTACTTTGGTGCAGCAAGAATTAAATCTGGATATGATATTCAGTTAGAACAGAGCCAACCTTCCTGTCTCCTGGTTAGAAATTTGGAGTTTAGACTTATGCACACTTCCTGTGCATAAAAGACTCATGGGAGAGAAGAAAAAAATAATTTGAAAGATGTGACTTGAAATACTTTTTTACAACTTACCTATACAGATTTATCAAATTCTCTTATTATAGTATTTGGGAATTGGGAATACTTTGCATTCCTCCTTGCTTCTTTGCTCATTTAAGCAGACAGTGTATCCTCTGCAGGACTGAAAAAATCCTCCCAGAGACGATGATCGCTTTGCCTTGAAGGAGTGCATAATGTTGCCTTCTCATTTCTCCTGTGCAAATAGTTGAATACACAGGAGCACGTACTAACAGCAGAGTAATGTCACAAGCCTTGGAAGAATGGTTGTTTTGTTTTTAATTTATTCATCAAAAAGGTCAGCTCAGATACAACATCTGTTTTCCACTGCGATCCTGATTTCACCGAAGAATTTTGCATGCTGCTGAATTTTTCAGTAAAAAAGACAAGATTAAATTAGTTGGTTTAGGAGACATTTAAAAATTATCTGAAATACTGTTAGAATTATAAGAACATAACAGATACATTCTGGGTGAGATTCAGCTTGATGTCTTACAGGTAGAAATTTGTGAAGAGAGACTGTGAAATGAGAAGACAGCTGGTTGGAAGAACCACCTCTGTGGGATAGGATCTATACTGTTATTAAGGCGGAGACTTGAGCCTTCAGTAAGAAAAAGAGACAAAGTGAGTTTGTAACCTAAAAATATATTACTTAATAAAGTTCATTCATCTTTATCCATTTCCTGGCTATATGCTTGTGCATCAGTATAGGTTGGTTTCATAGAAAGTGAAGAAGGTTACACATAGCACAGTGATAAAGGCTTTTTCTTTTTTACAGTGCTGCTGTACGTACAGCATATATATCATATATGCATGGTACACAAGGTACTGTACTAAGAACGCAGATGTTTTATTGATTTCCTTCTGTTCCACTTCACTTACACAAGCTGTTTTCAATGAGACATAACACTCAAATAATCAAATATGCATTTAATGTTAAGATTGCACACAGGTATATGCAGCAGCCAGCTCTAATGAATTCAAAGAAATAACAGATTTTTGAAACTTACAGTGAAGAGAGGAAAAGCTTAAAAAAAAACAGAGAAGTGTTCTAAGGCAATGAGGTTAAATTGATTTAAAGACCATTGGAGACTTAAAAATAGGAATTGTCCTTTAAAATGACAAATACAAGTTATACTCTTAATTTAAAAGACTTCTAGGCAGATTCTGAAAATGAGAGTTGGACATTCTAAGTCATATACATACTTTTAAAAACATTAATCTGAATCGACACATTTTGTGTAATGGAAAAATAAGCAAGAAGAAAATTCTTAAGTAGAAATGGTGAGGAAGTAGAGGCTTCTGTCTGTGTACATTTTCAATATGGTTTTCTACTGAGACTTTATATATAGAAACATAATCTTTTTGGCAATGTTGGAAAAACAAATATTTGAGCTGAGTGGAAACACCAAAAATTTGTTCAGAATCTGATTTGCTGTTGAATAACGTCTTTAGTTATATATTTTCCCTGTATACATAGTCACACTTGGTATAACACATCTTAAAATGACTGAGAAAAACATGTCTGTATACGTACAAGAGTACATATTATATCCAAATGGCTTCAAATATTTTTTTAAGGGTTAGTCCCTCAAAAATTAGGAAATGTCAGAAATTAGCAATTCCTGGACATCCTTGATTTATCTTCACATGTATTTTTGGAATATTAATTGCATGACCATATAGTTTTTTCCATAGACAATATCATAAAAATTAAGTGATTTTTACAGTGATTTCAAATGTATAAGGAGGAATGAAACTCATTAAATGAGGAAAAAGAATGCAAATAAAAGACAATCATAAGCAAATTACTGAGTTGAGACGGAGCTGAGAAGTAGACTCATTTTAAAATTTTGAAATCAATAGGTATGTTTATATTTTTATTAATAATTCCATGAAAAAGTAAAGAGAATATTAATTCATTTGCAGTTCATACTGCATTGGGTAGTACTAAGTTATTAGTGTAAAGAAAAAAATCCGTTAAACTGGACTTAATAAAATTACCAATAGAGAAATTACAATCTGTGATTTCTGTTATTACATGATGAAAGCCACGTATGTAGATGCACTTTAAGTGCCCAATCAGTTTACATATTAACAAGTCTGAAGTATTTTTCTCTTTTTCGTAGCAGGAGAGCTTAAGATGTGCAGATATAAAATTACTTGCCTGAAATCCCACAGGAGCCGAGATAAGATCCAGGATGTCCCAAGATCCCAGTTTCGCATCTGGAGCATAAATCTGTAAGGTGAGACTTTTAGTCTAAATCAGAAGGAAAATGAAATTCTTCTGTTCCTTTTTCTCGTAATCAATTGCTTGTAAGGGACATTTATTATATTTTTAATTCTTCATTGTACTGTGACATAATTTGCGAAATCTTTGAGACTTGCAAAGGCACCTTTTCTCATAGATTTCTGACCGCCCAAGTTTGGTGTACTAGAAGGGTTAATTCTTGAGTTCATTCTCTACTTCCTTCCCCCTGCTGCCATTTGAAAGGAGTGAATGATGCCACCATCAGAAAGTGCTACACTAAACTCAAACCAGTCACTGTAATGCAGAGCAGCAGCATCATAGCTCACCTGTCTAAGTGTGGGAGCGACCCCCCCGCGGTTACACACCTCTGCCAACCTGGCCAGCTTCCTTGGACCGGGAGGTGGACCAACCTGAAACTGCAAACTCTTCCCCCAGGTCAGCTGGCCCGCAAGTGCTTCGAGCTGTTCCCTGAGCCAAAGGAGCCACTGTGGCAGGTATTGCAAGATGAGGTATTTCCAGGAGCCGTCTTCTGTCTTAAAGTCTCAGTACTCCGGGTACTCTGATTTTCTCAGCCGGAGACAAGGATGCTAGGCAGCTTTGTCTGGACAAGGGTGCGAAGATGATGCTGCTTCCTAGCCACTTAAACCCATTTAAGAGTTACAAGAGTTTTTGAATTACTCTTGCCTGAATGTAAAAGTAGAGCTCATTGCAATATTTATTTTTTGTAGAAGTATTAATTCTTTGAAGAATTTCCTATTTGACAGGAATCATACTGAATGACCTTTTTAATTTATGGCTATTTTTCATCAATATTCACATATGCACTTATGAAAATGGTGGTTATGTGGCCTCTTTAGAGAAGCGTAATTCATAGTGAAAAAATCTATTTTAAATAATCAAAATATTTGTAATTAAAATATTTCATATAAATTACAATAATGTCCATTTTTAAAGCTGAGATTTTCTTTTCTTAATTAGCTTTTGAACAGCAGCTAATTTGGGGGGAAAATGCGAAATTTATTAAGTCTCTTGCTCATTATGAACTCAGACCAAAAGATAGTTCCCAGGGAAGGTGTCCACCAAGAGTGTGGTTGTACCCTCAAAAAGCTGCATTTGGCCTGTAGGTGTCCTGCCACAGAGGACAGCTAGAAAAAAAAAAAAGCTCCAGACCGGATGAATCATACTGATGGGCTGTAGGCTACTTAGAGACTTGGCACTTTGAGACTTAGCAATGTTACAGCACTGAGCGGGCATAAGTGAAGAGTTTCTACAGGAAGAAATTCAGCATTTGTGAGTGTGGAAAACTGTTCAGCTGCAATGTAGTCATGATAAAAGGTGTCAAGACATCTGATCCAGGGAAAAGAATTGTGACCACTTCCCCAAAATACTTCTACTAGTACCTCAGAAAACTGGTGAGAAACACTTAGGAAGGGAATTTGACATCTGCTGCGTAAGACAGAAGTCCATTTGGAAGGATCTTTCAAACACCGAGTTTGGCAGAGCAATTTGTACTCTCCCTGTTATACGGAAACATCAGCTATGTTCTCCTACCAGAGAGGAGGCCTCTCAGATATCATTGTTTGATTACTGGAGGAGAAATTTCTTTAGAGGGTTCCATGATGTGATGATGATAAGCAAAATGCAGTCTGAAACCTACATTATAATTAAGTCTATCTTATAAAGTAACTTATCTAATCTTCAACACCTATTCAATACTTGTGAGATTAAAATACGCCACTGTTTTAATTGCTGCTCCTTTTGAATATTTCCAAGTATTGTACTGT
The DNA here is from genome assembly GCF_028389875.1 of Rhea pennata. Taxonomy (NCBI): domain Eukaryota; kingdom Metazoa; phylum Chordata; class Aves; order Rheiformes; family Rheidae; genus Rhea; species Rhea pennata. The sequence goes on from NC_084666.1 coordinate 60,760,873, forward strand.
TAGGATCTATTGTTTGTAGGATGAATATGATAAAAATAGAGCCCTAGCTCTCATACTAGAAGTGAAAATGATTTCACTTGTTTTCTTTAGTGTCTAAATAAAGAAGGAAAGGAAGCAAGGTAAACATAAACATTTTAAGATGAAAATATTTTCATGATAATAGATGTAGGCACTTGCATAAGATTTTGAAACAGATAATCGATATCTTCAGACCATAAAGTTCCTATCATGAATGCTGGAATAATTATGTTTAGGAACAGTGAAAGTAAGTAAGTTGCTCAAGTTTCTGAGATGAAGCTTACTTTGTTTTTTGTTTTGAAAGGTACAGCTACTCTGGCTTGTTCCTAATGATCCATTCATCAAGCACTAATAATATCCATGGACCAAAACCCTTGGGTCTGCAGTTTCTTGATGGAGGTAACTACTATAAGGGCATTGACTGGTAAGAAAATTGCATAAAGGTAGTGAATTGTGGAGAAATAGAGGGACGTTTTGCATGTGCTTGATTTTTTTTCTTAATGCTGAGACTAATATTGCTAACTGTCTAAATGAAAACAATAAGGATGCTCTTTTTCTGGCGTAATCAGAAGATGTACTTGAAGAACCTAGGGGCTACCTGTGCCTGTGTGCCACCACTGCTTGTAGTTCTTGTTTGGGGGGGGGATTACAAGTGGCCCCCATTAGGAACACTACCCAAGTCCTTTTTGAATTATTTTTCCTCTGTAATTGCTAAATCTGCCCAACCTCTCTGTTTTGGTGAACTACGTGAGCATATCAACTGCCACAGTGACCCTGACCGCAGAGGTACGTGCTTCAGTATTGCATCAGCCATGAAAGCTTTCTCTACTTCCCCTTCCCCTCCTCCAGGATGTATCAAAAAGCCCAGGAAGTATTTAGTTTATGGTTTAATCCATCTAACGTGAAGTTTCCTCCTTACCATTCTGCCATTCCAAATCCTTTATACCCTAGATCTAGATTTTCCTGCCATAGCAACTGTGTATGGCTATGATATGGTTTGTCCATACCTCAACTAGCAAAAGCTATTTATGTCAAAGATGTTGGAGAAATTGGTGCTTATCACAAACATCTTATAAAAATTACTTTAAAAGTTATATGCTGCAGGACCCTGTACTCTTGGTTGTTATAGAAAGTCACCCAAATGTGTAAAATAAACATATTAATATATTATTATATATTTTTGTAAGGAAATGAATTAATGAATGTGAAAATTACTGAAGTAATGATAGCGTGAGGGAAGAGTTTATTTGTAGTCTTTGAATCAAAATATTATAACATCATATATGAAGTTATTAGCATATTTTTAAAATCATTAAACTGCATTATAAAATTCCAGTTTATAGTATGCAGTGCTGAAGCAGCAGGTATAACCTGCTTCAGTAGTAACTGTAATTATTCCAAAAATTAAATCAAAAAGGAGAGATTAATTTAAAGAGAATGCTTATCAGGCACATTATACCATCAGGCTACTTTAAGCACATTTTTTCTTATCAGCTGTACAAGCCACGGGTGGTAACGGTTTCTAAGTAGGCGCAGTTTCTTTTGAGATACATGTACACTGCATTTTTTTTAATGTGATGTGTAAATACTCAATTTACTAGTTAGTTAATAATGATAAAATAAATGATTAAAGGTGCTGGTTTGGTATAATTAGTACAGCTGTTCATGGCTCTATTTCAGATACCAATAATGTTTATTTCATGATAAATATGTAAGTCAAAATAAAGCTGCTGGGAATAGTTTGAGGATTCTGATCATAGAAAACTGTTTCTTATCCAGAGGTGACCAGAGGTGCTAAGTGGCCAGGAAGGGGGACACTTCTGTCTGCGCAGCAGGTAGGGGAGCAACAACGAAGCAAGAACGACTAGTCTCTGCTGTCAGAATGGGAGTTACACAAGCAGAAAGAAGCATTCCTTAAACGAACTAAATCATTAAAAACATCCTAAAATGCTGCCTGCCTCTCTGGAGACAGGCCTTTCTGTCCATATTTGAGAAAAAGAGGTGAGAAGTGAGGAGGATGAGCAGTGCCAGAGAACTGTGAAAACACTGAGCTCTAGCAGCACGAAACAGGTCGCTTGGCCAGCCCTTGCCTGCGGATTTGTACCTTATTTTCTTTCTTTCTTTTTCTTTCCTTTTCTCCCCCTAGGAGAAGTGGAATAATTTGTTATTGGAACCTTACCTTGAATTTTGAAGTGCCATACATTATATTATTCAGTTGCAGTACCCTGCATAAAGCAGATGTCTTTCAGCCAGCCCAGTCCCCAATAATTAGTATCTGAACTTCATAAATACCAGATTTTATCAATACCTCTGTGAAATATAGATGAAGTCATAAGCTACTCTGGTATAGACTGTCTATAAATGACTTGGTAATATTTGCTACGTGATGTAGTAGTTTATGGAGCTGGTGCTGTATGGTGCTATTGCTGCAGTTCAGCAACACTGACACTGGAGAAGGACAGCGAGCAGGAAACAGTATTAGGGAAATAAGTGTAGAATTTCAAATACTTTTGTGCTGATGAATAGACTAATTGCCTTGTGGCTAGTAAAGTAATATAGTTAGCATAGGATAGCAGCATCAGTGTTAGAATATCTTTGCTTTTCATTCAGTATTGCTACCTCTCATTTGTCCAGGGACATGGATTTTTTTTTTTTTTATTCCCCTTATTCGTGTCAGTGCAACTAGTCATTTCCTCTCCGAGAAGAGTGCCAATTATTTCGATTCTGAGAAAGCTGCCAAATGAGCAGCTTCTCATGCTCCCAAGGCCAAGATTATCGCTGTTCTCACTGACCCATCACATCAGGCGTACTCCTAGTACTGGGTATAATGGTGTAGGCTTTTGTTACTGCCATTCGTTGTAGATTTTTCCTATGTTAAACTATCAAACAAGTGCAGTATGACACCGACCATGCAGTCACATTTGTTAATGTTATCCATTGAATACATTTAAGATGGTTATGGTACTGTTATGACACTTCAACATTGCATTAGATTTTAAAAACAATTTTCCAGTAGCATCAGGGAATGCTTGAGGAACGAGGAGCACTGAAATTCACCTTCAATGAGGCGATCACTGCTCCTGCAGAAGGGGTGTCTTGAACCTGGGTGGTGCAGTAACCGTGTAGGAAAATCTTACTTTCCCCCCTTTTAGATGAAAAGCTAGAGCTTATACGATTATTGAAGGTCCATGTTTCTGAATTCAGCACCTGTACTAGGCTGCTTTTCCCCACATTTGGGTGCAATTACCCACTTAGAAAATAATTCACATAGAAAATTCACATCTGCCTGTTATAACCACCTCTCCTGGTGCAGACTAGTGGCTTCATATGAATGTTCAGATCAACAAATCAGGCTTCTCTTTCTGGGCTTTCTGAAATGTGGTGAGTAGCATTCCTTCCTTTTTAGTGACCAGGTGAGGAAATAAGGTCCCCAGTAAATGTGTATATTGTATTTCTGATCTTTAGAAACTTGCATTTAACAGCCTGTGGGACCGTAACTGATGATGGATCCATGAAATAACTCCTAGATTCTGAAGGAGTCTGTCTTTCTCCATGAACTATTGCAAAATCTACAGAGACTGGCCTCCTAATTCAGGCACCCATGCTAGGCATCTAATGCTAAGAAGTGAAAAATACTGCTAATAATTGCATTTAAATATCTAATAAAAATAACAGTGAATACAGAAATTGAAAATTTAGATGGTATTCAATCTGGAGGATTGCAAGTGCTGAATTTTTTACAGACTTAGTCTAACATTTCAAGAAAGCTAACTAGAGTCTTTTCTGCAACTTAGATTTTATTTTTTAATAGTGATTTCTCCTTGCTAAAAGTTTTGACACTGCTGCTGGGAGCAGTCAACTGTCAATATTAGGAGTCATGGTGTTGTCCAAGGCTTTCTGGCGCTAGCAGACAATATAAGTAGTCTGCTGATAAAAACTACTCTTAGCAGGTCTAATCAATGCACACCACGTTTAACTTCCTGTACCACCTATGCTACGGTCCCAGTGTTTTTCATATCCAGATGACTGAAATTAGAGTAAGAATATTAGGAAGTACCACAAAAAAATTCAGAGGCAAGGAGAGGGTAGGGAAAAGAACAACCTTGTTTGTGATGTTAGAGGCTTTATTATATTTAAGCAACAGCTGAAAAAAATTTGCTTTGTATTTTTATACCCTGCTCTAGTCTACCCTTTTCACAACATATTTTTTTCTTTTTTTTCATTTTAAATTTGAGTCTTAATTGTATTGGAATTTTCTGAAATGCTTTGGAGAAAACATATTGATGAAATGAGGATACTTGTGAATATAAAGATTTTGAAAGTAGAATTTTCAGTTAGAATATTTCAAAAACTCAGAGAAAAGACATTAAAATCATCTACATTTGTAAAGAGATTGTTATAATTGTAATTTGGTTTTCTTTTAAAAAAAAGTCTTTAGACCTAATGAATCTACTTGAAAACAAGGAAAGACCAGATTTTTTTCTATTCAAAATAATGAAATAATAAAGTGAATGAACTTATGTTCAGATCACTGTTGTATACTATGTGTGTGTCAATTTTAAGACACAAAGACTTTCTCAATTTATTTGTTGAAATAGCCTGCATTTTTTCAGGACCACACCCAAGTCCAATTAAAGTCTAAGGTCTGGCACACTCCAGTAGTTAATCAAATATGCTAATCCACTAGTTTCTATGAAAATAAATCTTGGGAAAAAACATCTGAGACAGAGGACATGAACAAATTTCAGCAACAAGAAATTATGAAAGTTCTTGGTTGAAAAAACTTTGTTTACCAGCACTTTACTGATGTTGGCAGTGTTTGCATTTGTTAGAGGTGTGCACCAATATTTAAATATGTGATCACTGAATAGCGTGTTTAGAAAGTTAATTTGAAAAATCAGCTCCCTAAAGACAGCATTTAAAACTATATTTAGCCTTCAATATTGCTTAAAACTCAGTGGGATTTAAAGTTGTGCTTAAACGCTGTCCTGGAGAGGTATTTTCCTGAGGAAATTGTTTTCTGAGACAGGACCTACGCATGCCCTGAAAACCAGCAATGCATCTTTATCTTTCAGTTTCAGCAACTTGAGATCGATTATAATAATACCATTTTTAAGAAGTTCCCCAGAATGAACTATTTCTCTATCAGGCGTGTGGCTGTCGGTTTCATTTCCAGCTGGCAATTTGAAAACCGACCTGCAGAAGCAGCTACCTCTGTCACAAATTTAACTTGACAGCTTCTCAGCAGAGCTTTCAATTAGGATCTTAGAAAAAAATAAAACAAAATGAATAGAAGTGCCAGTCCAAATGTGATGAGCAAATTCTATCTTATGGGAGACCTATTCAGGCTCCGTGAGGATCAGGAAACACAAAGCATCATGCAAGAGGTGAAAAACCTCATTAGGGTGTTATGGAAACGCCGCTCCTCCCAGGGTAGCTTGGGCGTTTCGGCTGATGGGCACGTTGGATGTCCCGCAGCACCAGCGGCCGCCGGGAATTTCTGCCGAGCTGAGAAATGAGGGCGCGAGGTTAGAGGTGGTGGAGCGGATGGATCTGTGATGCTACTCGGATAATCAGATCTCGGTCACTCAAAATTTTGTGCGCGCAACGGAGGAAGCTTCAAACGCAGCTCCAGTTTCGATTGCGAGTTGCTGAAAGCTTTTACTGTGAAGCAGCAGGAGCCCGTGTGCCTGAAAGGGGTGGAAGCCGTGGTAAAAGCTTTTTGTGCTTCAAGTGTGAGCCGTTGAACAGGGCGGATACGATAATTTGATCAGCTTGTCCTAGCTGCAGTCCCTGGCAGCTCTCTCCCTGAGGCTGTCTCCCAGTAAACACTTTCTTATTTTTAAGTCACAAGCGATCCTGCCTGCCCCTGTGTCAAGATAGCTACCGCTGCATATATCAGTCTCAATACATTTTATCTTCAGAGTGCCAGAACTGAAGGTTTTCTTGTGGAGGGTGGGGAAAAAAATTATAATTAAATTTCTAGCTTGCAAAATAGTAAAAATAACCTTGAAGCATTCATTAAATGTAAATGGCTTCAATGTTTTCTGACTGAATCTTCAGAAAGCTTAAACAAGGCATCCAGAAGGTAGGAACAGGGCTGCACAAAGCCTTGTGACTGGTTGAATGAAGAGCTAGTTTTCCAGCATCACATTTACTTTATATTAATCGCTGAAACATGACTGGAAACAAGATAGAAATGCTTAGGATAGGCATAAGTGGCAAATATCTAAAGGACTGCAAACAACTTTCGACTCCGCCACACTTTTCGATTTATAGCGAACCGACGTTCTTCATCCGCTTACTCTTTCTCTTCTGTTAGGGCTGTACAGTGGAAGCTTTGCCTCAGTGCATTTTCTGAAAATCCAAGACAGGGGAAGTTAGGGTCAGAGTCTTGGATCTGCTTAGCAGACCCATTGAATACAAGCAGATTTACAACTGTCTGTAGAGAGGAGAATCAAATTGTGTAGCCTGGCAGCATAACAATCCCCTGAATTCTGCCATTTCTCAAAAACTTGATTTTGTATTTTGACACTGTGAATGAATGAACATCTGGAAAGGAAAAGAAGAAAACCCCCAAAACAGGAAAATGAAAGAGACGTGAGCGGAGGAATTATTAAGCTGCTTGTAAGGGAGCTCATGAAGATACCTGCAGGAAGCCTGTGGGAGTTTTGTCTGGCCACTGCTGGTTTGAAATAAGGGAAGGGAAAACAGCAGTTCTGGGAGAAAATAGGCGTATGTGGCCACATTCAGAGCAGCCGGCAAGGGAGGCGGCGAGGATGGGATTGCGCAGACTCGGACCGGGGCAGGACAGAGTAGCAGCTGCAAGGAGCCTGGGTTGGGAAGCGACGGGGAGGTGGTTTCCGAAGGAGCGAGGGGAGGACGGAGAGCCCGGGGCAGGCGCAGCAGAGGAGGGTCGGGTGAGCTGTTGTGGAAATGCACCTGTAATACGCTCTCCAGTGCTGTGCGTGCGTAAGGTCTGCTTTACCCAGCCATCCTGGTCATGCTTTTCCGTTCTTGTCGACTTAGGCCTTAAGGCAGTTAAGAATGATTTAAAAAGCTCCCTTGAGTCGCTCTCCAAAGCAGACGAAGCTGATCAGAAACCGTTCAGCAGCTCTGACACCCTCGTACGAAGCCAGCGTGCGTCTGAAAGTGGCAGGGGGAAAGGGCTCTCTTCACGCATTTCCTACTGTTATTCCCGAGCGAGTTTGGCACATTCCAGGTCAAGACAGCCCTTCTATCAGTACCATGCCAGCACTCGGAGAGGTGCATCGCAGAACCTGTAACTCAGCAAAATGGAAGCATGTTTCATATTTTTAGAGAATGGTGTTACCTGCTGTTAGTTTTAACACCTCTGTCTGTCTTTGCTTCATCAGTATTGACTTGTTTCTCATAAAAAAATAAATAAATAAAGGCCAGCGCATGTCCCCAGATACCTCCCTCCTCATGTATTTGACGAGATGAAATTTTACAGCTAGTCTGTATGATTTCACTAATAATATTGCTTTTTCTCTGCTGATGATCAGAGGCTCTAAAAAGGAGAAATGATGCATGAGAAAGAACTGATTGATGAGGAAGGGCAAAATTTACTAACCAGTACTTTGTTAAGACAGGTATAAATATTTATTATGCATCTATCTAAAATGTGCATGTGAGAAGGCACAATTACACTACTGTCAAGTTGCCATTTCAGATTCAGTTAATTTGCACTAAAGTTTTCTTGCTGTTCAGCACCTCGTCTTCAGCTGTTCATCACCCTTTTCCTGAAATTACCAGCCTCTCAGATCTGTCAGCATAACTGCATGTGTAGTTTCCCCATAAGCCAGTTTTGTCAAAATGAGTTCTGTTAGATAACCCCTGCTATGTGAAGTGTTTTAGCTATTGGATTCATTTCGACAGAACTGGGTTAGAAGCAATGACACATGCCACTAGTTGGCAGTTTGGAGAAGACTGTAGCCTGCGATCGGGGTGCAATGGGCCATAGGAACAAGAGGAGGAAGAGCAGCAGCCTCTTAACCGAGCAGCCAGAACAGCCTTGCTTCAGACCCTATCACGGACGCTATGTGGGCACTTGCATTGATTAACAGCAAGAAACTGATATAATTGTTATACCTGAAAAACTAGCAGACTGTATTGCTGTTCTACAGATGTGCAGCTGTGCTCAAAATTTTCCATTACGTCAGGAATAGGGCCTTCTGCCCGTAAGGGGTGGTACGTGACCCCGGAGCAGTAAATAGCTGAGCAGCGAATTGCAGGCAGAGTCCCACGTGCGCGCAGTCTGCTCTGGCAGGACAGGCGCCGTCAGCAGGTTACCTTCTTGCTCGTTAGGAAAGGAGAATGGTTGCCCTGGATGTTTTACTAAGCACAAAAAGTAAGGAAGTCAAATAAAGCTCAGATGAGGTGCGCTATAGAAGGTTACAGCATATTATTTCTGTGAAACTGAGTGTATCAGAGATGATGAGATTGGAAGGCATGTCATAAGCCATGTATTTTTCCCTTTTCCCAGTAATCTATTAGTACATGAACTAAAAAATGTCCATATTTTTATGTATGACATTATTTTCAGATCTGACAATGAAAAGGAACTTTTGGTGGCAGCTGCTGGAAGGACAAACCAAATGCACAGAAGAGTTTGAAGACCAAAAATATATATCTATGAACCAGGAGGTAACCTTTAACATATAAAAAAAGTTTTAAATTTCAATATTTATGACACTTCTGTATTAACGTAGTCTGAAGATAAGTATAGATTCAATTAGTCTAAAAAAAGTCTTAAATTTATTTTAAAAATAAACCTGATTTTTATTGCAAGATGGTATTTGCACTTTTAACTTGAAGTCTTTCGAGAGCTTTTATGTTACAGTGAATATTTTTCCTAATTATCATTTTTCCCTCAGCCTAGATCCTTTGTATAATTTTTAGAGAATGTAATTTTTAACTGTCTAAATTGCTACACAGACTGGGACAACCTCTCCCATCCTTGCTGAGACAGGCGCTACTGAGAGAGTGTTGCAGATGAAAGGGAAATGAGATGCTTCTGTCAAATGGTGAACTTAAAAAATAAATACAAAGCTGGAAACTAAATCATTAGGAGCAGGCATTTAGAAGTCTATTAGTATTTCTGTGTTTATTTAGAAACATACGTAATTAGTTTAGCTGCTGTAAACTTTTCTCAAGGGAATAAATTATTGAGAAAGGTATCCCTTCACATAATATACTCCATAATGTAAAACAGCAGGCATTGAAAGAACTGCAACAACACCTGCAGGTCCAGAAGAAACGGCACATTCTCATGTAAAAGATTATGATGTTTCTCTAGACCTGAAAAAATAGTTCCAGAGCGAGGGGGGAGGAATAACAGTAGCACTCTGAGGAAAGGAGGGTGCTTCCACCTTTTTCATCAGCATTAGAGCATGGAGGTGGTAGGACATTGGCTTGCTTAAGAAGGTGGCTAAATGACACGTGAAAAACAGCTGGTCAAAGAAATTGATTTCAAAGTACGGTGTCCTCCAAGCAACAGAACCCCATGTATGTACGACTGAAAAAGTGCACTGTGTGATGTCTTGATTAATTAAAATATAGTTCTGGACATTGCATACGGTACACTAAAAAAGGATAAGAATGCCAAAAAATCAGGTTCAGTGGATCTTTTATAGAATATTATATTTATTTTCAGCTGATAATTCTGCCTTGAAAAAAAAAGTTCTAAATGCTTTGGCCCCCAATTTCTGAAAAAAAAAAGCAATTAAACAAATGCCTAATCTAGGATTTATTATGCTGAGCACCTAAGCATACATTTAAGTCTCTGTGACAAGAGCATAATTTCAGCATGTGTGTTCAAATGTGTATATTCTGGTTGGTACAAGAACTGTTTCTTGGTTTGACAGCGGGGGCAGGAGGAGGGAAAAAAACTAACTGTGGAAACGGTTAGTTTCTTTGTACTTCCTATTACGTTTTGTAGTTGTGTTCTGTGAACAGATGTGTTTTTATAAACATAAACAAATGACCGAGAGAGCACATAAACACCTGGGATGGCTAGCAGATGGGTGGTCATCTGCTAAGCCCTCAATTGCATTTTCTCTGTAATTAGTTGTTTAATTGCTTGTCCAGAGTTGTAGCTAACGTATTTACACACGTAATTAATTATTCTTAAAAAAACACACAAACAACCATTTTTAGTTGTTTGTCCTTTTTTCTTCATTTATGGAATGTCAAATTTATCACAATTCTGAACTATTGTTAGTTTTATTTATGGACTACATTATGACTTTTCTGGATTTATCCATAGAAGAACATACAAGCCTTAATTATTTCTGTGTCCAAATAAAGGAAGAATGTCAGCTGTGACTGAGTTAAGCTACATAGCCATTAGTACACAGTGGAGGAATATCTTAAGAGCGTGACTGGGGAGAAAGCTGGAAGCGGCTAGCTAGCTTGATTTTTATTTATTTTTTAATTAAGAAATGACCCCACTGATTTTAACCATACGTTGAACTTTCTGAATGCTGAATTTAGAGAGGGAACTTAGACTTCCTGGTTTCATGAGATACTTGGCAAACTTTTGATAGTGAGTCAAATTTTAATATTCTTCTATGACAGAATTTTGAGTGCTCAGTGACCAACTTTGCAAATGTGTCGTTCTTCACTTTGGTGTACATGGTGGTGATTAGAGCGTCGTCAAGGCTGCTACGGTGATACGGGGCAAGTGCACCTTGCCTGGTCCACACGTGCACACCTGTATTTTTCTGAAGCTGTGTCCACTTGGAGCTGCGGTTGAGCTGCCGTTTCTCCTCATACTTGGGTCTTCTGCTCTCAGCTGCACTTAGGGCTCCATCTGTGCTTTCGTTTTTGCACAGCTCGAGGATTTCTGTGGGCATGTCCTTTCCTCCTTCCTTCCCATACCAGAATCTGGTTATCACTTGTTGCCATTCTGCTGACACCAGGCTTTCCTATTTCCTCCTTTGTCAGGGATCTCTGAAGCCATCACAAATCCTACATTTTTTTTTCTGTTGTCTAGGATATGTCATCCCATGGCCAATGCTTTTAACTCCGCTAGGACGTAGAAGAGGGTGAGTAGGTGAGCTGCTATGCTGTTATTCAAGTTGCATAGTAAAATCAAAAGCAAATAAAGAAAAAACAAAGCCTTGTCAATGATTCTTGCAAGACTATCCAGTATTAATGTAACTTGAACTGTAATTTTGCTTTAAAAAACACTTTGAATGTTGATTGTTATTTCTAGAACTGCCTGAACTTCGGGGTAAGCTCGCATGGCTTTTTTTGTTTGTTTTTGAATTAGTAAGCATGTTCAGTCTTTGTTATAGTATGTGGGGAGTTTGAGCGAGAAAGAAGACCGAAGAAGGAATGTCATAATAAATAAGAAATATTCACAGCTGCTGAATAGGTTCTAGGATGACTGGCAGGGAGCTGATATGTCTTTGCCACCACAAGGTCAAGTGCACCCTACTGAATCCATTTGGCTGTAAGTAGCATTAAGAAACTTCTTACTGTGTTCAATGTAAAGATTAAAAATTCTGTATTCTGTAAATCAGACTACTTGGGTTGCTGGCTTGAGATCTGAAGACATAAAATCTAATAGATTAGATAGTGTTCTCTGCTTTTGTCTTAACACCCAAATGCTTTACTTTGGTCCAGCAACTTCTGAATTCAAAGCCGTTATGAAACAAATCAAACTCAGACGTATCAGGTGAAAGCAAAAGGAAAACTCATCCAAAAAAACCTCATTGTATGGATAAGTAGAATTTCATGGGGCACCTTCCTGTGAAACCACAGACCAATGCACTGTTATGCCAAGAAATTAGCTCAGATGCAGAAAACAGTGCAGCCCCCTGGACATCTGCGGGGTCGGTCCTGTCCCACCGCCGAGGCCAGCGCCCCTTCTGCCCACGCCAAGGAAACACTGCGTTCTGTCTGGCTGTGCTGCGCACCCTTGCTCACGGTGTGGGAGGGCTGCTTAATAAATAAGTAAAATGGCTAAATGGAAGAGAGCCAGAAAAAAGTCTTGAGCCGTGAAGAATGAAACATCTACAAAATGTTGGGATTGGGGGAAAAAATCGAAGTCAGAGGTAAAACTAAAGGGTTAGACCCAAATTCATTCTCCTAGACTGATCAAAATTGAAAACATTTTAAACATTGCAATACTAGTTCACTGTTCATTATTTTTACAACCTTAGTTATGTATTAATGGTGTACAGTGGGATCTTGCAGATGTATCAGATGACCAGCGCTCACAGGCTGTGAACCTGCTAATTGTAGTATAATTAATTTTTCATAGCTTTAAATTATGACATCTGTATCAAATATAAATTTGCCTTTGTTGTTAACCATTACTTAATTATTATGGCCCCACTTTGAGAAGGATATATATTAATCATAAAAAAGGAAACAGCTCATTTAACTTGTATTTCCCTGGTCTAAATCTTACAGTAGTATTGCTATTAGAAATAATGAAATAAGGATGTCTGCCCTTGAGAAAACCATCAAAGAAAATGAAAAAAATGTGAACATGCAAGTCAGCAGAGAGAGAAAATGAGCAGGCTGTAAATATAGCAAAAGGAAATGTCTGAGCTAACAAATGGGATCACTGACTGAACTGGAGTGTTAGAGCACTGATGATAACTAGAATTAGATGATTTGGGAAGAGCTACAGAAATTCACCAGTAGGTGATTACAGTTCACTTTTCAAGTGGGCGACTTCCTTTCAAACCCTCGCTGCTGAAAGACTCCACATCTGCAGTATGAGATTTTACGTTCTTTCTAAACCTCCTTAAAGAGTTAACTCCAGAGGCTTTTATTTTCTACAGATATGTGCCATTCATCCTTGAAGCCTCCTAAACTGTTAGCTTGAGTAATATGTTGCAGTAGTTAGAGGAAAGCTGCCTTAAGAATAGAAGCAGAAAGGAGCTCTTTTAGAAACTTTAAGAACTTGGAATTGATTTTGGTGCATACTTAACTCACAATGACATGGCAGATAAGATTTCTTTAGAGGTGATATCTAGGTCCCAGCACCTAGAAAAATCCTCACAGTGATTTCTGTGGACGTTAGGTCAGGAATAAAAGAAACAACAAAATAAGCTTAAAAAATAGGCTAAAACATATACTAATTTTCCAAACTCTAAAATAACTCTCATCTACTCTAGCTAACTGAGATATTAACCAAGATGCTACAAACTAGCTGCAGTGCCCTGGAAAAGGCAGGAGGGTTGTTTCTATTGCCAAAACACAGGCACCTAGAGTCCGGGGAGATGCTCAGCGATGCGTCCCTGGGCTGTCCGCGAGAAGGGCCCAGATCTCCTGGGCGCCTGCAGCCACGTGTGCCAGCCCCTGCAGCTCCCTCCCAGCAGGGCCTGCCTGGCCTGGCCTGGTGCTCGTGCTCGTGCTTGGGGACCGGAGTTGGCTCAGTGCAAAGCCACTGGTGTCTGTAGTGCTTTGCTTCAAATTCAAAGTGTGGCACTGTTCAGTATTGAGCTATAAGTATTTATCTCTCTCTTGCTCTCTCTCTCTCTTTTTTTTTTTTTTTTTTTTTTTTTTTGGCCAATTTAATAATTTAATCTGGTCACCTGGCTAATCTTAAATGACCTGTGCAATATGTATGAGTCATCCTCTTCAGTTCATGAGCTTATTGTAGGTACCACCTTAAGGCATTGTGCAATAGCACAGTGTTAAAAATGGCCTTTAAAATAGGTCTGACAATTTTCAGGGTATTAATCTTTTAGCATAATAGAATAATTCTGAAAAGATTTGATAAGATAAAACTTCGTTCTTTCCTTCCCTCTCCAGCTATAGGATTTCAAAACGCTTTCAGTTCTGGCGGCTTTCGGTTGTGACTGCTTTTAGTAATGACTCTCTAGGCGTCCTTATCCTAGTCTCTTTGGTGGGGAAGCCGATGCACCGGAGAAGGGAATTGTCGGAAGTCATTGAAAAAGTCCATGAAAACTTGGTGTAGAATTTTCTGAGCTTAACAGTAAAAGGTCTCTCCTCTCGCTAACGGCAATTATCTGGGGAGTGGCGAGCTGGGGGAGAGAGAAAAGGTAGGTGCATGCAGGCAGGATGTAGGCATGCAGGTGTTTAACTGATGTAAAGCCTCAACTCTGTAACTGGAGCTCTGCAAAGACACATTTTATGCATCCAAATCTCATAATGGTTGCAAGAATCTTTAAACTATTTAATTAAAAAAAGAAGCCATAGTTTTACAAAACTGCATTTTTACAGAGTTGCAGTATCCAGAATGGAGGAGAGGGAATTTAGGGGGAGTATCAGACAATTCAGCTATATTATTTTAGGTACTTGTTACTTTAGAATTATAGTCTCCACTTGGTGTCTGCATAGTGGAATTTGTAATGATAAGACAGGCATATTGCCTGCACCATAACAGCTTTTGAAAAGGCAGATACCTTGGGCTGTCTCACGTTATTTTTATTTTATAATTAATCATTAAATGATGCCCTTTATAAAATAAAAATCAGACACAGCAGCTGAGTTATTTGCCTTTGAAAAGCTGCTACTATGCACATAGCATGCCTTTCTTCTTGCCACTAATAACATCGCAAAGATGTAAGGAGGGAGAAATGCTACAATGACATCATGTCATGTCTGGTACAAATGGAAGTGCCATAATTATTCGGAAAGCACGTGGATAGGAACACGTCCACTGACAAATGCTTCCACTGGGCCATCCTGAGGGATGATATCGAACGCGTGGTTAGTATACATGGATGAAGGCTTGGGAAATGTTTCTGCTCTACTGTCAAAGCATTTTTTTAGTTTGTTTCTCTTTACCAGTCAGCTCTTTACCTCTACATTTTTCTTATTTTTGCTTCTCAAAGAGCAATGGAAAAAGAGGTAGAAATCATTAGTGAATACACTTTAGTAGCAAGACCTGAGCATCTAACAGCATCTCTGCCAATAAGGTCAGTGCCCACTTTGACCCAGTAAAAGTGTATGGTGGGCAAGAAAATCGAGGGAATTTCTGCCTCCTCTTTGAAAAACACTGGCATCCCAAAGGCATAGGAGAGGTGGTAATCTGAAAACTACACCAGGTAATAAAGTAAGAGTTCCCATTAAAGCTGGATCAAAATCCATTAAGGTCAGTAAACTCTCCCCAAATGTGACTGGGGGTGACTGCTTAATAGAAGAGGAGAAAAATGTGAAAATTTTTGCACTCATCCTGGAGTGTCTTTCTAGATCTCACTGGTAACATTTTGAAGCCTGGAAATGAATTCAGAATTGCAAACTATGCTGGTGTCACAATCATTTCCTGATATTCCCTTCCAGTTCTGGCAATTGATGCCAAGCACATTGAGCATAGTAAGAAGAGGTCGGTGATAGTCATGTAGAACTGAGGATGTTGCTAGATCACTATGCAAATATTCATATCCTTCAAAAACTGTACAAATGTATTACAGGGAGCATGTTGAACATATATGGCAAGCCAAATGACTACTTCAGAGGAGCCAAGAGGATGTATAGATGACTGAACACAGTCATACATGCATACACATGCGTATATGTATACTTGTGTGTGCAGAAGGATATTTAGATATATGGGAAGTATTGTAGAGAAAAAGAAGATAAGCATGAAAGAAGAGCAAGCATATGTGTGCATGGTGGTTTCCAGATTTTGCAGCAATGCAGGAAACAGTAATGTTACCACTCCAGTAATCCTTTGAGATTCATTTGTTTTGCTGCTGCAGATCACTGATGATCAGCAAGGGTTTAGGTGGGTGGTCAAAGGTCTGTACTGTCCCAGGGGGTGAAAAGAGCCAGAGAGGTCAAGAAAGTTTTAAGGTAATCTGAGTAGAGAAAATGGATGCAGACGGATCGGTGGATTTGGGAACCTGTGTAAAGAGAAGGTCTTTATTTCAAAGGGGAAGGTGAGTGGGATAATGAGGGCAAGGACCAGTGCGAGGCTTTAAGGAGCTGTTCTTTTCCTAGGAGCTTTTTCTGCTGTTTTGGAATCAATGGGCTATGGAAATCTACCCCGTGACCCTCCTAGATCCTTTCTTGTTCTCTCACAAACCACCCCCACCCTCATTCCCTGGAAGACATGGCCTCCTTCCCACACCTTTTCTCTTCACTGCCCCCAGAGAGCCCTTCCTTCTTGCACTTCTCTGGCTGCTCAGCTGCAGGTGAAGTGGCCAAGGCCACCTTCACTCCTGGGGGGTGAGAAGAAGGGGCTGAGGGGATACCAAAAATAGGATTTCTGTGTCTCTGCTTTGCTAGATGCTGGCAAAATACCGGTATCCTCCTTGCTCGTCTGTTCTTCAGTGCATTAGGACTTTCAAAACTGCTTCCTCTACGTAAGTATGATGCATAAATGAATGTTTGTGACTGATAGTTCATCTGCTCATGCATGCACACGCACACACAAATCCTAAATGTATGCAATCCATTTAATTTTAAAATATCTCTGTCTATATTTCTGACTACTTTTTATATTGTTAAATAAGATCAAAGTATTACTGATGATTTGCAGATCCAAATCTTGATTTCTGAACTATCCATCAACCCCTACAATCCTGTCATGAGAGCACCCTGTCATCAAACACCACATCTTTTCAAGGCAGCTCATATGCTTTATGTATTTCTAGAATTTATCCTTAGTAATTAAATGAATTTGTCACTGTTATAACAAATATCATTCACATTGTCATTGAAAGCATTTAGGCTAGCATTTCAGCTAAAAACTTAGTGGGGAATGTTGCTATATTTTGAATTCTCTGTTTTAAACTTCTTGCTTTTTTGTTTTTAAAATGGAAGCATTCATCTATTTGAATATAGAATATGCCAATTTTATTAAGTTACTTAGCATTTAAATATTTCTTTTTTTTCTCTGTGATGGCCCTTTCAGATCTTTTTTAACACATTTAGTACGGAAGTCAGTCATCAAGAATAATACATTAAAAATGGATGGAGAGATATAGAACATCAATATATGTTGTTGGTGGTTAGCTTGACAGCTGTCAGATTTGCGTGTGTGCATTTATCTCATACTCCATATCATTTATTCATCTGAAATACATTTGAAAATGAAACAGATGAAGGGTAATGTAAGGTAAATTAAGCCATTTTAGGGCAGTTAGAGATAAGAACTAGGTAAAATACTTGAAGGCACAGGGCACCAGGGCATTGCTCTTTGCTCCCATCCATGAAGAATTTCACTTAAAACCATGACTCAAATCACTCAACAGTAGTTAACATCTTTAACTCCAAAGCATGTTTAATTTATTCTTCTGAAAGTGTGCACATAATAAATACTTTACTTTTTAAGCTCTAAGTCTTCAAATGATTGATGGAGGGAGAAAACACCAAAATTAAGGAGGAAAAAAAAGGAGAAAGAAACCTAAGAAGAGCACTAAAGAGAAAGATATGAAACACCAAGGATCTTAAACTGAGAGATTCACCTTATAATGCAACACCATATCCACATGCTGCAACATCACATCCATGATGGAAGGTGAGGATCCTTAGGTTAAGTGACTACGTACTGTAACTAAGGCCAACTAGTGATGAAACAGTCTTGCGTATCTCTGTGCTGAACTAGATGACAGTGTGAAACTAGCAGAAATGCACATTTTTCCATCTCCTCGTTTGGACTATATTTGGTTTTTATGTAGCAGAGCTCGGGGCAGTGGAAGCGTTTGGAGTATTCGTATTTTTCAGCTGCTGTTGAGTGTTGAGCTGAAACGTTGCCATTGTGACTAGACATTGCATTATGGGTGGCAAGTTGGCCTCTACCTGCATAACTTATGCTGGAAAGTGTTTTTTCTACCACTACGCTTTGCGTTCTCCTTGCTCAATTATACTGTCATTATATGGTAGTAAATGGCCAGGAAAACCTAGGTACAATTGTAGCAATCATAGCCATCAAGGACTCTGGCTTGAAAAAATCAACATTAAGTGCTTCAAGATGGATTTCTTTTCAAACTGTTGATTAACTATTCCAATTAAGGCCTGCTATGTTTCTTTTTTTGCTAGTTCATTTACATTTGGGCGAGGAGCAAGATTTCAGACATTTTGCAGCATGCAAGTGGTGTGAGACTGATATCTTCTCATCTTGTCTATCTTTCCTTCTACCGTGTTAGGACACGGCTACTCTTCACAGTGTAGCACCGTTTTGGAAATGCACCTGTGAACTAGAAGCTGATCGGTAAGTCTTCATGGCATAATGTAATGCTGCGCAGGGGTGCTAGTTTGGGCCCAGAAACAGTCAGGCTGCATTAATAAGGCTCTATGTTGAAGTAAATTAATTTTTTCAGGAGGGTTGTGTATCTCTGGATTAATGAATGCACTGATGCAGCTTTTAGTACTCGTTTTGGAGATAGTACTGCCATACATACACATACACGCATATTTATATACATCTGTTACTGAGGAGAGAGTGGACTGCTCTGTGGCAAGTTCCCTCTGCACACCTCTGCATCACTTAGCATCAGCTAAATGCTGGGAATGTATTCATTGTTAAGAGTGGATTCACTCATCATTGATTACTTTAAATAGTAATTTAATGTGCTATTGTTAATTGAAAAGAGGAAACCACACAATCTGAGCAAGAATGTGAAGCGCTGTCATATCTTCAGGCAGTGCTGTCAGGTGCCTGGCTGAGTTGCAGACAGCTTGGCAGGTGTTTGAAGTGACACCCTTGGTGGTGTAGGGTGGCTGTGGCACCTAAGGAGATGATTCAGAGTTTTCCCCTTGTCATTCTCCATCACTATGGAGGAAAATAATGCAGCAGAAGTGAGGATCCCCCTCAGTGGCTCCCATGCTGAGCGGCACTCAGCTTGCCAGCGTTCACAAAAGCTCATCTCTGGCTACTTCCAGACATCTCAACAACCAGTCCCTTACTCTCCCAGCATCTCTAGAAAAACAGCAAAACCACAAGCCTCTGTCTCCAAATCATCCCTAATACACCACCTCACAAATATCACTTGCATTCTACTTTCCCGCCCTCAGTAGTAGCTTCAGCACAGGTCCCTCATCCAAAGCAGGAAAGTTTGCTACTGATTAAGCACATTCTCTTTTCCGAAAGCAGAAATGGGTGTGTGTGCGTGCACCTAAGGCCTTGTATACATTGCTGGGAGAAAGAAGGGGAGGATTCATATCATCTTAGATGCCTGAGGAGCCAAGCCCAAATCTCCTTCCTCAGGGGGAAAAAATATATTTCCCCAGTGGTTACTGCTACTCCTTTTCTGGATGTGGAGTTGCTCCAGAGTGCAGAAGAGAATCTGGAATTAAATAGGTAGCGAGAGAGAAGGCTGGAGACAAGAAGATAGAGGAAAAAATGCAGCATTGGCTACAGTTACTCCTGGAATGTGAGGCAGTCTTGTCCCTGACGCCTGGGGCTGCAATGGCCAAGGGCAGGTCTACCCTGCAGACCCTGAGAGCACACCCAAGTCAGGCTGCAAGCCCCAAAGCACAGAGAAATGAGTGTGTTTCCAAGTATTAAAAAATAGCTGGGCTGTTATTGTTATGATTACTACTGCTGCAGACTCTCAGTGGCTGGCAGTAGTATGGATCAGGTTAGGGTCAATGGCTGCACTGAATACTTACAAAACTGAATATAGGAAGATGTCCCTTCTGTGATGCTTGCTGAAATGAAAGGAGATGAAGCACAGGCTGAGCACAAGCCAAGTCAATAGGTGTTTCCCTTGGGACTGAGTGTAAAAGCAGGGGCTGAATCTTGTGTAGGTGAAGCTGAAGGAGCTCTTCGTCAGGTAGTGAAAAGCTCTGCCACAGAACATGAAGCACCACAGCAGAAGCAGGGAGGCAACAGGCTAGAAACACAAGGGAACGGTCCATACTGCAGGACCTAACTTCACGAGGGAACAGTCCATACTGCAGGACCTAACTTCACTGCCCTGGCTTCTGGCAGTCACAGCCCAAAGCTAAGTCCCTGCACATCTGACACAGTACTTGCAGAATTCACCCAGGCACCAAGCTCAGTGAGACCTCTCTCACTTTATTTATTTCATATTTTTATTCCATAATTTGCCTAAATGGAGTCCATAACTATAACTTGCTTATATGGATTCTCTTGTACTACTTGAACCACTCTTTCTTCATCCTGGAATTGTAGGTGCACCAATATAAAAAGCAGCAGACATTGATTAAGTGCCTTTGAAGCACAACATAGTTTGCACTAGTATTCAGATTTTGTGTTTATAGCTATTTTTCTTTCTAAAAGTCTCTAATCTTCAGTGTGCAGAGCCTGCTATGGTTTTCATATATACTACAGTTGCACTGGTGGCACTCAAGGGTCAAAACTGGAAAACAAGTTTTCCAAAGCCTGAATTCCCAACTTTTCTCACAGCGTATTCATTCATTCTAGACAGAAAATATACTCCACCCCAAACTAGCATTCATATTTACATTTAATCTCCTGCATTTTCTTGTTGCAGATCGAACTGCTGCATGGCCTCCTATTCTCGCTCTCCAAGCTGATGGCAGGTATTCACTCAGAATTGCTGGGAGGAATAAGCAAGTGTTTAACTTCACAAGTGCTTGTGAAGTGCCAAACAGCACAGCTTGCTGCCTGTCTGAATTATTTTTGACTAGATTAAAAATGCTTTTAGTTTATAACTGTCTCATTTTTTAATAGGAGTGCAGAGTTGAGGTGACAGCAAAGAAGACTTGCCAGGTCTGGGATCTCAGTTTGGGGGGATTTTCACTTTTACAGCGGCAGTGATATATCTAACAAAAAAAAACCCCTCATTCTATTTTAGTTTGATACAAACTGTGGTTGAGGGTGTTTTAGAGTTTTATTTTTCAATACATAAAAGAAATTAATTGAGTGACTATAAGTTAGAGTGAGTGGTTGCTAGTATTAGAAACTGAAATGGTATCATTAGAAATAAAGCAGGCATGATGCAAAGGGGAAAGTGTATGGGTTTTGTGACACTTGGTCAATGTCAAGTTTATGTGAATTACCCCCATTTCTGATGTGAAAAAAGATATTTTTCTTTATGTTTTATGAATTATTTCAGCTTGAGTTAGGAGCATTGCCAATCTATGTAATATTATCTTGAACAGTAGATTAGTGTATACTGTGAAACGAGCAGACTTTCTTAATGTTCCAGGACAAATTAAAGCAATGCTATTAATCTCTGCTTTTCAGACAGTGTCATTCATGCATCATCATCTATTTTAAAATGTAAGATAGATGTTGTAGTTTCAGGTAAATTGCATTAACTTAGTAGTTCTTGTGTATATCAGCAAAATTAGAAAAATAGGTTAGGGACTAGCCTTTGAAAGGCATGCTCACAAATGAAAACAACAGATGCTATATTTTATTTTGTTTAATAACTCTTTACTGTGTTCTTGGTGTAATTCTTATTCTGCTAATTTAACAATTCTTTACAGTTTCTTTCTTGTTTGTAAATCTTTTTTTAATCTCATCCCAACGATTTAAAACATTTGAGACTATTCTTTCATTGAGATGTGTATGAATAAGTATTTTTAGACAAATACAAAATCTTCATAATAGTAATAGTAATTTTGCAAAAGTTAGTTAAATTTACCAAATGACAAAAATTCGTTTGCAAGTCCTACACCCTCAGACATGTGGAAGAATACAACTAAGGATATTAGATATTTTTAGGCTACCCATGTGATATGTACATCACTCTTAACTGGAAAACTCTTTTATTTGTACTCTTACAAAATTTGTTTTTGAAAATTCAGCCTCTTGTTAACCAGTCTGCTCCAGTCTTCATGTACTCCTACTGCTGGTTAGTGTGCCCCAAAATCTACTAAAGCTCCCTTGATGCAATTTAAGCCTGCTATTCCTTGTTGTAGTCTCACATGTACATGAAGGACGGGTTATTCCCTTGCTCTTTGCTTTTCATATTTAAAACTTTGTTCGGTGCCATTCCCTTGCTTTTCTCCCTGCTTTGTGCGACATCTCTCTGGCACACTGTGCTTTCCTTGTGGCCTCCGCGCTGTCGTTGCCCCCTTTGCTCAGCCCAGCACAGTTGGGGGCAGTAGCCAGCTCCCACGGAGCAAGGGCAGTCCTGGGTTAGCCCCCCAAGTGGTTTGCATGCCATGAATCCTGTGGAACAACATCTAGCCTGCCTGGACCACGACTTACTGCTGATCTTTAACATTGAGCTGTGCCATCTCTCTTCTCTCCACTTGCAGTTCCCAGGCTGGGACATCTCTGGCATAGGTAACAGCACAAAGATCAGCTTTCCTCAGTGTGGGTACTCTAAGGGTCACCTATATATCCCATTCTTTTTCATGCAGGCTGGGTTTCCCTCTCTTCTGGGTCCATATCTCCCCTTACCTAGTCTTCGTGAGAGGATCAAGTGTCCAAACAAAGAAGTTTGTTATTGGTGCAACTTCAAAGCAGACTGTCACAGGCCTCCTGCTGAAACATGGCCCCGTCAGGTATCTTGGGGCAGGGAAGTACTACAAGCTTAAATTAGAAAGTAAACATCAAGAAAGGCCAGTCTTAAGAGCAAAGACTGTAGTCAAGGGCAATGAGCCTGCCCCTTCCCTTTTATTTGGACTGTTTTGAAATCTGTGGCAGGAAAGCCACAAAGAAATTGCCCTGATGGTGTTCGACTGCCTGTTGGCCCAGCCTTAGGAGATCACCCAGCCCAAATATCCCGTACTGCAGAGCCAGGCCAGCCTGAGAGGTGCATAAGAGAGGCCGTTTTTTTTTTTATTTCCCAACTAATACATAGCATGATTTTATGCATGGACGAAGCAAGATGGCTCATTTCAGAACTTTTGAAGACTATTTAAAAAGGCATTATATGCTGCAAAATGGTATACACTGTACGTAATGAAAGCAAATCTCCTGATTTTCATTTGAAAGAGAATGGCAAAATAATAAATTGTGACTGCTAACATTTCCCCATGCTACCCTGTATTGTTACACACTTATTTAAAGGCTTTGTTGGCCATTCATCTTTTCTCCTGGGTCAATTATGCTGTTTGCATTCAAATCAATCCCTTAATCAAGGCCTTTGATAATTGCAGCAGTGCAAGGGAGATATTTATCATAGAAATTTAATGCAGGCACTTTGTTCCAGTGCAGCAGAGTCTAATATTGTGCTGCCACAGTGGACCATTTATGCATATGTATGTAGTTTATTTTCCTAATCATCAGTTTCAGACACAGACATACTTGGATCTTGCTGATGAAATTAGATGGGCAATATCTTAGCCTGTAGGCCACTGCTTTCAAGATTTGCCATATTTTCTCTTGACACTTCTAACTATATGAAATTGCAATAATCACTGTGTAGATGCCTGTACCCTTCCAAAGAGGTCATCAGGCCTCCAGGAGGTCAGTCCGGATCTGACTATGCATGTGAACATTAAATATACCACATCCAGGGGAAGTGAGGAGACAGGGTCTCTGTTCAGTGCAGACCAGGGCAGAGAAATAACTGTAGGATTGCAAGGCTTTCGAAAAGTTAAACTATGTCCTTGCTGGTGGAAGTTTGGCATACTAAGACAGGCAAAATGACTGTCTGATCAGTCTCTATGAACTATGCTGGAACTACCGATATCTGTTATCTATTATCACTGAAAAATCACCTTCAGAAAACAGTATTCCTGGCCAAAGGCCATATTGCCACTGACTTCAAAAACAGTGTTAATTTCGAAGTCCTGCTTCTTGCTCCAGGGGATGCTCTGTGTAGAGTTATTAGTGAGAATATTCTTGCAGATGTGATGCTGTCAGGTTGTAAAGAGGCAAGCTTTGAAGGGACAGATAATGTTGTCTATTAGATTAAAAGAAAATATAATAGCTGGGAAATACCTAGTCATACTGTTTGGATCACCAATCCTTTTCCAGTCTGAAACAGAAACAACTAACTTTAATCTGAAGATAGTGTATGAAATTACTGTTTGCATCCCTGAACATAAGACATAACAAAAGAGAAAACAATGAGTCCATCTTCAAAACCATTGTAAAACCTTGGATATCTTTTTTTCTTTTTTTTTTTCTTTTTTTCTTTTTTTTTTTAAGGCATTACTAATAGCTGGCTCATTTTTAAAATGCCATGACAGTCCAACAAAAAGATATCCATAGATGGCGTTCAACAACAAAAACTTAAAAAGTCCATGGTCTACAAACTGTAAATTGGATTAGTGAGGTGAAGCAGGTGAGGACACAAAGCCAACATGGCTTTGCCATTTTTGACCCCTCCAGTGTTCTTTGCAGCTTGTGATAATGTGGGACCATCCAGTATGAAGGGCTAGGTCTGGGGAGTTCAAAACAGAGTCCATAAATCTTTTACAGACAGCTCTCACCCAAGCAATTCCCTGACTTCTTGGTGCAATGCAAGAAAAGGATGAGGAGAAAGGTGTCCTCCCCCCAGGCTCAGCTGAATGGCAGCAAGAACTCTTGGCTCCAGGCTGTACACCTGGGTGATGCTAAAATATCATGCAGTTCATAATGTTCGTTTTTCCTCTCTCTTCTATTTAAAGAGATCTAATTAAATGAGACTTGCCTTAGTTGAATCCTCTACCAGTAACTAAAGTGTAAATAATATTAGCCAGTAAATTTTGGTTCCTTATAAGGGAATTCAGCAATGTTCTTGAATTCTTCAGTTGTTAGCTAATGGGAACATGTTTCTCTATGTCTCCTTAGTGTCCTTTCAAACTCTCTCCGTGCAGCTTTAATACAGAATAATGTACATTCTCTTGTACATAAATTGTTGTCTCCAATTAATACCCTTTACTGTAGATAACTAAAGTTCTAGTAAAAAAACTTTTGATTGTAGTAAAACAAGTAGCTCAGTTCTACAAATAGAATATAGTTCTTCAAAATAAGGTCATCGTGTGTAGCATCAGAAGATGAGCATAAATGAATGTGAGCCTGAGCTTACAGATATATATCCGAAAGAAATGAACATTGCAACAATTTATTTTTGATGATTCAGTTTACTGGTGCAGCCAAGCCTAAAACAAAACTGTATTGAAGGTTTTTATATATGACTTATTAAGGGTTCTTTGAACTGTCATTCAGCTCAGAAATGCCCTGTAACTGCCTCAATTTCAATTTCACTTTTTATTTCAATTTGTGAGGTATGTCTCCTTTTGCCCCCTTTCCCCCTCCCAGCATATTCTCTAGGGATCCTAAACAATCTATAAGGATTCCATTTTATTGCCCTGATAATAGTGTTACTTGAGGCTTCAGATTAATTAGGAGCATCCTGAATGCTGAAACTTCAAAACAGTAGCTAAAACTCTGCAGATGAAACCTAGGGTCTTTGCCTTTTGCTGTTCCAGAATAAAGCTGAAGTTCTGCTGAGCTTGGACTTTCTTGGCTCTTATCTGGGTTTAGCCTTATATGAATTGCCCAAATCAAAACATAGTTCCAGATTAGATATATGTGCAAAATCGTTGCTAGACCAGCTCAAATAAAGGAGATGATTAAATACCTGTTAATGTGTATCTCTAGGGGGAGCACAAGAAAAACAGTAATTCCCTTGAAAACTTTTTATAGTAATTACAGTATCAAGTAGGAAAACTGCGTATTGATGTGAAAACTTTTGTGATGCTTTTTCAAATCAACTGGGACAGCTCAATGTTGTCTTAATGATATTTTTCCGCTATTTTTGTGTTATAAACAAACTAATGAGCAATGTCCCTGTTACTAACAATGAACGCAAACAAGAGCTGCTGGTGGGGACTTCAGTGTCTCACCTGTGACCTAATGTCAGTGTGCTTTTGGAGCACGTGGAATACAAAATAAATACGATAACAAGCTGGGACTGCAAGCTGCCTTCAATTTAAATCTAAATCTAAATTTTGCAAAACTGCCAGGAAGAAAAATAACAAATAAAGGCAGGTTAGTTGCCTATAGAAACTGCCCCTGTGGTATCAATACACCTAGCAGATCTGCAAGCAGGGTTCAAGAATGATGTGGTTTCTTTGGTCCATGTGAACCCTCTCTGTTCAGAGCTCCTTGTTCCTCCTCCTCGTGCTCTTTCCTGCACCTTCCTTCCTAAGCAGCTGTAGCAACACAGTATAGCTGGGGCATTAGGGCACATTACCCCTGAGCTCCCTGTAGCAGCGTGAAATGCTCTGCGAATTAATAAAACATGACTCTTAACTGGGCTCATTAATTCAGGGCTGGGTGTTAAGTGAACTTGGTCACACACCTCCTGCACCGCTTAGACCTTACTTCCACCTTGCTGCAAAATGTTCCTTTTTTTTTGTGGCCGCATCCTGTGTTACTGATATTAAGCCAGAGTGAATTGAAAAATAGCATGTACTTGCCCCTTACGCTCACAACTGTAAGTCTGCGGATGTGGCATTTTCCAAACGCTGTGAGCTAAATTTATCTTGACGTAACTTATATCCTACTTGCCCGTGGGTTAGGTTATCCTATCGCAGATTACCCTAAGACATGCATCGAAGTCACTCTGAATTGTGCATCTGGAGGCAGATTTGGATCTCATGTGGCACTGTTACTTCAAGGAGAAGAAAAATTAATTGTCAGCTGGATAATGAGATATCTTTCAGACAGCACTGAGCTGAAATCGCAGTGGTCTGTTCCTGAGAATATCTGTTTTTGAGATTGTTGGGCAGAGAAAATAACTGAGAGCCATTAGTTGCTACAGATTGACAGGATTTTGTATTGTCAATTTATATTGCATTTGTGGATATTATATATAAGGCATTGTGATTAATAATGTTTTAAATCATTATTGACCTCTTGTTGTTGTGACACTCCTAGAATAATTTGAAATATTTTGATTTCTGAACTGTGGTTGCTTGCTATTTGAGCAAAATAAACACACTACCAGCAAACACTTCCCTGGGAACAGAAAGCAAATCAAGGCGGAAGACAAAAGCACATGAGTTGAATCATAGTAAAGCCTAAGGTATATTCACAAAACAGCAGGCGCCTGCTTTATTATATAAGAGAACACTTGCTGCTTGAACGACAAGAAAACCCCAAATAAAAATGGCACCAGTGTTAAGACTTTGCTTAAATAAATATGCACCAGCTTTGATTTTTTGAGCTTGCTTGCTTTTGAGACACTGAGATGTTTAGGGAGGGCCTGCACGCTTGAAAACCACTGATTCATCGCAGCCTGCTCAGCTGCACAAAACTGCCTCACGGATTTAATTTTTGTTGCATGCGGCCGTGTTTTTGCTCACAGATACATGTTGCTGGCCCTCACAGCCATTAGGCTATAAAGTGCTTTTTGGAGACTGCTTGGTGCTGTGACTCTCTGAACTCTGACTTGCTGCATTCATTTCAGGGGTAGCGATCTCTCTAGAAGGCTAAAATGGTCTTTAACTACGGATCAGTGATAAGGGTAAAACTATGATGCTTTGTGCCACTGAATAGAGCCTGGCACCATAAACAGGACTGTTGAAGACAAAGACATTATCTGTGGAAGAAAGAAATACTTGGTACTCGGAAGGAAATTTTTCATCGTCTGGTACCAGTTAATCAGAAAAGCTAGCTGATATAAATAGCTTGCTTTAATTTTTATTTTATTTGGTTTTGTTATACGTAATAGAATTGAATGTAAAGCATTATAAATGATGGAAAAGGTGGATACTGGATTTACTCTGAACCACTGATTAAAGTAATGCAACATATCTAATAACAATAGTAGAGTGCAATAGCTTAATATTGTTCTGTTATGTTACTCTCCGCTTACATATGTATGGGCCATAAATCAAGTGTTTTCTCTGCACCTTTTAGATGGCTGTGCATGAAGCTGAACAGAAAGACATTGCCTAAGAATTTAAAAAGAAGTTACATGATGCCC
Organism: Rhea pennata; assembly: GCF_028389875.1. Taxonomy (NCBI): domain Eukaryota; kingdom Metazoa; phylum Chordata; class Aves; order Rheiformes; family Rheidae; genus Rhea; species Rhea pennata. The sequence continues at coordinate 60,788,655 of NC_084666.1, forward strand.
CTGCTAGGCTAGCCATTTCACAGTAAGTGTTCAGTTACTCAAATATTGGTAAATATTGGCAGAGTAATTGTGAAGTGTGGTTTTCATTATGGGCGGATGCAGTAAACCAAATCAGAAGTGAACTGTATCTTTAAGAAGTATCTCAGTGTACTGTCCTCTGCTGCTGTTAGTTCACAGCACTTAATCCAGGACAAATGTGACTTTACAGCTGAGTATTTATTTATTATGCATTTCACACCTGGGATTAAAATCTGCCTGTGTTATAATTAACATATGCACCATGGAAAGCCATTGTAGGTCATTAGTAACAATTTAAAAATCTTGTAGTAATAAGATTATTTAAATTGGATATCAGCAAACACTTTAGTACTTTACTAACTCAATTATAATGGATTGTTTATAAACAGTAGCCTATTTCTCTCTTTTTTTTTTCCCCTGTATCATTGGAATTGCTAATTTCGGCTTATCCTTTCAACCATCAATAGGATAAAAAAAAAGCAGCAAGAGATATTATCGTTCTGAAGATTTCCCATTCCTTGTCTGCCATCTCCTTGCCGCATCGCTGGCTCCTGCGTGCATTCCCGTCTCTGCCGGGCGCCTCGGGTAAGGAGCCTCGCAGCAGCCGCGCTCCGTGTTCCCTCTCGCTCCAGCCGAAGCGGCAGCTCGGCCCTCGTTGGGTTTCCCCCGTGGCCCGTGGCTTCCTAAGCAGAAGCAAGAATCTGAATCTATTCTGGGAGGAGAAGCCAGGGTTCACGCCTTTCAGAGGAAAGACAACCAAAATACGACTTCTTCGCATGCAGTCAAGCTGCACTATTTTTTTTTTCCTTTTTTAAATTAAGGAAATAAAATCACGGAGGTGATTTGTGAAAATGAGAAACCGCATTTTGGACCTCCCTGTGCCCTGCTGTCTCCTAATAAGAGTATTTCCGTTCAGATTAGGGGCCCTGAGGCTCACGCTCAGGAGGAGGTTACGCAGAGCTGATCGCTCTGCTCGCTCGTCCTGTGTCAGGTCTTGGGACGCGCACGCGAGGCAGCAGTGGCTTGCTCTTCTTCCAGATGCCCGCCTGCAGTCCTCGCTGGGTTAGCGCTACAGTGCAGAAGCCAGCTCGCTCTGAATTCGGTTTCACATACTGCATAGCCCAGGGAAGAAACCCTTTAGGTCTATCTGAGGCATTAGGTACTTTCTCTGTGATTAGAAGAGGTATTACCAGACATTTTAGTAAGTGTTAGCTATTAGAAATAAGTAATATTAAGCATCGTGGAGAGTGTCTGGAGGGAAATGAACTCTTAAATACTATGAAATGCTTCTGTAATTTGATTGGTAAAGACCTCCTGTGGATAATGAACAGGAGAAAAGAAATTCATGCTGTAATATCCATGGATTCTTCCTTGTTTCAGAAAAGTGGAAGTTAAAGTTACTATGTTTTTGAGGTGATTATTAAGTGTTTTTTGTGTTTCTTAATATAGCAGGTCAACCCTCCAAGAAATGCTCATTAAATGAGAAAAGATGAACTCTCTTGTTCTAATGAAATAACCGAATTTTGCCGTGTTTCCCATTCTATATATTTTCCAAATAATCTGGTAATATACATACAGGAAATGCTCATAAATAAGCATTGATATCCCTCCTTAAAAACAAAGCCAGTTTGTTTTTCCTTTCATTTTGGCCTTCCCTGTCGGGCTTGCTGCTTTCACCCAGCAATGATGTGGGAGGTGATCTACAGCAGCCGTTTCTGGGTGTCATAGTGTGGGACACCACTGCGGACCAGGAGCAAGGTGAGAATGGGCTGGGTGCCACCACCTCTGCACCCAGGCTGCGGTCTGATTGGAATAAATGAGATTGCTCCCAAGAGTATGGGTAGCCCAGCAATGATCAGAAAGAAAAAAAAAAAAAAAAAGATATTCTCAGTCAGAATGATGTATTTTCCAGCTCAGCAAAGGAAATGATCTCTGTTTCTGAACAGAGGATTTTACTCTCTAATGCTGAGAGAGGCTAAAGGCCTTAACACCTCCGGGCACTTGCGCTGAATAGTGGGCAAGCACCAGTCCATTTCTTCTGGCAAAATGTTCTCCAAACAACTCCTTCATTAGTTCTGCACTCAAGCATAGCCCATGCCTGCAACTCCTGACTGACAGCTGTCAGTTGTTTTCTCTTACTTTCCCTTGCCTGCCTCTAATGTGGCAAAAATACTCAACAAGTCTTGTTGATGCAGGCAGCTTGCAGCATCAGGCCGCCTCAGCAAGAGCAACAGGTGACTGATGACAGCTGGAACCTGTTGTAAGAAAATACAATTCCTGTCTTGCTCAAAACAGGGTGATATGTGGTTGGGAAGCTTGGCAGGGATCAGCAGGGCAGTTTTATTATCACATCTATACTAAGTAAATGAAGTTATATTAATCTAGGTTATACAGCTCCCTGCACTGCACAGTGGTGATTCATTGGCATTGTGTGAATAAGCTTCAGGGACTCCTCAGCGCAGAAGAGATCACGTAATTTATTTAATGCAAGTCTTATATACCCCATAAATGCACATATATCTGGGCACAGGAACTGACACAATTCTGAAGAGTTTTAAAAAATATGTTTAAATGAAAACAGACTTAAAGTTAAGTGTTCATACTGAGAACTGCTCTACCATACATAGTATTGTCCATTTATCTGCATTTTGGCTTGATCTTGAGAGTTGTAGCAAACCCAGGAATCCTACTGAAGTACAAGGACTAAATCCTAATGTTTTTATGCAGGATGTGATTCTGTTTGCATTAGCTCTGTGCAGATCTCACGCAGAAGAATAACAGGTAGGACAGCAACAGATGAGAAATTGGATTTCTCTCCAGTCACGTCAAAGCTAGATCTGATTTAGGATCAGAAAATGGCAGGAATACCATTTCCTAGGAGGCTCTCTAATGTATAAATACTTAGGCCATCTTCTCTGTCCTCATAAAGCACAGATGTTGCCAGCCTTTTGGAGTGCCTGACTAAAGAAAGCGCATTTCTGCTCATGGCAGTTTCAATTCTTAGCTATCCCTCTCAGTGCAGGAACAAGGAATCACTTCCATAGCAAAGGTTAGGTGTAACTGGAGTTTAGATGTACTTGAATTCACAGAAACTTGGCATTTTGATTGCCAGCAAACTGTTATTTTGGAGGGGAGTGAAGATGAGATAACAGAAAATGATGCACATGTGGTTTTTGTCATTGAGACAGGATTAACAAGAAAATTAAATAGTTATGCTTTTGAGAAGGTGGGTTTTTTCATCAGCCCAAGGGAAACACAATACGCTTGAGGAATGAAGTTAATTCATTACTCCTTTCATGTCACAGCTGCAGGACTAGTGGAGTTAGTTATTATATTTATGCTTAATGGCAATGCCAAGAAGTTTCAATAGACTCATCGTGCCAAACACGCAGAAGTGCCATTTATCTTCCTCCCCTTAGAGAGACCTCATTTACAGCACGGGAGGAACAAACTGGCAAACTAAATCTGTAGACCACTGTTTCGGAAAGCCTGATATGATGATGCTATGTGAATGTGCTTTTGTTTAGTCTGAATCTTTGCAAATGTTGTGCAAACGTTAGACTATTTGTCGGAGATGCGTATCCATAAAGAGTAAACTGACTGCTCTTTTTTTTTTGGCTAAAGTTGGAGATGTAGAAGTGTAAGTAAATTCATGTAATTCATATTCTGAAATGGTATGTTGTGGTTGGTTTTGCTGTCAGTATTTTTTTGCTGTCATGGAAGAGAAAATTTTTTCCATTTTTTCGTAGAAGAAAAAAGCCAGGCTCTGGGGAACCCTTGGCAGCTGCTGAGCGCGGCAGTCCCCGGCGCATTGGTCGTTCCTGCTTGCTTGGCGCCCGGGCTCGCCGGGGTGTGCGAAAGGCGCGGGGCACAAGCCCCTGCCCCTGCATCCTTGCCTCGCGGAGCGATGGCGTCGGCAGAGTTTTGCCTGACGTGGAAATTTTGCGAGAGGCGGCAGGGTAAGGGGCAGGGAGGAAGCAGCGGAAGGAGGACCTGAAGCCCTTCGGGTAGGCTGTGCCGCCGTTCCTCTGTGTTTGTTTGTCTTGCAGAAGCAGGCCCATCACGAGCAGGGACTCGGGATCGTAAGGAACAGTAGCTGAAGCTCCGGTTGACACCAGTGGGGCCAGGACTTTGCAGGTGAGCAATGGGCACAACCTACGTGAGCCCGGGAGCCACGTGCTCCCACGGACCACACCATGGGCCCTTTCTGACCCTCACGCCTGTGGGCCTGGCTCAGGCAACGTCTCCCAAAGCCGGTGTCCTTCTGAGCGGGGCGATGCCTCCCTTGGGGGCTGCGAGGTCTCCCGGTGGCCCCGTGGTGGGTGGCAGCCCTGGCGGCACGGGTAGAGCCCAGGCCCCAAGGTGGCCCAGGCGCAGCACGGTGGCAGTGCCCCAGCCTCCTCTGAAGCAGCCCTTACGCTGTATTTGCAACCAGAAAAAGCCAGCAAGTGCTCTATTTCTTTGGAGCAACAGCGGCATCGTGTGGGTGAGCATTAAGCGTGCTCTCTGCAGAAGTCCTGGCTCCGAGAGCCGCCCGGCCAAACTCTAATGGCAGCCACAGCCGTCTGCTCAGCGCCTCCCTAGACGTGGCAGCAAAGCAGCTGGTGGGTTGCAGAAGTGCCCGTAAAGCACCAAGGCAAGGGCTTGCTAGGAAATTCAGTGAACCGGCTCATATTATTTGGAATTAATTGGAAACAGACTTGCTACTGGCTATTACATGTATTTCATCGAGGAGACATATAGAAACCTTAGTTTACTTGGACATCAGGAGACTGAAGTATTTGTTAGCACTAGTATATTTGAAGATGACTGTAACCTGCATTTAACTGCCAAGATTGCAATTAGATGAGTGTTGTTTCAGTCATCCATTGCCATCGTAGTAATACTTCTTTTCATTTTGGTTTTCATCCTTGGTCTTAACTTTTATGCTGGCATGTTTGCCGGTTTGCACCAGTCTACTGGTAGGGCTTTACTCAGTTCAGACCTAATTTTTTATCTTGGCATATTGAATTTGTTGCTTCAGAGAATTTTTTCTTCCAACTGGGCTTCAGTTACTCTCCAATCCCCCCAGGGCTCCATTTTGAGTCCTGCTGCGATTTGCATTTGTAGGCTTTCGATGGATAAACATTATAGCTTCTCAAGCTCTGTACTGTCACATCCTTTCAGATGGCACTCAGCTCCTGCTGATCTTGTAAAAAAGCATGATGCTTTGCATAATATTCTGCATGACATTCAATTATGGAGATATTCACATTTAAAAAAATGTAGTCGAGAGGAGAGCAATCTGCCATTAATTAGCTGTCCAGTACATAGGACTCATGTTGATAGTAATGGTTCCCTTTGGTTATGGTTTTATTCATCCATAGGAAAATATGCCTTTATAGATGATAAAAATTTGCTATAAAGTGATACTTCCAGCTTGAATTTTGGAGTTTATTTTGTTAGTTTATTAATCTCTTAGTAGAACAGATTTAAACATCAAGTTTTAGCTTTAAAGTGTTCATTTCCACCAAACTTTAAGATAATATCTTCATTTGTGTGCCAAAACATATTTGTGCACACAAGGACTGCAGTGAATGATGCATGAGATCCATTGCACCTATCTCAGTATGTTCATGCAGAGACCTGCACATGCGAGTACACAAACACACAAATTTCTGTTCTTCGAATGAAGGAAAATGAATTTGATCAACACACTTCTGCTGACTAGTTTTTCTTATCTCCTTGTATCATCCTTTTTTTAAAATCCAGATGTGTAGTTCCCTTCTGGGATCCTCTCGCATGCTCTTGTACAGATGGGGCACTATTCAGAAAATGGTGATAACTAGATGGGTAATATTCAAAATAAACTGAAGAAGTGAAAATAGTTGTTTTTCTTTCCTGTAATATCTTTCTGCAAGGGTACTGTCTCAAAATGGCATGGGAATAACAGTTGGAACTAACTTTTCAACTGGAAATATGCCTTTGAAGTTGTGGTGTTTATTAAGAATATACTCACAGACAGAATATTTTGGAACATATAAACTATCACCACAGGTCTAACAAAAGATACATCTAGGCCAGTGTCTTGTCTAAAACTGCCAGGTCATGGAAAGATTGGAAGATACAAATCCAAATGTAGAATGATCCTTGCCTTCATGTGTCCTCCAAGCATCTCCCCAAGTGTAGGGAGCCTGGCGCTTCATTTTACGTCTGTTAATGAAGTCTGCGGGCGTACAGTTACTCAGGCACTTAAAGAGGTGCCTGGCCTGGGCCCCACTTGTGTCATACTCAAATTTGACTGTGTCCAAGATGTCCAGTTGCAAGGTAGAGGTTAGCTCCAGGCATTATATTTGAATCTCTTCCTTCCATGCAGTGAAGATCTTTCACAAATTCATCCCTTGCCATAAACACATCTTGTTAGTCTCGTTTAAGGAGTAACACAGAGTGCCCTGCTGCACAGACCTGAAGAACTGAAGCCCTGCCTGGGCAGACATCCCTTCCTGGCAAGGTTTCAGTGGAGGCCGACTGGTACTGTACTTTTTTGCCCATGCTGATGAAGAGCTGACCGTTGTTTTTCAGTATCATCACACATCTTCTTTCTTGAAAGAGCAGCAGCATCTACAAGGAATTTCATGTTGGACTCGTAGTTTTAAAAGAGAGTAAATGTGAGGGAGAGAGCCACAACCCAATAATCTACTTATCTTCTAAAGTGGTAATTCATCACAGTGCCATCTATTAAGAAACATTATAAATCAGCTGCCTTCCCTGTACCTATAACAATGTCTATAGCAGACTGGTGTTTTTAATCTATTAAAAAGAATTTAAGGAAGATAACAATCTAGCAATCTATCAATTTCAGAACTGCATTTTCTTGGACGCTAAACGTCAATTAATTAAATAATATAGGTGCAGTTTGTCATTACTATAACACATTTTTAGTGCAATCAATGTTTCTTTTTTATACTTTCTAGGGACTGAGTGTTGTTTTTCTAATGGTAGTGGCACAATAAGGGCACAAGGAGATGTTTGTCAGAGCAAAATATATTCCCACACTATCTCAGTATTTATTCTACTTTTTTGAAAGAGAGTGATTTTTGTAGTGATTCATTTTGCAGTACAGCTCAGCTACTGATTTTTCAGGTTCTCTGGCCTTTTTATTTTGTATCCACCAATTTTCACACCTGCATTTTTGCATGCCACTGAATAGTAAGCATAATTATACTGCTGGTGTTCATTAGTTCTAGAAGTACCCTTACTGTTTTGGATATTCTCCATAGGAGGGCAGTTACGTCTTACATGGGTGAAGCCCAGGAGTTTTTGGAAAAGAAAAACATACATTTATGCTCATTAGTACTCCTATTGCATGAGTGGTTTCTGACGATTTTTCTCTAAGTGTTTCTAGATCTCCTGCTTACTTTCCTTCATTGGTTTGAGTATAGCATTTAGGACAGCTTTCTTCTAAGGGAGATAAAAGGCAGCTTCTTCCAAAGCCCTGGCAGGACAGTAACTGTCTTCTGCATCGCTCCATCCATTTAGCAGGAGTCAAATTGATGTGATTTTTTCTGATTTCATGATTTTTCCTTCCTTTCTTTAAGTTTTGATCTAAGAAATGTCTTTTACTCAAAAATTAACAAGATTATGGTGATATATTTTTGCCAGGTATTCACAGTTCATCTCAAAGGTCAGTCTACGTGGCAAACTTCAGTTTTCAAGCCAGACTCTCCCTACACTTGGGATAATTAGCACCAGAGACTTTGATTTTTAATGATTTTTGATTACCTGGAAACCAACTGGAAAATTCAGATATAAACTTTCCTAAATTTGAGAGTTTGCAGATAGTGTTCTGATTCAAGCAAGTTTGAAGTATGTAAACTTTCTTTAACATACCTTACATTTTTATGGACTTTCCCATGCTCAATATATTCATATTATATTGTACTGAAACACATTTTAGTCCAGAATTCAGATATGGAAGTTTTGGACTTTCCCAGTGTGGATGAGAAAACAGCAAACACCCATATTTGAAATGCAGAAATTAAAATACTTCCTGATATTTCAAAAAATAAAAATAGAAACTGCCAGTTAGCTCCTGAAGATCTTGTTAAGGCTGTTATATATTATTTGCCTCATTTTTGAAGAATGGAAGGAGCTTGACAGCTTGTGTGGAATGACATTTAACAAAAGAAGATGGAAAGCAATAGAAAACCCGTGATTTTCTGAAACACAAATCGTGATTGCTTCTAACTATATATTTTGAGAAACTGGAGGGAGTCATTCTTTGCATTTTATTTTTTGAAATACGATGTAGATTTTAAATGTTAGATATAGAACAGAGTTACAGAATTTTCTTGTTTCAAACTTGAAGATCCACTATTGCTTTTTAATTAAAAGCAATATGAAACTGCTTTTGTTCCAAAATTACCTGTTCTGCCAAGAGATCAGTACCAGCTACATTTTCTTTAATTTATATTGAGCTACTTAGCTGAAAACATGAAAATTGATGAAGACTTAAAATCTGAAAAAAATGAAAAAGTATTTCAATAATGATGGCCATGATCATTTCTCAAAAGCAAATGCATGTAGCTTTGCTGTGTCCAACAGGAACAGAGTCTGTCTAGCTCCTGTCTAGCTGTTTTGGGGGGGAGGGGCAGGGAGGGTGTGAAATTGCTTTTTCACTTTTAAAAGAAGACATACCATTTAAATAATGGAAAATATGAGGCATCGTTCTGCACTTTTCCATCTGTGCCACCTGGTATCTGTTTCTGGGAGGGGAGTGGGAAAAATGTTTTGTTAGTCTAGCATCACATGCAGTTATAAATTGGGAGAAATACAGCCTCATTATAGCAATGAATGAAAGCAGACATTTACTGTACCTGTGAATGGTGGGTGTTCTCTCACTAACAGAAACAGTGGCAAATTTTTCACAGTTGTGTCATCTTCTTGTTCTGAAAGCACTTTCCTGGGAAATTGAAAGTGAAAAGCAGTCTAGATTGATGTGTCTCTGGCATTTACAATAGAGAAGACCCAGAGCTGGACAAGTTCTGCACACCATCCTTGGAGAATTATTCCTTTGTGGCTTGGCCGTGCAGACAAAAACTGCAAGATGTGTTCTGGTATATGTTCATCCTACGTGTTCTCGTGTATGTTCATCCACCTACAGCACTATTTTCTTCTCCTAATGGTTCAGCATGGCAGGTGTTCAAACTGGAGTTGGGGCCCCAGAGCTGGTTTTAAGCAGAGCTAGGTGTAAGGCTCCCTTTTTCATTTAAAATGGAAGAAAAGCAGTAATTCTTTCCTCATGGCCTGATGGCCTCTGAAGTTCCAAAAGTACCTGATACACTCCATGGTGTGGTGCAGGATAGAGGCATTGTTTTCTCCACTTTGTTTCTAGCGGATAAAATGTGTTAAGAGGCATCTAAATAGTTTACTGACAGAATTTGCTATGTGATGGCTTGCTGTGTATTTGCCCTGACTTCTGCTTATGTGAAAAGCAGAAGCACTTTGAAATGACAGATAGGCGAGCTGAAGTCTCCAGAGTGTATCCTGAGATAGCCTCTCTCCAACATGGTGGTGAGACCATGGAAGTTAAGTGTGGCACTCGTTGGCGAGGAGGAACAAAGATCAATGCTTCTGAGGTCTGCAAGCAGTCCTGCAGGTTTCATTGGCACTGCTTGCTAAGTGGAGCAGAGTTCAAGGCTTGTTGACACAACGAGGCTTGGAAAATATACAACTGTGACACCAAGTAGTATCTATCAGCAGGTAGCTCATTAACTTGTTGTGGAAAATACATTTGAATCCAGGCTCTACATTGGAAAAGGAGAAGAAAGTGAGATACCAAGAGGTTTAGGAGTTGGATGATACATGCCAAATTATTATTATCGTCATCGTCATTATTTTGTAAAAGAGGAAGAACTGATGTGTTTTTGGAGAGAAAATGTAGAACATTTATATAGAGGATGTTCTATGAACTGCTATTTGAAATACACAACAAAAATAAAAAATAGCTTGTATTTGTCAAACACGTGAAGTTTTTGACAAAGCATTACTAATTTAAAGACATAAAAGAAACTAAATGAGGTAGAGTGCTAAGCCCACTGATTGTACTTCACGTCCAATCTGATACCCTACAGTCAGTGACTTACAGATGAAAAAGTACTGTGATCTATGCAGAACTTTCACATGGAAATAGTGAAAATCAGGCAGTATTTCTGCTATTTGAGAAAACTTGTGGGAGTTATCCACAAACACTCATGTGTTCTTTGCATATAATTATTCTAGTAATTTGAAGTGTCTTGCACTGAGTATAGTTTAATAGTTGAATTCTTCCTGCAACTCCATGCAGACACTTCAGGGGCAGGAACATACAGCTCACCAGACAAATTAAGTTTCATGCACTGTGTTTTCTAAAATATTTGACTTGCTTTCTTTTTCAGTGTTCACTTGTTATCATCTGTGTTGCAACACTTAAGAATTAATTCTTAAATTAATTCTTAATTATTCTTTATATTTAAGAACACTTAAGAAGTATTTTAAAGATAATAGTGTTCCAGTGGCACAAAAGGGCTTGAAAGGGAAGATGAGCTATCACTGTATGATCCGCTCACTCATTATTTGATTACTGTGAATTTCTTATTTTGGTGGAAGGCTGGTTAACTCCACTGGCTTCCTGCTGTTGCAATGAAATAGATGGGAGAAATTGCAAAGCATGCTAATATGCCAAAATCACTCCTTGGTGGAATTTTCGTGTTAAGAAGACTTCCCAGATTTTCAAAATCTATGGAAGCTGAAGTTTTATGCTAAGGCTAGGTTGCACTAAAAGAGGTGTAATATCAGCTAAAATTTTAACACGTAGAATATCTTTCTATAACTAAGTTCACGCCCAATATATTTCCTTTCATTAACTTTACATATTATGCAGATTGAAACCAACATCTTTAGAATATTGTAATTGAAGACAGACAAAAAGATCATTTGTGTGGTGTATTTGAAAAGGATACAATAATTCTTTCCAGCTTTTCACTCCCTACCTCTTGTTATACATTTAAAAATCAGTAATAAAGTGGAAAATTTGGTTCTCAATATCTTTTTGATGGTTTAATGTCCATTATGTACAGGCATGATTTGGTTCTAACAACTATTTGCCTCCATGAACATCACCTCTTCACTGTCTTCATATTAAATATTTAATTCAAAACTGAATATTTTGTGAAGTGCTGAAGCAAGGGAGGGAAAGGATATTTTTGAAACCAAAGACCTGAGTTCTTGGGCAATTCTTTATCATATATCAAAATAAAATAAAAATATGTGGTCTAGACACACCGGAGCTGCTATTTTTGGTGAAGACATGGTGCCTTTGATGTGTTTGAAGATATTTTTTTCTGTAATTCTGAGACAGTTATTTATTTATTACTGTATCAATTCTGATTACTTCAGAACTCCTTGGGATTTTCATATCTGCCTCTAACTTGAGCAACACCTTGATGCCATGTGCATCCGATAAAATGCTCTAACAAAGTCCCTTTTCACTCTGTTCATTCACCACTTAAAAGCCTCTCTTGAGCCTCTGAATTCCTCTGGCTGTCCTGTCACTGGGTAAGTCTGAAAAGCTACAGCTCTGCTTTAGAAACTGGCTGTAGCAATTCACTGTAGTAATTTGTCTTTGCTTAATACTATAGTGCTAGATCTGTGGTTTTCAAATGGTCGTGCAGGTTTGTCAAGTGAATCCAAGGAACTGGTACAATGCCGGTGTGATGGTCTGAGCTCTTCTCCTCCGCTCAGGCAAAGGAAGCTCCAGAGAGCCATGTCCTTTCCTTCGCAGCCTCTCGACAGCCCCAGGGAAGTCCTGAGCAGGAGCTATACAGCAAATAGCATCACGGAAACCGTGATGGAAAGTATGCCGTTCTGAGGAGTTCATCAACATGATGATAAATAATATTCTCTAAAACATAAAGGTACGTGAAACATAAGTTAAAATAGCCAGTATTTTCTACTCTAGAAGATGGATTCATTTCTGATTCCTTTTACTAATTGTAGGTACAGAAGGTATTTTTCTTTGGCACCTGGTCAAAAGTCACTTGCTGTAACCCTGCTGCATTTGTTCATTCACCTAATTCTGACTGAGCATTCTGATGCCTTCACAGCCCCAAAGCTCCTATCTTGGCTACCGTTTGTCTCCAGGGTTACTGGGGGGGGGGGGTCTGTCTTCAAAGGCTGATCTAACAGGGATGGTGGAGAAGCGTCAAGCTGTATTGAGCAACAGAGTAAATCAACTGTTTTGCAAATACTGACTGGTCACCAGTTACCCCACAGCACTGGCTATAAATAAGGAAGAACGAGGAAAGCAGGAAGCACAAGGGCAGTTGACATCCTCAGATAGCGATACCCTCTGTAGTGTGAGCGTGACATTGCACCAGGCTGGGAGAGGAGAGGCACTGGGACTAATGCCTTTTGAGGCTGAGGGTTTCAGACAGCAAACTGAGGCAGAGCACTGTGGACCCGCTGTTGCTGCAGTCCTCTTCCGAGTACCTTACATAGCAAGTGATGCACTAAAAACTGTAAAAAATGGATTATGTGTATTTCATTAAAAGCATCAGTTTGATTTACGCTTTAGAGAAAAGCATAAGAGAACTCTATTTTCTTTGAATCCAGTGGCAAAATACCTGTTGGCCTCATTGTGAGCAACATCAAGCCCTTTTTCCTCAAGTATTGAATCATGCCAGTGCAATACCGAGCATCTATGTGTCTGATATATTTTGTGAAGAAAGACATTCTGATTTCTGGGGTAAGCACCTACCCTGTTCTGTGAGAAGCTGAATAATGCTGCCTGTCGAGAGCATATCCCAGTTAAGCACTCGCTATGCTGGCAAGAGCCCTGAGTCTCTCTGGATGTCAGTAACTTGCATAATGCATTTCCTCACCCTGCTGCTTTGACTAAGTAATGCATTATAATATATCTTGAGGTATGATGGTTAGTGTAATACTTACTCATATAGGTATCAGTGAGAGTCACCTTGAGCACAGCGCAGTCTGCAAAGAGCAGATAAACAGCATTAGTGCCTACAATGAGTGCAGCGCACTTACAGGCCCTTTACTGCAAGCCTGCATCTGGACTTTATGTAAGAAGGTATAAATGGTGTGAACTCACTCAGCAGTTGGTTTCCTAATGCTTCTTCGAATAAGTAAAATAAAAGAATGAGAAGGAAAAAAAATGGAATGTGGAATCTCAACTAAAATACGTGCTTCTAGGCTTCAGCAGAAATAGGTCTGCTAGAGACATGGATGTGATCATTTGAACCACTTGAACTCTGTTCACCTCCTAGGATTCAGGAGTGGTAAAATGACAGAAAATCAGCACTGGTAAATGTTTTTTCACACTTAGCAATCCTAGTTATGCATACACAGTGGAGAACTCTGAACTAGCTGTTATCACTCAGGAAAGAAATCTTGAAGTTTTAATTGATATTCTGTGCAAACATTAGCTCAGTAGCAGTCAGAAAAGCAAATCAGATGTTGGGAGAGCAATAGAGAACAAACAAAGGATATCTTTACACCACAAGTCCGGGTGCTCCCACGTAATGCATGCTGTATATAGTTCTGGTTTCCCATTTTTACCATTTTGAGGAAAATGTTATAGACAGGTATGATAAATGTAGCCAAATGCATGGTAAGCTTCCATATGAACAAAGAGTTGATACACTGGGATTTTTTTTCATTATGAAAACAGAAATAACTGAGGAGGAGGGTGTATGTTTAGGAGCGGTGGAGGGAGAGAGGGTAAAATGGAGTTCAACAGTTCTGAAAGTGTCATGGAAAGCAAACAAGGACTTCTTTGTATTTCATCACATAAAGACTATGAGACATCAGATGAAATGATTAGAAGAACCTTTCAAAACAAGCCAAAACACGCAATGCTTTTTTTCACACATAACCTAACAGAAAATTCTTTGCCACAGAACCTTGTGGATGCCAAAATCCTTATGACTGAAAATTGGTTAGATAAATTTATGAAACGAAAGAATGTTTATTAAACAAAAAATTCCACCTTAAGGCTCTGGATGTCCCTGCCTTGCAGATTGCTACAGGCTGGGACACTGGGACAACACTGGTAGCTTTCATAAATTCCTCTAGAAACATCTGTTACCAGCCATGGTTGGAGACAAGACACTGGGCTTTCATCTGGCTTTGTACAGTTGTTCTTGTGCTCTTACATAGTTGCACTGGCCACAGAGCTGAGGGTCAGCGACCAGCAAATCCTGTTTTGGACACTTTGCTGAAGAGGCCCACAGGCTTGTGAGCCCATAGGAGCCTGGGGATCACTGCTGCTCCCCAGAGCCACAGTGCAGGAGGGAGAGGTTATTGCTGCAGGTTTGGGAACGATGTGGAAGAGCAGGGACCTGAACAGCAGAGGCAGAGCAGCGGCAAGCTCAGAGCAGGCTTCTCTCTGCTCTTTGCTCAGGGCCACAAGAAAGATCTGTAGTCTGAGTTGAACCCCTCTCTTGCAAATACCTAAGCTAGCTAGAGGGAGTATAACCACACACGGAGACATGGCTGCTGCCGACCCTTGGACTGTTTGAACCTGATGAGAAACAGGGTTCAGCGCGATGCTGCAAAAGGGCAGACAGTGAAAGACCTAGCATCACGCAGCTCATTCACTACCCCTTCACTGCTTTATTTAATTTTTGAAGTCTTCTTTAAAATATACACTGAGTGTTGGCAGGATACAGGGATGTTCTTACTCTGGGATTTGTAATGATGGTAAGTGTTCAAGTCCTTCTAAAACTCACCTCCAGTGGCAAAGTGCACCAAGGCACTGAACGGCATGCTGGTGGATCGATTTAGAGCTAAAACACCTCCATGCCTCCTTCAGCCACTCAGGGTCTTTCTGAAGTCCTATATGCAGATAATGAAGATGTCCAGGCCTCCTGAGCTTCTAAGTCCTGATGATTTCATGCTATGAGTCAAACCTAGCTTAAGGCTCAGCCTTCCTATTCCAACTTAATTATCGCTATGTATTTCGGTGTGTATGTAAAAACTACCTAATTTTCAACTGTGCTATTCTCAGGGTAGGATCAATACTGACTTGGTCGTGTTTAGCAGAACAAGGGTCAGCACTTCTGATGCGAATGAAACAAACAGAGATTTTGCCCTTTTAGAGAAACGAAAACAGGGCAAGTTTGCGCTTAAAAGTGCGGGGAATCTGTGTGTTTATAGCAGCTCCCTGTTCTGAGGTTACTGCTTTTTTTTTCCCCCTCTCATAACACAAAGCAGTCTGTGATGGCAAGGAAAGGCTGCTTTTCTCCTCCTCCGGCGCGACCATTTTCCCCGCGGCAGCAAGACTCCCGAGGGCCTGCTGAAGAGCCGGCAGGTGTCCGCTCTTAGCGAGGTGCTTGCTAAACAGAGGGATTTATGTAGGGATTCAGAGAGCGAGGGATGCTTTGGGAGCGGGCCATTAAACACTGCCAATAAGCGGGCTTCCTGAGCCCGCACGGCGGGCCGCTGGCTTAGTGGTGGTGAGGCTCCAGCGAGCACCTACCGCAACGTCGGCATCAAACAAGCAGCAGTGCTGGGGTGGCCACGGAGCTGAGATCCGGCTCCCGCCGAGGTTAGGGGCCATCTTGCTGTTGATGTCAACGGGATGGGGATTAAGGAAAACTTTTTTTCCCACCCTGAACCACTGTGCTATTTGCCTTCCCCTTCACGCCTGCTTTCCGCATCTCCCTCCCCTTCCTTGTTGCCTCCCCTCCCCTCCCCTCCCTTCCCCTCCATTTCTCTGCCGTTTTCAGGGTTTTTTTCTTTGATGGTTCGCACCTGTTTCTGCAGAACACATCTGGCTGCCGCCTGTTGGCTCTGTGGGGCAGGATGTCAGCTCTCTGCAGCTTTGCCAAGCGCCCGCTGTGCAGGGGCCGGGGGGGTGTCCACCTCCCCTGGGCTCCAGGGTGAGCCCCTGTGAAACGGGCTGCTCTGAGGGGCGCAGGGACTGACATCCTTAGCTGACTCCCAGTGCACCAGCAGTGCAGTTTGCCTGGAAAATCTGTCAGGCAAAATTTGTTAGTTTTTTGGCGGCTCTGATTTCTATATCCCCGAGAGTGTCTTTGCTAAGAGAAAGCATTGATTTTTGCCGTCCAACACACACCTACGTATGAATATGATTCATTCTGCTCTATTCCTCAAAATAACTTTTGTAAGCTGTTACCCCTGCTAAAACAAGCCTTTTCACAGTTCTGTATTTCCACCTAGTACACATACAATAAAATTACCAGAAGTGAAATAAACTTTCTTTGACCTGGAGTAAATTTTATGTTGTTGCAGAGAAATCTCTCAGAAGTAATAACAGCCTTATATTACACTAATTCATATGTAAACCCAGCACTGTATTTATCTGGTGTAAATACAGGGTCAATTAAAACAAGCATCAACAGTTTGAGTGGAAGGTCCATCTCATAACATTATAGTATATTGAATTAAAAATTATTCATCAAAGGCCAAAATTTTCAAAGTCTAACTAAACAAAAGAAGGATTTATTCAATGGCAATACTTCTTTGCATTAGGATTTTCCTAAGTTTCTACTCATTCAAATTTAGTTGATAGATTAAAGTGAAAACAATGTTTAGGGAGACATTTTTAAGATGCATATATTTTACATGTTAAAGTGGTGATCATTAATGTACATTAAGTAAGTAGAGGTTCTACAGAGTGAAACAAAATCATATCTAAAGTTAAGCAGAGCAAGACTTAGTAAGGAAATGCTTGTATACTTTTCTGGAAAAAAAGTGGGTAGAATTAAAAATCCTGTAGTTTGTAGCCATCCAGAGGATGTCAGGACTATAATGCTGCATTAGGAGACCTGACCATGTATGTAGCTTTGTTTCTGTTTTCCCTCATTTTTGCACCTTCAGACTGAGGCAACTACAGAATCATGGAAGTGTCTGGGACCTCAACAAGAGACCTACTTTGTTCCCCAAGGCTGGATCAACTGGATCTGTGTCAGCTGTAGCACCGGTTTATCTAAGTTGCTTTTAAAGTCCTTTAGTGAGAAGACGCTGAAGCATCTTTGTTTAGTCCTGATGCCTCGCTAGCTTTACAATTAGGAAATTTTCCTTAACGTCTAATCTCAGTATGCCTTGCTGTATTTTTCCCTTCCTGCACAGATAATAAGAAAATGACTATTGTCTCCTTCTTTGCGGTTTGTTTTATGAATTTTAGGATTTTTTTTAGTGCTTTCTCTAGATTACACTGGCCTGAGTACACAGACATACTCATAAATCTCATTCTTCTTTGGGCTTTCTCCATCCATCCACTTCTTTCCTTGAGGAAGGATGCCCAAAACTGAGAGGACTTCTTTCCAGCCAATGCTACAAGTGCTGAGTATTCTAGAAGGATTCTTCATTATATGTTGCAATCCACACGGTAGAATACCCTGACTAGCATTTGCCTTTGCAAGGGTAGAACATACTGCTTTTCATTAACTATTTTTCTGAAAACTTGCTATCTAGCTAGTTGATCTCTACCCTACGTTTATGCACATTACCTCCACTGCCTAAAATTAGAACTGAGTAGTGTATGTACTGATCCATATACAATATTTCCACATCATTTCTCCAAATTTGTGAACTGTTTTTTGGATAGACCGGCAGGTCATTTGACGTCTAATCTTGATATAGTGCCTTAAGTCGTCTTTTCCCCCTTTGCTCTTTTCGGTAATTTTACACTCTATTCCCTTTTCACAGAGGCTCAAGGATAACTAACTCTACAATTTTGCCAGCTGGTTTTTCAAGGTTCATGAGGCAAACCAGCCAACACATTCCAACAACCTGCCAGGCTGATGAGCTGCCTAACTGCTCTTTCTTTAATATGTTTCCTCTTTATTTGAGATCTTGGAGATCGTTCCTCTTTTTCACTGTGTTAACAACCTGATCTCAGCTGTCATTTTTGATCAAAAAAATTAAATATTTTGACCATCTCGCTATAATTTTTAGATAGCTTTACTGTTTAATAGTGAACCCATTCTGATTTTTGAATTTACTTTTATTGCAGATACTTTCAAACAATACTATCTTTTATAATTGCTTATAAGTTGTACTGTTGGCTGTTTGGATACATACTCACACTATCATTTTAAGCCTCACCTTAGTAATAGAGTCTGTTTTCCGTGTTTTACGTGCTTCCTCATTGTTCTGAAGATCCACGCAGTGCTCACGTTTTGCCCAACTTTGTGTCTTTTTAGCTTTCCTGTCTGTTTTTCACAAGTTTTAAATTGTGTTTTTGCCCTTGTTACAGCTTCTTCAGGAAACCACCTACCCTCCCTAATTCTCTCTGCTGTTAGATTTGTCTCCTAGGTGTTCTCCTCTATTTATGTTTTGGGGTTACTGAAGTTTGCATTGGTGAGGCCAGTTGTTTTAGTTTTGTCTTCTTTTTTCTCACCATCCTAAAAGTATGAATGAGATCATTTCATGGTCACTCTCAGCAAGCTGGCTTACACCTTGCTGCTCTAAAATGCCTTTCTACCGGATAGAAGCAGATTTGTCAGAGTTAGTTGCCGCCCTATTCTCTTTTACCATTTTAGAGCAAAAAAATTATGAGCAATATGATTCTGTAGCCTCCTGGGTAGCTAGTGACTGTTGTACTATTTTCACAATAGATGTCCCTTTACGGCAAGTTCTGTGCTGGGGTGATTCTGATCACTCACAAAAAGTTTTATCTACTGTGCCTAGTACAGCATTATGATATCCCCCTTTCTTTCTTTAAATTGTAGAGATGAAGGTTTTGTGATGTACATTTTTAATGTAAATTGACCAAAAATACAGAATACAGAAAATACGGAAGACAAATCTTCTTTCATCCATTCATATTATAGATATCTTATCTAGCTAAGCTTTTATATAATCAACCTAAGCTTGGCTTAGGTTTTTAATGTTTAATTTCATTTATATATTCATATTGTAAAACTCAAAGAAGAAGGTACATAATCTTGGTTATACACAGAATCAGTCCCTGGAGGAGCACACCCTGTTTTAAGAACTTAAAAATTCCACAGCAAGTGGACAGATAAAACTAGTGGTTTTCAGTTTTATTTTCCATTTAAGTTACCACCATTTATGTGAAATTCAGTGTTAAACATGCAAAACTACTCATTCAAACATATTCATATGTCATCAAGTAGATTTAATTCAAGATTGCAAATATTCTTCCTTCTTATACTTCTCAAGTAATTAATTATTTTGTCTGTGATTATGAACTACTAGATGCCTAACTGTCTTACTGGAAAATTAAGAACTGAATTTAAGATGTCTCTAGACAAGAGAAAGGCTTAAGCAGAGAAAGAACAAGACAGATCTCACTTCAGACGAGAGATAGCATTTTTATACATTTGACAATAAGAAGAGCCTGATTCATCAAGATATCCAACATGGCAGGAAAAAAAGGCAAAATAGTGGAGAGGGAATGTGTCTGGGCAGGCTAAGAATGGTAACTGGAAGATGCACAGGCTGCAATCTCTCATTCTTATTTCTGTCTAGAGGTAAGACTTAGGCTACAATAAGAAAAACTGTTAAAGGCTGAAGAACTTCAGTTCCACCCAGAATAGACAATGTACAGTTTTCTTCTTTTTCATTAGGGAAAAGAAATTGTGTTCTTAAGCAAGTGAATTATCAAATATTTAGATATGGGAATAGCAAGGTAAGGGATGAAACAGTAAGGCAGCAGATGAGACGCTGTCCAGCACAAGCAGTGGAAGCCTTGCAGAAATATTATTAAAACAATAATCCCAAACTTGCATTTTATAGAGGAGAAATAAAATCTGCTGTGAAATATGACAAGCTTTCCTGAACAATTAATGTATAATAAAGCTGTTATGACATAGTAAAAAGTCAGAGGCAGAGCCCACTAAGGACATCAGCTACTGAAGAAATCCAATAAAATTGATTCTTATCCTATATGGAGACCTGAGTCTCCATCATGTGGTGTTACGACAGTATCTCTTATTCTTTCAGCTGAGTTAATCCTGCAAAGTATTTAACCTCCTGAGTTCTACTTCTTTTTAGAGAGAGCTTCAGGTACCAAAGGTACCTTAACATGTTTGTTCCATCAAGTTGGGTTTGCTGCCACTATTAAAAGAAAAAGAAAAAAGTTATGACTCACTTGAAAATCTTCTACAGAGAGAAGAGTTTTTTTTTTTTCAGTATAAATCTGAAATGCTAGAACACAGTATACAAAGGTGAAGAGGCAGGTCATGAGCAAGGGAAGGAAAAGCAAAATGACTGTGGGCAGGCTTTACAGAAAATATTAGGTTCCGTTGGGAAAAGTAAAGCTGAATTTTCTGTTACCTAATTAGAATTATTGATTATATTAGGGTCTTTTTTGGTGAGAAATCGGAAGAAACAAGTTGAAATAAGACACTTTTTAAAGCTATATTGATGATTATCAATGTTTATCTTTTTAAATGATTAATAAGGAGGTAAACAGAAAAGACTGTGGTGCCCTTAAAGCTTATATTTTAACTGAGAACAGAATATGCCTTAGAATTAAAAAAAAATTACTTCGCTCTTAAATTTCAACTCGTACAAGCTGTGATGTGTAGTACACAGACTGTGGGCAATATTGAAATGTCTGTGGCTGGATAGCTACTGGTAGCGAAATAGCAATAGAGTGGCGGGTAGGTATGGAGTGGGTCGAGATCTGAGCACTGAAAGGGAACACAGCAGAGCTGCTTTTTGCAGCCTGCCAGCTGGAAGCACCAGAAATTATGGAGTGTGATGACAGCTGGGAACATGAGTAGGGAGCTGAAGCTTTTGGTAGCATACACACAAATTCTTTTACATATGTATTCAAAAAGACAGCGTGAATGAGTGTTAACAACAATGCTTGTACTGCGCCCTGAAACCCTGAAATATTAACCTGACATCTTGTGATCTTACATTTCTCTACGTAATTTCTA